>NC_066521.1:8943742-9028742 GCF_024679095.1 Eriocheir sinensis
AGTGTAAGGTGGTGGTGAATAGACCTGAATAAATGTCTTTGTAGGGAATGTATGACGTTTACTTGTGTATGGTGAGTGTTGCTTCTGTACGAGTTTCTTTGTAACTTTTATATATATTTTTTGGTGTGTGTGTGTGTGTGTGTGTGTGTGTGTGTGTGTGTGTGTGTGTGTGTGTGTGTGTGTGTGTGTGTGTGTTTAAGAGAGAGAGAGAGAGAGAGAGAGAGAGAGAGAGAGAGAGAGAGAGAGAGAGAGAGAATAATATAGACATTCTCATTTATTTCTCTTTATATTGTCAACTGTAAAAGCATCCACAACTACCACAAGTCTATTTTATGATTCTCTCTCTCTCGCTCTCTCTCTCTCTCTCTCTCTCTCCTATTTGTTCATCATTTCACGTTTTCCTTTGGTCGTCTTTGCAATCTCTCTCTCTCTCTCTCTCTCTCTCTCTCTCTCTCTCTCTGTTATCGTCCCTCTGCGCTTGTCAGTTCCAAATTTTTTTTATCCCTCCGTATTTCTTTTTCCTCTTTTTCTTTCTTTCTCCCTTTATCTTCTCTTCCGTTCCTCACACACACACACACACACACACAGGAGATTATCTTAGTGTGTGTGTGTGTGTGTGTGTGTGTGTGTGTGTGTGTGTGTGTGTGTGTGTGTGTATTGCGAAAGTATAACGAGCCCGTATTAGAATCAGCAGAGTGGGGGGGGGGTGGTGAGAGAGAGAGAGAGAGAGAGAGAGAGAGAGAGAGAGAGAGAGAGAGAGAGAGAGGGAGAGGGAGTGGAGTTACAGGACAGGAACGATGAAAATAGACAGAGGAGGAGGAGGAGAAGAGGGAAGGAGATAATGGGAGGGAGGGAGTTAAAGAAGAGGGAAGAGAGGGAACAAAGTGCTACAAAGAGGAAGGAGGAGGAGGAGGAGGAGGGAGGGAGGGAGGGAGGGAGGAAGGAGGAGGAGGAGGAGGAGGAGGAGGGAGAGGGGGAGGGAGGGAGGTGAAAAGGTCATAGAAAATTAGGGAAGAGGAGAGAAAAAGGGAAGAAAGGGAGGGAGGGAGGGAGAGGGAAGGGAAGGTCAAAGAGTGGTATACCGGAGAAAGAGAGAGAGAGAGAGGGGGGGGGTGGAACAGACAGACAAATAGGAATAAGGGGACGATTAAACACGATTACAGATGGTTAGTAGTGGTGGTGGTGGTGGTGGTGATGTTGGTAGTGATGGTGGTGGTGACAGTGGTGATGGTGATGATGGCAATGGTGGTGATGGTGGTGGTGAAGGTGGTGGTGGTGATAGTGGTGATGGTGGTAATGGTGATGGTGTTGGTAGTGATGGTGGTGGTGATGGTGGTGGTGGTGGTGGTGATAGTGGTGATGTTGATGATGGTAATGGTGGTGATGGTGGTGGTGATAATGGTGGTGGTGGTGGTGGTGGTGGTGATGGTGATGATGGTAATGGTGGTGATGGTGGTGGTAGTGATGGTGGTGGTGGTGGTGGTGATGGTGGTGGTGTTGGTAGTGATGGTGGTGGTGGTGGTGGTGGTGGTGGTGGTGGTGGTGGTGGTGGTGGTGGTGGTGGTGGTTGTGGTGGTGGTGGTGGTGGTGGTGATGGTGGTGGTGGTGGTGATGGTGGTGTTGGTGATGGTGGTGGTGGTGGTGGTGGTGGTGGTGATGGTGGTGGTGGTGGTGGTGGTGGTGATGGTGGTGGTGGTGGTGGTGGTGGTGGTGGTGGTGGTGATGATGGTGGTGGTGGTGGTGGTGGTGGTGGTGGTGGTGGTGGTGGTGATGGTGGTGGTGGTGGTGGTGATGATGGTGGTGGTGGTGGTGGTGGTGTTGGTAGTGGTGGTGGTGGTGGTGGTGGTGATGGTGGTGGTGGTGGTGATGATGGTGATGGTGGTGGTGGTGGTGTTGGTAGTGAGGGTGGTGGTGGTGGTGGTGGTGGTGATGATGGTGGTGATGGTGGTGGTAATAGTGGTGATGGTGATGATGGTAATAGTGGTGATGATGGTGGTGATGGTGGTGGTGGTAGTGATGGTGATGGTGGTGATATTGTAGTGGTGGTGGTGGTGAATATGGTAATGGTGGTAAGGAATGCATTGTGCTCTTTAGTTTGTATTGTCAAGATAATGATAGGCCCCCCCACCTCTCTCTCTCTCTTCCCACAGATGTCAATAAACTAGCTTCTTCACGCTCTCATTAACAAGAACGAGAGAGAGAGAGAGAGAGAGAGAGAGAGAGAGAGAGAGAGAGAGAGAGAGAGAGAGAGAGAGAGAGAGAGAGAGAGAGAGAGAGAGAGAGAGAGAGAGAGAGAGTTACACGCCGAGTAATTGTTTTAGTAATAGTCTGTCCTCACCGTATATTTTGGTCTCCCTTAATCTCTGTATAGTGTAGTTTCGAAGCAGTAGTAGTAGTAGTAGTAGTAGTAGTAGTAGTAGTAGTAGTAGTAGTAGTAGTAGTAGTAGTAGTAGTAGTTGTTGTAGTGGTAGTAGTAGTAGTAGTAGTGAATGCTTATATACGTATGCAGGGTTTTTTTTTTTTTTTCTTCTTTTTACATCAGAGGAGTCAGTTCAAGGGCATAAAAAAAGGTAACAAACGTGAAAAAAAGCCCGCTACTCACTGCTCCTAAAAAGAGTTAGAGGTAGAATAAAGAAACGAACAAGAGGTAGAAAGATGGAAAGACAGAGAAAGGAAGAACTACATGATGAGCGAAAAGGGGAAAGAAAGAACGAACAAAGAAGAGAAAGCAATAGAAGAATGAAAGAACGAAGGAAAAAAAAGAATGAGATAAAAAAGAGAAAATTAAAGAAAGATGGAAAGATAGAGAAAGGAGGAACGAGATAATGAGAGAAAAAGGGAGAGAAAGAGCGAACGAAAAAGAGAAGCAATAGAAAGAAAGGAAGATAGGAAGAAAAATTAATGGAAGATAAAGAAAGAAAAAAAATTACAGAAAAATGAAAGAATTGTAGAGAAAGAAAGAAGGAAGGAACGATTGAGAGAAGGAAAAAAATAACCACACTCTTAAATGAAAGCTAAAATAAACAAAGCACATAAACAACCCCACAAAAGTAAAGATACATATCATAATATCAACACAACTAAGCGCCTTCACAAACAGACCTTCACAGCTCACTATTTTCCTTTCTTTATACATATTTTCTCTAAGCTTCACGGCCATCCTTTACGAGACTCGAAAATTATAAGAGGAAAAATATGTAAAAAAAGTGGCTCAACACACACACAGAGAGAGAGAGAGAGAGAGAGAGAGAGAGAGAGAGAGAGAGAGAGAGAGAGAGAGAGAGAGAGAGAGAGAGAGAGAGAGAGAGAGAGAGAGAGAGAGAGAATGTGTACAAAAAACTACAGGCCATAATCTTCACCCACAAAAAATATATATATCAGAAAAAAATAAGCTGGGAGACAAATTTCAAGTATTTTTGTGGTTTTTTATATTTAGAAATCGCGCTAAGCCAAATTATCCGAACGCCTCTGAGTGGTTATCCGTTTTTTCTTTTTTTTATATATGTATCTTTTAGGCCCACGTTCAGGTTTATTCACCATTATATAATCAGTTTCCTATTTTTTAGTGCAGGTCTTATCCCCGAGCCACTTTTTTTACTTTTTATTCCATTGAAAACTAAATGAATGGAACGGAAGATAAGGTGAAAGATTACAGCCGGGGTGTGTGTGTGTGTGTGGGTGTGGGTGTGGGTGTGGGTGTGGGTGTGAGTGGGGGGGGGGGGTCTGTGTGTATGTGTGTGTGAGTGTGTGTTTGAATTTACCAGCTAAGATAAGTGAGAAATTTTGAACGAGGAAGTATGATTTTTTTTAATGTGTTTGTGTGTGTGTGTGTGTGTACCATAGGCAATAAGGAAGTAGGAAAAATCATTCGTATATAATTTCGCCGCGCGCGTGTGTGTGTGTGTGTGTGTGTGTGTGTGTGTACCATAGGCAATAAGGAAGTAGGAAAAATCATGCATATATTATTTCGAGCGCGCGCGCGTGTGGGTGTGTGTGTGTGTGTGTGTGTGTGTGTGTGTGTGTGTGTGTGTGTGTGTGTGTGTGTGTGTGTGTGTGTGTGTGACATAAGACATTAAGGAAGTAGAAAAGATCGTGCATATTTTCCATGTGTGTATATGTGTGTGTGTGTGTGTGTGTGTGTGTGTGTGTGTGTGTGTGTACGTCCTTGAGGTGGTAGGTATGGTAGGGAAGGTGACCAGGTAACCGTATAAGGCCAAACGGGCAGGTAATAAACACAACAGGTACATCCTTTTACCTGCCCCCTCTCTCTCTCTCTCTCTCTCTCGTATATCATGTGCTTTAGCACCTGACAAGTTTTCCTTCTAATGTATGAACTTTCTCCATTATCGGCAAAGAGAGAGAGAGAGAGAGAGAGAGAGAGAGAGAGAGAGAGAGAGAGAGAGAGAGAGAGAGAGAGAGAGAGAGAGAGAGAGAGAGAGAGAGAGAGAGAGAGAGAGAAGGGGGTGGGGGGTTGGACAGCTCACTACACTCTTCTCTCAGAATATTCGTAACAGCGGCGTTGTTATGAAGTTGGAACGGAATCGCTTTTAAGTTATCTGAGGCTTCGTTTTCACCGTTCTTTCTTTTTATTTCTATCGCTTCGAGAGAGATATGTAGATAGAAAGATAGATAGATAGATAGATAGATAGATAGACAAATAACCACCTAAAGTTCTGTTGTATATTTCACCTTATTCATATTTCCTTTCATTTCCAACTGTTTGAGCAATAGATAGAGAGATAGATAGATAAATAGATAGATAGATAAGGATAGAAATTGAAATACCGCTCCACATTCTGCTATATATTTCAGCTTTTAAATTTCCTTTCATTCCCATTCCATACTATGATAATATTTCTTCGATGTGTTATTATCCTTATTATTACTTTTTTTTATTATATTTTATGAACACGACCAAATATATACTACATGTAAAAGAAAGTTAAGGGAACGATGAAAGTATTAATATGTGTTGCAAAAAAAAGGGCTTCTGCGCGTCTATAAATAATAAATGCATGAAAAGCTCTACTGTGTTTTGCCTGCGAAGGAAATCCAATAGAATATATTTTTCGCGCCGAGGATGCAGTTTGTTGTGAGAGGAAAAGAAGGGCTCGGAAAAATGTGCTAAGAGGGGGATTAATGCATTTTCCTATACTATATTTTGCTTGCAGTTACGGTTTTGTATTATATATTTGGTTTGTATAGTTGATGAAGTTGATGATAGGCGATGAAGCAGTCGTAGCAGAGGAAGAAAATAAACAAGTAACGGTGATGGTGATAGAGAAAAGAAAAGAGAATATAAGAAAATAAACCGGTAACGATGATGGTGATAAAGAAAAGTAGGAGAAAAGAGAATGAAAGAAAAAAACAGTAACGAAGATGGTGATAAAGAAAAGCATAAGAAAAGAGAATGAAAGAAAATAAACGAGTAAAGAAGATGGTGATAAAGAAAAGACGAAGAAAAGAAAATGAAAGAAAAAAAACGGGTAACGATGATTATGATAAAGAAAAGTACAAGAAAAGAGAATGAAAGAAAATAAACGGGTAACGAAGATGGTGATTAAGAAAAGACGAAGAAAAGAAAATGAAAGAAAATAAACGAGTAACGAAGATGGTGATTAAGAAAAGGAAAAGAAAAGAGAATGAAAGAAAATAAACGGGTAACGAAGATGGTGATTAAGAAAAGACGAAGAAAAGAAAATTAAAGAAAATAAACGAGTAACGAAGATGGTGATTAAGAAAAGGAAAAGAAAAGAGGATGAAAGAAAATAAACGGGTAACGAAGATGGTGATAAAGAAAAGGAAAAGAGAATATAAGAAAATAAACAGATAACGAAGATGGTGATTAAGAAAAGACGAAGAAAAGAAAATGAAAGAAAATAAGCGGGTACCGATGATGGTGATAAAGAAAAGTATAAGAAAAGAGAATGAAAAAAAATAAGCGGGTAACGATGATGGTGATTAAGAAAAGAAGAAAAGAGAATTAAAGAAAATAACCCGGTAACGAAGATGCTGATTAAGAAAAGAAGAAGAAAAAGGAAAAAAAGAAAACGTTGAAGAAGAAAACAAGAAGAATATGCGAAGGAAAGACGAAACAAGTGATAAGTGTGTTTAGAGCCTGAATAAGACAGTTTCCAATACCATATTTACGATTCGCTGAAGTTTAAAGGTTTGGGATGAGAAATTTCACATATTTTCCCCCATATTCACAGGCTGATATAAATTTTAGGTCGAAAATTATGAACGAAATACAAAAGGAAGGCTCGGAAAATGTGAGGAAGCATAATTATTCACTTTTCCTTATTTACATTTTTACTTCAGCCAGTACGTTAAGATAAGCTACTCTCTTTTTTTGTGTATTATTTAAAGACTGACGAAATAATAGATTCAGGATTCACCAAACACAGCAACGGAGGGCTTGAGAAATACGCTGAGGCAGAATATTAGTTTTCTTTACTTTGTTCATATTTTTTGTGTTTTCATTTTTTTTTCTCTTATTTTACGGGTCTAAAATGATAAAATGTTAAGGATTCTCAAAATGAAGAAGGAAAGACTGAAATATATGCTAAGAGTCAAAATAATACAGTTTCCTAATCATATATATTTTTGTTTTTCTCTGTAGTTTCTTTTCTCCGTTGTTTGTTATAAGTCTTCAGGTAAATATGATGAAAGATTAAGAATTCACTAAAGAAACACAAAGGAATGGAAACTATGCTAAAAATACTCAAAATATCGTTTCTTTTTCTTATTTTATCTATTTCTACGTGTTTACAATGTCTTTCTTTCCGTATCCTTATAAATCCAAGTTAATATGAAGAAAAAAATCAGAATTCACAAAAGAAACACAATGGAATGGAAACTATGCTAAAAATACTCAAAATATCGTTTCTTTTTCTTATTTTATCTCTTTCTACGTGTTTACAATGTCTTTCCGTATCCTTATAAATCCAAGTTAATATGAAGAAAAAAAATCAGGATTCACAAAAGAAACACAATGGAATGGAAACTATGCTAAAATTAGACTCAATATATCGTTTCTTTTTCTTATTCTTTCTGTTTTTACGTGTTTACAATGTCTTTTTTTTTTGTATCCCTATATATCCAAGTTAATATGAAAAAAAAAAATCTGAATTCACAAAAGAAACACAAGGGCTGGAAAATGTGCCAAAATTAGACGGAATATATCGTTGTTTTCTTATTCTTTCTGTTTTTACGTGTTTACAATGTCTTTCTTTCCGTATCCTTATATATCCAAGTTAATATGAAAAAAAAATCTGAATTCACAAAAGAAACACAAGGGCTGGAAAATGTGCTAAAATTAGACTCAATATATGGTTTATTTTTCTTATTTTATCTATTTCTACGTGTTTACAATGTTTTTCTTTCCGTATCCTTATATATCCAAATTAATATGAAGAAAAAAATTTGAATTCACAAAAGAAACACAAGGGCTGGAAAATGTGCCAAAATTAAGCTCAATATATCGTTATTTTCTTATTTTATCTATTTCTACGTGTTTACAATGTTTTTCTTTCCGTATCCTTATATATCCAAATTAATATGAAGAAAAAAATTTGAATTCACAAAAGAAGCACAAGGGCTGGAAAATGTGCCAAAATTAAACTCGATATATCGTTGTTTTCTTATTTTCTCTATTTCTACGTGTTTACAATGTTTTTCTTTCCGTATCCTTATATATCCAACTTCATATGAAAAAATAATCTGAATTCACGAGAGGAACGCAAAGGAAGGACTTGATATATGCTCCGAGAATATTGCTTTTTTTTTTTTTTCATTTACAGATTTACGCGTTTGCTGTCTCTTGTTCCATTTCGTTATATTTACTGACTAATATGATAAACGTTTAAAAATTCACACCAAAAAAAAAAAAAAAGGTATAACTGGAATATATACAAAGGCTCAATTTACAGTTTTGCGTTTTTGACGTGTTCTTTTCTCGTTTTTTCCATTATTTACGAGTTAATACGAATGGTGATAAAGAAAACTAGGAGAAAAAAAGAAAAGAAAACAATACTGAAGAAGAAAAACAGGAACACACAAAAAAAGGGCTGGGAAATACGCTAAGGGGCAGACTATTAAACTTTTCTTTGTTTGATTTACATATTAACGTATTCGAAGAGTCGGGTTAATATAGTAATACATTCGGAATCGATCGGGGAATGTGCAGTAAGGCTCAATATTACTCTCCTACTCTTCCTGTTACTTACTCTTACTATTCTTATCTTTCTTTATCTCTTACTCTTTCTTACTCTTACTATTCTCATCTTCTTTATCTCTTACTCTTACTATTCTCATCCTCCTTTATCTCTTATTATTCTCCTCTTACTCTGTCTCTTCCTCATGTTACGGCTCTGTCCTTTCCGCGGGGTCATGTTACGTCCAGAAGTGGCAGAGTGTGATGAGGAAAACTTTCGTGGTCTTTGTATTCTTTCCTCCGTTTTCCTTAAGCGATGATTCTTGTTCCTTGCGCGGGGTTTACGTTTCTTCTACGATGTTGTCTTCTTTCTTATGCGGTGTCTTCTATGTTGTCTTCTTATATGATGTTGTCTTCTCGTACTGTGTTGTCTTCTTGTACTATGTTGTCTTCTTGTACTATGTCGTCTTCTTGTACTATGTTGTCTTCTTGTACTATGTTGTCTTCTTGTATGGTATTGTCTTCTTGTACCATGTTGTCTTCTTGTACTATGTTGTCTTCTTGTACTATGTTGTCTTCTTGTACTATGTTGTCTTATTGTACTGTGTTGTCTTCTTGTACTATGTTGTCTTCTTATACTATGTTGTCTTCTTATACTATGTTGTCTTCTTATACGATGTTGTCTTCTTGTACTATGTTGTCTTCTTGTACTATGTTGTCTTCTTATACTATGTTGTCTTCTTATACAATGTTGTCTTCTTGTACTATGTTGTCTTCTTGTACTATGTTGTCTTCTTGTACTATGTTGTCTTCTTGTACTATGTCGTCTTCTTATACTATGCTGTCTTCTTGTACTATGTTGTCTTCTTGTACTATGTTGTCTTCTTGTACTATGTTGTCTTCTTGTACTATGTTGTCTTCTTATACTATGTTGTCTTCTTTTACTATGTTGTCTTCTTATACTATGTTGTCTTCTTGTACTATGTTGTCTTCTTATATGTTGTCTTCTTCTTATACGATGTTTTCTTTTTTATATACAATGTTGTCTTCTTATATGATGTTGTCTTCTTCTTCTACGATGTTGTCTTCTTATATGCTATGATTTTTGTCCCTTGCGCGAGGTTTATGTTTCTTGTGCGATGTTGTCTTCTTTCTTAACGATGTTTGCTTCTTCGTTAGGCAATGTCTTTTTTTTCCTTGTGCAACGCTTTATTTATTATTGCAGTATTTCCTTCTTTACAAACCTTTATTTTTTCCTCCATTAGGACTTACAATGTTCATATTTTTTCTTCACTATTTTTTTGTTGCATTCGTTCTTATGCAATGTTTACTTTTTCCCGAACAACCTTTCCTTACTTTCATAATATCACGATGTAGCACGCTGATCCCTTTTCCTTTATAAAATGTTGCATTATTTGCTTATAATAATATTGTTTATTTATTTATAATTTTTTTATTCATTTTTTCCTCTTGCAACATTTTCAACTATTTGTTTTCCCTGAAGGTTTTTGCAATGTTTTCCTTCTTCACACGACGTTGCCTCACTTTTCCTAATGGAGTTTTTTTTTTAACTCAACTTTTTTATTCATTTTGTTCATAAGTAGCACGATACACTTCTCATGTACCGTAACTTAATATTTAGTACATTTTCGATCTTTTTTCAAACTTTCATACCAACAACTAACGGAAAAATGGCATATATACATTACTCATGGATTTTACATGAACTACTCGTCATTTCTATTCATGAGCCACGCGAAAAAACGGAAGACGAGTATTTGTGATTCCAATGTATCTACACAGTAAGCATTTTTAATCTTCAAACTTTCAAATCGTTTCATCGTCAGTCAACTAAAACAAGAGAGATTTTCCAACTCCTCATTTACATTAATTAGCCGCAACGACGAACGAAAGCGACGAGTTTGTGTCGTTGATTCAAACACACACTAGGCACGACATTTTTCAAGCTTTCCTTTTATCTCCGCCCAACGGAAGCAAGAGATATTTTTATAACCACCGTTGAAGCTAAAATTTTGTAAAACTTATGTTGCTGCTCATTAATCTCTCTCTCTCTCTCTCTCTCTCTCTCTCTCTCTCTCTCTCTCTCTCTCTCTCGTAACCAGTTAGATCTTATTAGTGCATGCATATAAAATTAAATGAACAAAAATTAAATAAAAAGATGAACGAGAAGGAAGAAAACAAGGACGAAAACGAGGAGGGGAATAGGAAAATTTGGAGGAGGAGGAGGAGGAGGAGGAGGAGGAGGAAAATTATGACGATGAAGAAAATAATATAACCATTTGCATCATATTAGTATTTATATGAGGAACAAATTCATAAAACAATAGGAATACGGAGAAAGGAAGAGGAGGACGATGAAAACGAAAACGGAGAGGAGGAGGAGGAGGAGGAGGAGGATATAAAGTGAGAGGCAGAAGGGGATCTAACCAACCGAACAATATTAGGAATTCTGTGAAAGAAGAAAACTATAAAGAAAAAGAAGAACAAGGAGAATAAAGCCGAGGAGGAGGAGGAGGAGAGAGAGGCAGAGAGAAAGATAAACGAGGAGAAGGAAGAGGAGGAAGAGGAGGAGGAGGGGAGGCAGTTGGAAAGAAATACGGAGGAGGAGAGGCAAACAGAAAGAGAACGAGAACGGAGAGAGAGAGAGAGAGAGAGAGAGAGAGAGAGAGAGAGAGAGAGAGAGAGAGAGAGAGAGAGAGAGAAGGGGGGGGGGGGCAAGGACACAGAAAGGAAGAAGGGGAGATAAGGAGGGAAGGGTTAAGGGAGGATGGGATGGTGCAGAGAGGAAAGGGAGATAAGAAGAGGGTAAAAAGGCGGAGGACAGGAAGAGAGAGAGAGAGAGAGAGAGAGAGAGAGAGAGAGAGAGAGAATTTTCTTCATTTTCAAGCCTGTATTTTTTTTTTGTGATAACTTTCCATTTATTATTTATCTTTTTAACTGCACTTTTTTTATTTTCATTCATTTCAATTTTATTATTTTTCTTTTTTTTCTTTACTCTCTCTCTCTCTCTCTCTCTCTCTCTCTCTCTCTCTCTCTCTCCCTTGCTGGACGTTAATGCATTTTCTGGTCGTATCTCGCGGGTTTCCATTCATGGTGACGTGTTGCTAATGCAAGTAAGAGGCGCTGCAAATGTGGCAGAGGTAGCAGAAGCAGTAGTAGCAGTAGTAGTAGTAGTAGTAGTAGTGGTAGTGGTAGTAGTAGTAGTAGTAAGAGTATGGTATTGGTAACGGGTGGTGCATTATGTGACAGACGTAGTAGTAGTAGTAGTAGTAGTAGTAGTGGTGGTAGTAGTAGTAGTAGTAGTAGTAGTAGTAGGTGATTGTAAAACCAGACATACGATCGGGCCAAAACCGCTTTCCAGGGCAGTAACTTGAAACTGTCAGTGACTGGTGAAAGACACGTCGGGGCAGTCATTGGAACAGCTGAATACAGAACCGAATATGTGTAAACAGCTGTAAAGCGCTGGGAGTCCGAACTGCAGGGCCTGAGCGAGATCGCCAAAACGGAAACGCAGGCAGCCTACGCAGCATTTACGTACGGTGTCAAGCATAAATGGAACTACCTCATGAGGACAGTTCCTGATGTTGCTCCGTTACTAAAACCTCTGGAAGATGCTATCAGAAACACCTTCGTGCCGGCGATAGCAAATGGGAGATGTCCCGGTGATCAGGAGCGGAGGTTGCTGGAGTTGCCGCCAAGAATGGGTGGGCTCGGCATCACCAACCCGCAAAATCTGGCAGAGTCTGAATTCGAGAATTCACTCCGAATCACAGCCTCCTTGACCGGATATATTACCAATCAAAATGAAAGGGGAGAAGACAACCCTCAAGATATTAGGTCACTAAGGAATGAAATCTCAATCAACAGAGAGGAAAAACAGAGAGACTCTGAGTGACCTAATGAGAGAACTCCCAGAAGACACAAGGAGGACAGATATTGCACAGGAAGTGGGCGCTTCAAACTGGCTAACCACACTACCTATCAGGGCAAAAGGCTTCAACTTAAACAGAAAAGAATTCACTGATGCCCTTGCCCTCAGGTATGGCTGGCCAGTGGATGGGCTCCCAAACATGTGTAACTGTGGCTCACCCTTCAACCAAAACCATGCCATGACAAGCAAGAGAGGAGGTTTCGTCTGCATGAGACATGATGAAGTGAGAGACGTAACAGCTCAAATGCTGAAAGAAGTCTGTCACGACGTGACTGTGGAACCCATGCTGCTCCCTCTGCAAGGCGAACACCTCGCCAGACGCACCGCTGTTTCGAACGAAGCACGAGTGGATGTTAGCGCCAGAGGGTTTTGGACTCGTGGACAAGGGCATATTTTGACATAAGGATCTTTGATCCCATAGCCCATTGCCACAGAGACCTGACCCTTGATGCAGCCCACAGAAGAAACGAACAAGAGAAGAACAGAGCATATGAAGAAAGAATACAGAATGTGGACCAGGGATCCTTCAGCCCGGTAGTATTCACGACGTCAGGAGGGATGGGACCAAGGGCGCAGAGCTTCTACGCAAGACTCGCCGAAACACTGGCGGATAAGAAACAGCAGCCAAGAAGCAGTGTGGTCGCCAGGATGAGATGCAGGCTGTCCTTCTCCCTCCTGAGGTCAGCCTTGGTCTGCCTGAGAGGAACCAGGTCACCTGCACCCAAAACCACCCGCATTGCCGACCTGGACTTTGAGGCGACGGTGGTTGATAGTCATATCAACCACAAGCTCTGTTAGCTTAAAAATAATATGTTTAGTAAGGTTTGTAATACTAAACAAAGATGGTTGTCGGCCACAGTCATTGGCGGGGTGGGGCCAATGAATTGCTTTGTGAAAGGATATGAGAGAATATACCGCTCACAACGCAACTCTAATAGATGAAGGCACGTAGTAGTAGTAGTAGTAGTAGTAGTAGTAGTAGTAGTAGTAGTAGTAGTAAAAAGAGGTGAAGTAAATAATCAGAAACACCACCACCACCACTACCAACACCATCAACAAAACAACGGTAACAACAATGGCCTGGTGGTGGAGGTGGTGACAAGAGCAGCAGTTCAGAATCAAGGTCGTCTGGATGGTGGTGATGATAATGGTGGTGGTGGCGGAGGTGGTGGTGGTGGTGGTGGTGATGGTGGTCAAACGGACTCAATGGGTACTACTCGCCTTTCTCTCTCTCTCTCTCTCTCTCTCTCTCTCTCTCTCTCTCTCTCTCTCTCTCTCTCTCTCTCTCTCATGGGTGTAATAAATTAATCAAAACAAAATTTCTCTCTCTCTCTCTCTCTCATGGGTGTAATAAATTAATCAAACAAAATTCTCTCTCTCTCTCTCTCTCTCTCTCTCTCTCTGAAGGGGAAAGGCTATTGAATTCTTGCTGGTTTCCGCACAGTGTAGTATCACGCATGGGGGCTCGTCTGCCTTCTAACGGTAATAGTTTCCTTCTCCCTTTGTTTCTTCTTGTTCTTCCTGTAATTGGTCTTGTTCTTGCTCCTCCTCTTCTTCTTCACGTATTTCATCGATTTCTCTTATTCTTTTCTCTATTTTCTTCTTTTTTTCTTAATTTCCACTATAGTTATCTTTATTTTCTTCCCTTGCTACGAGTTATTATTAGCATATTTATTTATTTCTCTCTCTCTCTCTCTCTCTCTCTCTCTCTCTCTGATGTAGTAACTGTTTTTCTTATGGCAATCGATGTGGAGTTTATTGGTTTATTGACTTTATTCTTCCAATCTTTCTAACCTCGAGGCAACTATACAGGTTTTAGTCCTTTTGCCCCTCTCTCTCTCTCTCTCTCTCTCTCTCTCTCTCTCTCTCTCTCTCTACCTATCCGAATTGTGTGGTCTAGTCATTTTTTCTATTTCTATAACGGGGAATGATATCAAACCTTTGCATGTTCCATTTTGTATATTGAGGTCATTCACATCTTTCTGTTACCGTGACTGATAGCGTACATGACACACACACACACACACACTCTCTCTCTCTCTCTCTCTCGTATCCGGACAAAGACCATCAAATTCCTCGACATGCATGATCAAATTCAGGTTTTTTTTATAACAAATATTCGGTGAGAAAGCGGATTTATTCATGTATTCCATTCACACCAGTCGTAAAAGGGGAAATAAATCTCTCCCTCGTGAATCTGCGGCATTCTCTGTATTATCAGGGTGCGCAGGCTAACAGATTAAGCGGATAGGTAAGTCAACGGGGGAATATTTGCGTTGGTTCCCGATAGATGGCAGCACTGTACCCTACTTCCCCTTCTATCTAGTTCATGTTGCTTCTTCCTTCTCCCTCTGTTTCTTGTTCTTGATCTTCTTCCTCTTCTGCTGCTTTTTGTTCCTGTTTTCTTCTTCAACATCTATATATTTTTTTCTTCTACTTCATCTTCATCTTCTAGTTCATGTTGCCTCTTCCATCTTCCTCCGTTTCTTCTTGTTCTTGATCTTCTTCCTCTTCTTCTTCTTCTGCTTCTTCTTCTTGTTTTCTTCTTCAACATTTATTTTTTTCTTCTACTTTTCTCAATCATCATCGTTATCTATTTATTTTCTTCCTCTGTTGCGAGTATCTTTAGCAAATTTAATGTATAGTGGCACCCTCTGTATAGAAGCAGCTTTAAAAATCACCGCATTCCAGTAATAAAAAATCATGCAATATTACTTTTTTTTATTCTTTTTTTTCTTTCCGTGTACTTTCATTCACAATAAACTCAAATTCACGCAGTATTTGTCATTTCATCGTTACGCATTTTTCACACCTTTCTTTTTCGCCTACTTTCATTCACAATAAACCCAAAGTCACGCAGTATTTGTCATTTCATCGTTATTGCAAAGAGAAACACGAGATTATATAGTTTCTTAACACACACACACACGCACACACACACCAGCACCTCCCCCATCAACACATATACGAACGGCCCAGGGCGGTGGTGATGGTGAAAAACAACCACGAAATGACAACCCCGGTCCAAATAGCTTGATGATTTCCCCGTTTTCCGCCCCAAGAATGATCGGCTGCAACGGAGGAGGAGGAGGAGGAGGAGGATGTCATGTTACGCTTCCCATCCCATCTATGAATCAGTGTCGGGTTCTGATCCTCTGTCTAACGGGATGGGGAATTACACTCTCCTATTGCGTGCGATGCGGTACAGAATCAATCTCTCTCTCTCTCTCTCTCTCTCTCTCTCTCTCTCTCTCTCTGATTGAGCCTCGTTCCTATCACTTATGGAGTTTATTGATAAAGTTCTGTGTCCTCTTTCCGAGCGCTACCATTATGTCCTTATTTTGCAAGAGCTTATACAATAGATACCGTAACCGCTCTCTCTCTCTCTCTCTCTCTCTCTCTCTCTCTCGTAATAGGCAGGTGTTAATAGGAAAAAGACGAAGAATGGAAGTAGATAAAGGGTTTTGCGAACGTAAATAACAAGGAAAAAAGTGAATAACAGGTTAGAGAATATAATAAGGAAGAGAAATAGATTGCAGGAACGGACACAGTAATTACGAAAGAGGAAGAAGATAATAAAGGGAGCAAGAAGTCGTAATATTCTCAGTAGCAAATGATGAATGGTACCAAAAAATCATAATAAAGGAAGGAGGAGCCATTTATAAGACCTTTGGTAGCACGAACATAAAAAAAACGGAAAGGGTACGAGCGTATACAAAAAAAATATATAAAAAAAATAATATAATAAATGAAACAAAAAGGTACAACTGTAATAGCAGATAATAAGCATGAATGTAAAATAGTAATAAAAGATAGCAAGTATATATACAAGCGTTCAAGAATGAGAAAAAAACAAAACAGAGGAAACTAAATGGTCTAAAACGTAATAGTAAATAAAAAAAAAGCATGAATGTAAAATAAAATAAAATAAAAAAACAAGAAATTGCTGATATATGAGTGTTCAAAAATGAGAAAAAATAAAATGGAGGAAAGGAAATGATAAATACATACTAGCAAATACCGGTATATAAAAATCTAAAATGTGAAATAAAAAAATATATATATACGAGCGTTCAAAAATGAGAAAAAAATGGAGGAAAAGAAATGATAAAAACGTTATAGCAAATATATAAAAGCTAAAATGTGAAATAAAAAAGAATTGAGATAGGTAGGTATACGAGCGTTCAAAAATGAGAAAAAAATAGAGGAAACATAATGGAATAGAGCGTAATAGCAGATAAACATGAATGCAAATAAAGAAAAAATGAGAAATCTGGAAGTATACAACCGTTCACGGATGAGAATACAAAAAAAATATAGGAAACAAAATGGTATAAAACGTAACAGCAAACAAAAAACCATGAATGTAAAATAATAAAAAAATATATAGTTGGAAGTACACGCGCGTTCAAAATTGAGAGAAAACAGCAGAATCTCATTTACGCGGCAGTTGGATAATTCATAAAAGTACTTGGACTTCATTAATATTTCTCTTTACAATTATGACGTAAATCATTTCCACTCCAAGAGACAGTACGCGAGAGTGGATGCAATTCAGAGCAGAAAAATCGAAGCGAAAGATAACCTCTCTCTCTCTCTCTCTCTCTCTCTCTCTCTCTCTCTCTCTATTCCTTTTACCCTCAAGTTCTCTGCGTCCTTTTCTAATTTTCCTCACTGTCCTCATCTCTCTCTCTCTCTCTCTCTCTCTCTCTCTCTCTCTCTCTCTCGTATTTCCTATTGATGCTTGTCTTTGATTCATGTTTTTTTTTCTATTATAATTATATACAGAGAGATTCAAGTCCTTAGTTTTGTGATTTTTTTTTTTTTAATGGACAAGCTCTGTGGAATATTTTTATTTTCACTCTCTCTCTCTCTCTCTCTCTCTCTCTCTCTCTCTCTCTCTCTCTCTCTCGCCCCAGATACTGTTCGCAGGTGTGTCGTGTTCCTGTTGACACGACGGAGTTCACTGTCATTTATATATTCACACCCAGGCTCTCTCTCTCTCTCTCTCTCTCTCTCTCTCTCTCTCTCTCTCTCTCTCTCTCTCTGTGTTTGTTTGTTTGTGCGTGTGTGTGTGTGTGTGTGTGTGTGTGTGTGTGTGTGTGTGTGTGTGTGTCTCTCTCTCTCTCTCTCTCTCTCTCTCTCTCTCTCTCTCTCTCTCTCTCTCTCTCTCACACACACACACACACACACACAAACACACACACACAATACTCCCCGCACATAACATGCAAATGAAGACAAACTACTCTCTCTCTCTCTCTCTCTGCAACACACACAAGTTACAGCAATTACACTGGAGAAGGCAATTTTTTTCCCCTCTGCCTCCTCCTTTTTCCCTACTGTGTTAATTTCTTACCTCAAAAATAGGTGTGTCTTCATTTTCCTTGCTCCTGAGGAAGACGATGAAGAAGACGAGAAAGTAGCGACGACAGGTACAACTCACGTAGGTAAAAGTCACGCAACAGCAATCAGTCACTATTCAGCTCACGTACGATTCAAGTTCACTACTAGAAAGAAAACAAATGAGTAACAGCTTAAGGCAAAATCACACACACGTAGAAGACACGGAATACACGGAAAAAACGAGACGGAGACAAGTTCCACACGCGTAACCGACGAAGTGATTGCAGCGGATGCCAGTTAGGACACTTCAGCACCCTCTTTAGGCCATTACAGTTTCCAGAGTGGGTGAGAATTTAGATCTGTAGCACGTGGGAGGCAACAGCGAGGCACAGGCGACGCAAAGAGCGACTTAAATCCCGGAGAACGTTCGTAGTAATGTTCCCCGTATTCGCTTTGCAGTTTCTAGGTACTCGTATAACGTTTAGACCGTAGTGTATAACGTCATATGATGCTGCTCTTAGGCACACCCACATCGGTTAGCGTTGTTCATGCGTGAAGGCCTGACAGGTGGAATGGAGGGAGGGTCTGCTAAGGTTTTCTAGTTCAACGTATATACTTGCATTTCCACTTTCCACGTATTGCTCTCCACGTAAACTCACTAAACTCGCACAGGTTCACATGCACCCTGCACGGAGGCTACACAGATGGGATGAGGTGCGCGTGTTTGTTTGCCTGTGTTTGTGTTTGTAGCAAAAGTTTTCTGTTTCAGCGAGCTCGTTTAACATATTGCTTTCAATGTAATCTCACTCAGGTACATAGGCTACACATACACCTAGGAATGAAGTGTGTGTGTGTGTGTGTGTGTGTGTGTCAGAACTCCACCGTTTCCACGTTTATCGTCAGTGCATCTTGCTTTTAGTGTACACACGTAAAGGTATACACATGAACACACACACATGCACGGAGGCAACACAGGCCAGATGAAGTGTTGGCAAGCGACTGACTGTTCACCTGTATCATACCTGAGCACCGGTCGCGACAACTTGGAATCTATCGTAACACCTGTACGCCAGCTGACTCACACACTCCCACGGCCACGTTCCCTAACACCTGTGTCGCCGATCTCACACCTCCACACATGCTCACACACCGGCGCCACCAGGCAAATGTCCACGTGTTCCGCAGGTAATTACGTGTGTCGAGATGAAGTGTCAGAGTATTGCGTAGCGCGGGGTCGAGGAGAGCTATCCACGTGGTGGGTTGGTTACTACTGAGCGTGTGACTTGAGCGCTGCTACTCCCCGCCTCCTCGTGTGTTGCTAACTTGTGGTAGAAAACGGCAGGTGCCTCGAGGGTAACTATGTCATTTTAGTGGTGATGCGGCGCTTTCTTCAGTGGTTTGCGTGATGTGGGTTCCTGTCTAGACGCTGTGTTAGAGGCGATCAAGGCAATGATATGTGTTAAGAAGGCTGATAGGTGGGAATTCATGTTTCTACCGCCCAAGGGAAGCGACGGTGACCCGCAAAGTTTGGTGTTCTAAAATATTACGTCGTTCTGTTTTCGTTTTATTCGTTTGGCCCAGTTTGCAAGAGACACGGATAAAAGAACGATTAAACGATTACGGGGCTGAAAATGTTACTGTTTTGTTTTTGTTTTGTGCAGCTCTTTATCGCTCTCGGGTTCATTACCAAAATAAATATAATACTTGTCGTGTACACTACATTCGTTTAATTAATATTGCAAGGGTATCTGGTTTATATTCAAATGATAACCGAGTTAGATATGTTTCTGGATAAACTGTTTTAGTTCCGTTCTCATATTATTAAATACACACCTCCCCACTCCATGAAAATAATAAGTGCTCTGAGATGTTAGGTCGCTCAGTACTCAACAAAGGAATCACAGAAGAAAAAATGCCTAATATGAGATGTCGCTAAATGGTTTTCTTTTGTTTTATTTTTCGATCAGTCATATGTGAAGTTCCCGTCCCTAAACAGAAGACAAAAATCCATCTTTATCGTTGCCTTACGCCTAAGTTCACCTCAATTTGCATAGGAATCCCGCACGGAGGAAACATACTCAGTCGAATGTATTACTCGTTCTTATTCACTCTCAGGCTCATAAACTGAGAAAAATAAAGACACGTGGCTTTGTTTGCATTTTTCTTCTGGGCGAGTTCGCCGGAGATGTACGTTGGCAGGAAGCGGCATCTGAAAAAGAAAAAATTGAGGTGGCTTTGTTTGTGTTTTACATTTAGACGAGTTTGCCATAGAATCACGTTGACAGGAAGCAGCCCTCGATCGTTTGGCTTGAGGGGTGGGGGTAAGGGGGGATTGCTTGGGTGTGTATGCTCTAAAAATATATAATAATAGATCGCTCTGTTTGAATTTTACTTGTGAGTCTAAGTTACCAAAGAATCACATACGGAGAAAACGGTTAAAATATGTAATAATAGATCGCTCTGTTTGAATTTTACTTGTTACCAAAGAATCACATACGGAGAAAACAGTTAAAATATTAGCTTGGGCTGTGTCTAGCTCTTGTGTAAGCCATTCAAAGTACAGCAAGAATAAATCGTTTTGTTTGCCTGTTATTTATTAGCTAAGGTTGCCAAAGAATCGTACAGGCAGGAAGCGGTTACTTGTTCGAATACTTCAGCATATGGGTTTTTTTTTCTTCTTTTCTTTCTCTTGGGTTTGATTTTAGCTCAAGCGTAAGCCCTTCAAAGAACAGTAAGAATAAATCGTTTTGTTTGGCTTTTATTCGTTAGTTAAAGATGCCGAAGAATCATACACGCAGGAAGCTGTTACTGGTTCGAATACTTTCTCAAATGTTTTTATTCTTATTCGTTGTCTCGCTCAGATGTGTAGCCAGAAATAAATACCATGAATAATAAATATAGATCTTTTTTTCTTTCATACAGACAGGAAACGGTTATTTATTCGAATACTTGAGCCTATGTTTTCATTTGCGTTTTCTTCTCCCTCTCAGACGTATAACCAAAAATAAGTACCATGATTAATGAATAAATAAATGGTTTTTTTTTTCATATAGACAGGAAACGCTTACTTATTCAAACACCCAAGCATATGTGTTGTTTGTGTTCTATTCCCGCATTCAGCTAGGTGTGTAACTAAAAATTATACACAGATCTGGTTTTCTTTCTTCTTTCATACAGACAGGAAACGGCTACTTGTTCGATTACTTTCGCATATGTTTTCGCTCTCATATTTTGTAACCCAAAAACTACCATAAATAATGAATAGATAGATGATTTTTTGTTGTTGTTGTTTGTTTGTTTACTCAGTTTGTAAATGAAGTACGTGCATATAAATCGATTAACCTACATCGCTGAATACGCAAGTAGTACATACATGTTTTACTCTATCTATTTCTCGCTCTCAGGTGTGTGATACCCCTAAAGAAAACTACTCATAAATTTATCGCTTTTTTATGCCGTTTCTCTTGTAAAGGAAGCACGTACATAGAAAACGATTGCTGTGTTCAATACCTAAGTACAGGCGTTGATTAATACTTTTTCTTTCTCGGTCTCAGGTGTGTTCGGCATATGACCACAGATGTTGCCCCGACTAAACAAAACTTTCCAACTTTTCAGGTGTGTTAAGGTATGGTTCTCGTCAATAGGTCGGGGTTTGTTTGTCTTTTTTCGTTCATCTTCTAAAGGAACCGCGTAGAGAGGAAACGCTTATCTAATTGAATTCATTAGTACAAGTATGTTTATTTTCGCTGGGGTGTCTCCTTAAAAGAAATGGCTCTCGCAAATACATCTTTTTTTTTTTTCGTTTTTGTTCATCTCGTAGAGGAATTGTACACAGAAGAAACGCTTATCTAGTTGAATTCGTTAGCACAAGTTTGTTTGTTTGTTTTCGCTGAGGTGTCTCTTTAAAAGAAATGGTTCTCGCAAATACATCTTTTTTTCTTTCGTTTTTGTTCGTCTCGTAGAGGAATCATGCAGAGAAGAAACGCTTATCTAGTTGAATTCGTTAGTACATGTTTTATTTATTTTTTTTACTTTTTATTTTTTTATTTATTTATTTTTTGCTCAGGTGTCTCCTTAAAAAAATGGGTCTCGTAAATACATCGTTGTTTTTCTTTTTTGCTCATCTCGTAAAGGAACCGCGTACTGAGGAAACGCTTACTTAGTTGAATATGTTAGTACATGCTTAGTTTATGTTTTATCGCTTCCAGGTGTGTCGCTAAAAAAAACTGGTTCTCATTTTTTTTACTTGCTCATCTTGTAAAGGAACCGCGTACTGAAAAAAACGATTACTCGGTTGAATAATTTAACATTTTTTTTCTCTCGCGCTCATTTGTATATTCAAAAGGAAATCTGCGTTCTCAAAATACATCGTTCAGTTTACATTTAGTTCGTCTGACTTGTCAAGGAAGCGCCTACAAAACAACAAAAGAGTAGGATCCGTTGATGCAGGTTCAGTAAAAGAAATATGTTACTGGACGCTTCTCTGTATACCTTGTGGCGTCTCAGGTTGACCCATTTTTGGCGTGGTCAAAAAAATTGGTTTTGTTGATAATTTTATTCCACATATTACTACCGAGTTTGTAACATGGCGAGGCAACTGAAAATTCAAAACTTCTAACTAACTCCGTCCCAAAAGTGGAGTGAAAAGCCAAACTAGCCACATAACTGTTCATAAATGCTTATACAACGTTTACAAAAATCTGGCTGAGTTAGGAAAGGAACCACGAACTCCAGAGTTTAGAGCAAAGAGAACACGAACAGTAACTCTAGTGAGATATATGGATGTAAGTTCAGTTAGCAAAACATATTACTAGACGTTTCCTTTGCCTTGTGGGGTCTCAGGTTAGTCTCTAGTTAGCAACAAAAAAAACACGAGCGTGAGTAAATAAAGCACGATATCTTGATGCAGGTTCAGTTAGCCAAACATGTTACCGAACGTTTTCCTGTGCCGTGTGGAGTCGCAGGTGAGTGGCCAGGGGGAGTTTTTGTACCCACGAGCCAGAATTATGAAGGGCGTCAGCAGGGCCGCCAATACCCACCTCCGCGGCGCCACTGTTGGGTGCGTCGGCGTCTCTACCACCTTGATGCCTCCACGCACTCCACGGGTCGATAGAGGCGAAATTCCCGGCTTTACACGCAAGCAATACACCGATCAGCGGGTTATCCCATCACGGAGGCGGAGCAGAACCCACCAAAGCCACAAATAGCCGCAGATAACCGCAAAAGCAAGAGAAGTGCAAGTGGTGAAAGGAAAAAACGCATAATATCAAGAAGAAGAATTTGATAGAGGTATAAATAAAGAGAGAAAATGTAGCATCAAGTAGAGGAATTTGACTCTTGAGAGAAAGGGATATAACGAGACAAACCGCGTTACTTGAAGGGAACTGATAGAGAAGTGTAAGTAATGAAAATAAAAGTGCATAACATAAGAAGATGAATTTGATTGAGAAGTAAATAAGGATATAAAAAAAACGCAAAACATCAAGGAGAGGAATTTGGTGTTAGAATGTGGATGCGAGAATGACAGAATTTGAATCGGTACAAAACTGGCGTAAAATATAAAACTAGAAACAAGAATTATGAGAATATATAAAAGAAAACGAAAGAAAGGTCACGGTAAAATTACAAATAATGGAAAAATACGCATAACATCGACTAGAGAAACCTGATGATTGTGAGAAAGTGAAAGAGAACGCGAGAAAGTTGCAATCAGCCGCATAAAATAATACAGAGTAGATACCTGAGGCGTGACGGTGATTAATATAGCGGATAAATGCAATCAGTGAAAAGGAAACCACAAAACACAAACAAAAAGGAGAAATTTAAAATGAGAGCGTGGGTGAGAAAACTTCGACAAGAGAAAATTACGAGCATTACAAACCGCGTAAAATATTATAATGGGTCGTATTATAAGACATCTCGCTGCCCAAGAACACCTATTTAACAAGGCTTTCGTAGGAGTTGCGGGCATTTCCAGGGGTAGTTATATGACCCTGGTGGTAGTGTGACCCTTCTTCTGTACCGTGAACCCCAAGAAACACCTATTTAACAAGGCTTTCGTAGGAGTTGCGGGCATTTCCAGGGGTAGTTATATGACCCTGGTGGTAGTGTGACCCTTCCTCTGTACCGTGAACCCCAAGAAACACCTATTAAAACCCGATTGACCCCCTCTTTGACTTTTAGAAATAGCTGATGTGAGAAGGGAAAGTGTTTTATAATTACTACCTATATAGACACGAGAACCTTGGGAGGAAGGGAATAAGAAAGCGAACAATGGGAGACAATTAGAAAACCAGTACAATTACCGAAACCAGGAACGTTATACTTATGAAAACGTGGATGTAAAAACTACGACACGAGAGAATAATATACGTGCCTAACATAACATAGACACGAGAAACTGAAGAGTGAAAAGGAATAGGAAAGCGAACAAAGGCAGATAATTAAAGAAAACTACCACGAATTATAGATACCAGGAATGTTATGCTTATGAAAACGTGATGTAAAAACTACGACACGAGAAAATAATATGTGCCTAAAATAACATATAGAGAACCTTAAGAGTGAAAAGGAATAGGAAGCGAACAAAGGCAGATAATTAAAGGAAACTACCACGAATTATAGATACCAGGAACGTTATGCTAATGAAAACGTGGATGTAAAAACTACGACACGAGAAAATAATGTGCCTAAAATAACATATAGAGAACCTTAAGAGTGAAAAGGAATAGGAAAGTGAACAAAGGCAGATAATTAAAGAAAACTACCACGAATTATAGATACCAGGAACGTTATGCTTATGAAAACGTGATGTAAAAACTACGACACGAGAGAATAATAGGATTCGTGCCTAAAATAACATGTTGACACGAGAAATAAGAGTGAAAAGGAATAGGAAAGCGAACAAAGGCAGATAATTAAAGAAAACTACCACGAATTATGGATACCAGGAACGTGATACTAAAGGGACCGTCGATGAAAAAATTACGACACTAGAAAATTACAAGCATTATGGAACAGAGTAAAATATAGACACGAGAAACTTAAGAGTGAAAAGGAACAGGAAAGCGAACAAAGGCAGATAATTAAAGAAAACTACCACGAATTATAGATACCAGGAACGTGATACTAAAGGGACCGTCGATGAAAAAATTATGACTCTAGAAAATTACAAGCATTATAGAACAGCGTATAATATAGACACGAGAAACTTAAAGAGTGAAAGGGAACAGGAAAGCGAACGAAGGCAGATAATTAAAAAAAACTACCACGAATTATAGAAACCAGGAACGTGATACTAAAGGGACCGTCGATGAAAAAATTACGACACTATAAAATTACAAGCATTATAGAATAGCGTAAAATATGGACACGAGAAACTGAAAAAAGGGGCCGAGTAAATGAAAGCGAACAGTGACATAATTATAAACAAACTTCTGCGACCATAGTAACTCTTGAAATCTTGATGCTGGTTCAGTTATCAAAATTGTTACTAGATGTTTTTCTCTGCCTTGTGGAGTCTCGGGTAATAAAAATCTCTTCCTCTCTTCCCCTCTTCGTTTAGGTAGCAAAGAGAATACGGGCAAATGACTCTAGCAGGTTCATTTAGCATAACATGTTACTGGACGTTTCCTTTGCCTTGTGGAGTCTCGGGTTAGTCTCTGGTTAGCAAAGAAAACACGAGCATGAGTAAAAATCCGTGGATGAGAAAACAAAGATACGAGAAAATTACGAACATTAGAAGAACCGCGTAAAATATAGACGCTAGAAAAGGAATAGAAAAGCGAACAACTGCAGATACTTAGAGAAATGCTACTTATAAAGAGACTAAGAACGTGATACTCATGGGAACGTGCATGAGAAAACGACAGAAATGGTGAGAAAACGAACGAAATATGAGACGTTATATAAATGTTGAAGGGCAGAGAGAGAGAGAGAGAGAGAGAGAGAGAGAGAGAGAGAGAGAGAGAGAGAGAGAGAGAGAGAGCACAGGATAAAGATAAAACGTTAACAACAGACTGAAAGCAAAACCCAAGACCGTATCAAAGGAAAATGCAACGCGTGTGTTCTGACTGCAGAGAGAGAGAGAGAGAGAGAGAGAGAGAGAGAGAGAGAGAGAGAGAGACACCACAAAGCACAACCACCAACACGTTTTAACTTTCGCTCATTTTTGTTTTAGTAAATGTCGGAGTTCCGGAGGAGGAGGAGGAGCGTCGCCTCGTCTCTTGCCTGTTTATGTTTTAGAAGTGAATGTTTTCCGGGTTTTTTCTTATCTAGTTCTTTTTTCTTTCCTTTTTTTAACATTTTCTTGCTTTTCTCTTCCCCCGTTTCTTTTGTCGACACTTCAAATGAACACTTTAGACTTCCTGTTTTCCTTCCTGCACGAGTTTTTTTAATCTTTGTTCTTTCCTTCGTAGTAGTGGTAGTAGTAGTAGCAGTAGTAATAGTAGTAGTAACAGTAGTAGTAGTAGTAGTAGTAGTAATAATAATAGTAGTAGTAGTAGTAGTAGTAGTAGTAGTAGTAGTAGTAGTAGTAGTAGTAGTAGTACTAGTACTAGTAGTAGTAGTGTAGTAGTAGAACAGCCAAGAAGCAGTGTGGTCGCCTGGATGAGATGCAGGCTGTCCTTCTCCCTCCTGAGGTCAGCCTTGGTCTGCCTGAGAGGAACCAGGTCACCTAGTAGTAGTAGTAGTAGTAGTAGTAGTAGTAGTAGTAGTAGTAGTAGTAGTAGTAGTAGTAGTAGTAGTAGTAGTAGTAGTAGTAGTAGTAGTAGTAGTAGTAGTAGTAGTAGTAGTAGTAGTAGTAGTGTAGTAGTAGTAGTAGTAGTAGTAGTAGTAGTAGTAGTAGTAGTAGTAGTAGTAGTAGTGTACTGTAGTAGTAGTAGTAGTAGTAGTAGTAGCATAGGAGTGATGATGGTAGTGATCTTGTTGTGGTTCTCCTTCTACCTCTAATTTTCTTTTTCTTCTTCCTCCTCTTCTTCATACCTGCGGAAGTTTAGAACACACTCGCACGCACAGGCACACAAAAACAGTGCACATGTCTGCCTGGGTTAACGAGTACACACACACACACACACACACACACACACACACTCACACACATAATAGAAACTTGTTTCCTGTGGTTGGCAGTTTTGGAAAGTCTATACACACACACACACACACACACACACACACACACACACACACACGACAGATAGTTTTGATAGCTTTAGAAAGAACTTAACTCTCTAACAAGAATTAATCTCTCTCTCTCTCTCTCTCTCTCTCTGGTATTCTTCTTTTTCTTTTTTTCTCTATCAAGTATTTAATCTCGTCCATTTTTCTTCATTTTTTCCTCTCCCTTTTACAATCTACTTCGCTTTTCTTTTTCCTCTACCGTCTCCCGTCACCCTCACGTTGTGCAATTTTTATTTTCACTCATTTTTTTTTTTTTCGCCTCTCCCTCCTCTTCCTCCCTCTTACCCTTTCCCTCCTTCATATTTCTCCATTTTTACAGTTTTGTTTTTCCTTAAATAAAGATCGCTACCGTTCTATTCCCTTGCAAAAAAAAAGATATATACAACTACTACTACTACTACTACTACAACTACCACCACCACCACCATTACCACTACTACTATTACTACCACGACTACTACTACTTCCACTACTAGCCTACTATTACTACTACTACTAATACTACTACTACTACTACTACTACTACTACTACTACTAATAATAATAATAATAATAATAATAATAATAATAACAAAAATTAATAAAGCAAAATACAAAATACAAGTCATTACTATTATATTTTTCGTCATCATATTCATCATTAACTTTACTAATTTAGGGAAAGTTCAATTATGGTTTCCCTCTCCCTGAATGGCGTCTTAAATATCTTTCTAAAGAGCTTCCAAACCTACATTGACGCGTTTTCTATTATTATTACCAGAGAGAGAGAGAGAGAGAGAGAGAGAGAGAGAGAGAGAGAGAGGGAGGGCAGGGTACGGATAATAACAGGTTCAGAGGGGTAACTATGGTAATAATTATGAGGTTGCGAAATCTGGCCCGTGGTAGAATAAAGGCAAGGGCGAGGAATGGAAGAAAAAGAGGAGAGCCGGAGGGAAGGGAAGGGAAGAGAAGACAAGGGATGAGAAGGGGATGAAAGGGAAGGGAAGAGAAGACAGGGGATGAAAAGGGGATTGAAGGGAAGGGAAGAGAAGGGAAGGGAATTGAAAGAAGAGGAGAGAAAGGAAAATAAGTAAAGAAAAAGGAAGAGAAGAGATCAAAAAGGAAGGGAAGGGAAGGGATCGAGGCGACAAGGGATGAGAAGGGAAGGAAGGGAAGGGGATGGAAGAGAAGGGAAGGGAAGGGAAAGAAGAGGAGATAAAGGAAAATAAGAAAAGAGAGGGGAAGAGAAGATATCAAAAAGGAAGGGAAGGGAAGGGATCGAGGCGACAAGGGATGAGAAGGGAAGGAAGGGCAGGGGATGGAATGGAAGGGAAGGGAAGGGAAGGGAAGGGAAGGGAAAGAAGAGGAGAGAAAGGAAAATAAGAAAAGAAAAGTGAAGAGATAAAAAAGGAAGGGACGGGAAGGGTGGAGACAAGGGATGAGAAGGAAAGGAAGGGAAGGGAAGGGAAGGGAAGAGAAGGAAGGGAACGGAAAGGAAGGAAAAGGAAGAGAAGGGAACGAAAAGAAAACAAAAGAGGACAGAGAGGAAGGGAAGGGGAGGCGAAGGTAAAAGAGAAAGGAGAGGTGGAAAAAAAAGGAAAAATGAGAAACGAAGGGAAAGGAAAAGGAAGGAAAGGGAAGAAAAGAGAATGGGATGTATGGGGATGGGGTGGAAGGGAAAGGAAGAGAAGGCAAAGGAAACTCAAAGATGGGAAGGAAAGGAAAATGAAAGAGAAGAGAAAGGGATGGAAGGGAAGAAAGGAGAAGAGAACTGAAGGAAAAGGGAAGAAAGAGGAATAGAAGGCGAGGATAAATGAGAGAAAGTAAGGAATAAAAAAGGAAAGGAAGGAAAGAGAACAGAAGGAAAATAAGACAAAGGAAATAAAAGGGAGGGGAAGAGAAGGGATGGAAGGGAACCGAAAGGAAGAGAAGGGGGCGTTTCGTACGGAAGGGAAGGGAATGAAAAGGATATGAAAACGAAGATAAAGGAGAGAAAGGAAAGAAAACAACGGAAGAATAAGGAGGGAAAAGAAAAAAGGAAGGGAAATGAAAGAAAGAAGAATGTAAATGAGAGACATAGGAAGGAATCGAAGAGGAAAGGAAGGAAAGAGAACGGAAGAAAAAGAAGAAAACGGAAGGGAAAAGGAAGAGAAGGGGATGGAAGGGAGGGGAATGGTAGGGAAGGAAGGGGAAAGGAAAGATGTGTAAATGAGGGGAAGATAAAGGAAAGAAAATGGAAGAGCAAAGCAAGGAAGGGAAAGAAAAGTAAGGAGAAGGGAAGAAAAAGATAGCAAAGGAAAAGATAAAGATTAAAGGGAAAGGAAAACGAAGGAAAGACATAGAAAGAAAGAAGAAAAGATAAAGAAAACGAAAATAAGGGAAGAGAAAGGAAAAGGGGGTCAAGTAAAATAAAGAGAAAAGAAAGAAAGGGAAAGAAAGATACGAGAAGAAAATGGAGGCGAAGGGAAGAAAAAGATAGCAATGGAAAAGATAAAGATTAAAGGGAAAGGAAAAAGAAGGGCATAGAAAGAAAGAAGAAAAGATGAAGAAAACGAAAACAAGGGAAGAAAAAGGAAAAGGGGTCAAGTGAAACAAGGAGAAAAGAAAAAAAGGGAAAGAAAAAAGAAAGATACGAGAAGAAAAGGGAGGCGAAGGGAAGGAAAGAGAATGAGGGGAAGATGAGGATAACGCGAAGAAGGGAGCACGCATGAGTGGATGGGAAGGAGAGGAAATCAATGAAGGAGAAAGATAGGAAGAAGTGAAAGGATAATAAATAGGGGAGAAGCAAAGTATGAAGACAAGATTAAATTTTATGGTGTAGCGAGCGAAGAGAGAGAGAGAGAGAGAGAGAGAGAGAGAGAGAGAGAGAGAGAGAGAGAGAGAGAGAGAGAGAGAGAGAGAGAGAGAGAGAGAGAGAGAGAGAGAAAATTGAGAAGTGAGGAGATAGAGGAGAGAGAGAGAGAGAGAGAGAGAGAGAGAGAGAGAGAGAGAGAGAGAGAGAGAGAGAGAGAGAGAGAGAGAGAGAAAGTGAGCAAAGGGAGAAAATTAGAAAAGGACGCAGAAAACTTGAGGGAAAAGGAAGAAAGTAAAGGAGAGAGAGAGAGAGAGAGAGAGAGAGAGAGAGAGAGAGAGAGAGAGAGAGAGAGAGAGAGAGAGAGAGAGAGAGAGAGAGAGAGAGAGAAATTAGAAAAGGACGCAGAAAATTTGAGGGAAAAGGAAGAAAGTAAAGAAGGAGAGAGAGAGAGAGAGAGAGAGAGAGAGAGAGAGAGAGAGAGAGAGAGAGAGAGAGAGAGAGAGAGAGAGAGAGAGAATGTGAGGAAAGGGAGAAAAATTAGAAAAGGACGCAGAAAACTTGAGGGAAAAGGGAGAAAGTAAAGAAGGAGAGAGAGAGAGAGAGAGAGAGAGAGAGAGAGAGAGAGAGAGAGAGAGAGAGAGAGAGAGAGAGAGAGAATTACATAATTGTTGTACACGAGGAGGAAGAGAGCGAAAAGGAGGAGAAGAATATGTAAAGTAATTAAATACAACGAAGATATTACATTAGGTTGAGAGAGAGAGAGAGAGAGAGAGAGAGAGAGAGAGAGAGAGAGAGAGAGAGAGAGAGAGAGAGAGAGAGAGAGCAATAACTTAAAACCCTAATACAATAACTTAACGATATATCCCTGCTTGACACACACATCCATCACCTCCTTCAATAATGCGTAAGTCATCCATCTGTGAGGAAGAGCAAGGCAGGGACAGATATTCATTTATGTGGATCAGACTTCATGCACTCTGTAACTCTTCCGTCCGTGAGGAAACGGAAGGAAAGAGAACGGAAGAAAAAGAAGAAAACGGAAGGGAAAGGGAAGAGGGAGGGATGGAAGGGAGGGGAATGGTAGGGAAGGAAGAGGCAAGATGATTTAATATTCTTTTATATGTACGTACTGTCAAACCTCATGAAAATCTGATACCCATCCCTCTGTGAGAATTCCTTTTTTTGTGTGTGTTTATCTGATGAAGAATCCTGTTGCTGTTGTTTTTCTTTTTTGCGTTGATCAGATTGCACTGGGAGAAAGGTAAAGATAAAATGGAGTAATCTGGTCAACGGAGTAAAAAAAAAAGTAAAAACAGGATGCTTCGTTTGATTGATTGATTGATTGATAGTTTATTGTTGGTTGATAACACAAAAGAACAAGGGAGGAGGGGACACCAGCACTGCCATGTCCGAAAGTGTTTATTTGTACCAAGAAATATATCAATGTACGCCTTCAAGAGCTGAGTATATACGTCAACATCTCCTCAACTTAATCAATAATCTTATGTTTTGATTCCTCCTGTCGTCCTATTGTGAGAGAAGTGTTTGAGGGCTCTTTTGTTAACTGTTTGCCTGCCTCCTTTATTGTAAAAAAAAAATATGAAAATGAACAGAATGAAGGGAAGGGAAACTGAGAGATAGAAAGGAAAAGGAAAGAGAAGAGAAAGGGATGGAAGGGAAGAAAAGAGAAGGGAGCTGAAGGAAAAGGGAAGAAAGAGGAATAGAAGGCGAAGATAAATGAGAGAAAGTAAGGAATAAAAAGAGGAAAGGAAGGAAAGAGAACAGAAGGAAAATAAGACAAAGGAAATAAAAGGGAGGGGAAGAGAAGGGATGGAAGGGAAGCGAAAGGAAGAGAAAGGGGGCGTGTCATAAGGAAGGGAGGGGAAGAAAAAGGATGTGAAGGCGAAGATAAAGGAAAGGAAAGAAAATAACGGAAGAATAAGGAAAGGAAGGGAAAGAAATGTAAAGGAAAGCTAGCAAAGGAAAAGATAAAGAGTAAAAGGAAAGGAAAATAACGGAAGAAAAAGGAGGGAAAAGAAAAAAGGTTTATCAAATATTTCTCATTTTGTTTTGATTGCTGAAAAATAATTAATAACATGAAAGGCATAAAAAAAAATTCCTTACACTTGTTTGATAAATGTATTTTTGGTAAACAGTGATTCATTGAGTACAGGTTTAGTGTGCTTTTTTTTCAAGTCATACACCCATCATTGTACATTTTAAAGAGCCAAGGAGACATCACACACCCCTAATTAATCCCCTAACTCTTTCTTTCTTTAACGCCTCCTTGTACACAGGCACTTTATAATATTTGTCTTTGTACATTATGTTGGCCCTTCTGTGGGTTTAACTTTTCTTATCTCTTTTAATTACTAAACTAGACTCCTTAATGAAGCTTCGATTCTAAGATTGATACATTATTTGTCTTATGCAATTATTTTTTTCTTATCTCTTTAATTACTGAGCTAGACTCTTTTGTTCCACTACCAAAGGTTGATATATCACTTCTGTCCTCCGGGTTTCTTAATTTGTTCTTGCTTCTTTGATTACTAAACTAGACTAAAGGTTGGTATAGATGTCCGTGTACAAAACTCACACTTGGTGCAATAGCGTGTAAGGTTATATATGAAGTACACAAACAGTATAGAATAAACACAGTATAGGAGTGCACATGATGATAGACCAGTCATCATTAGTGACACCAAGATCTAAAAACCATCATCTTCCCTCCCATTCTCATTTTCCATAATATAAGAAAAACTATAATCACCTTTCTTTTTCATTTCATTAATTACTTGCCATCTTCATAAATCTTACCTTCTTCTCTCTACTCTCATTCCTATAATTAGCTAAGATAAGGAGTGGCAATAATCCTTTAATCATATGGTAGTTTCCCATAATTTGTTAATATATAAAGTAACTTAAATCTTCCTCCATTGTGTTTGTTTTTCCTAGTTCACTCAGAAGAAACCATTTATGTACTGGGCTAAAATAATATCATTGCTTGACTAGAACCATCTCCAGTGTTACAGATCATCACCTCTCTTTGTTCTATTCCATAATTCATTAATGAAAAATAAATTATAAGTACACTCTAGCTCACCATTTGACTAGCGTGGTTGACTAGCATAATGACGCCATCACCAACATTACATCACATACTAACTATAATTCCTTGAGACAAATAAGTAAATAAACATGTGGATATTCAGTTAAAGTCCATTGGTCCAAGTAGGAGCAACACATTCAGAATTCAGACTATTAATTATGTTTGTATGTTCCAGTAATTACCTCTACTCCAGCTTTTAAAAGAGCAATTTTTCAGCTTACAATTTTCCGCCTTCACATATTCAGACGATTTGGATTTTCAGGCCAGTGGAAGGTAAATTAATGGATTTTTTACCTTATATATAAGTTAAATAAATAAAATAAGTAAAACATCATTAATTTCATCAAATACCCCATTTTTTTTATATAGCTAAGGTGAGAAAATAAATAAATAATAAGTATAAGTACAGAAGAAATACACACAGATCAATTAAAATATTATCATAAAGAGTAAAACCTAGATGAACATATGGTTTAACTAGAGAGTCATAGCACACCACTAATGACACTTTGGGGCGTATTATTAGACATTTTGGTGCCCAAGTTCACATATTTGACAAGGCTTTCATAATAGTTTGAGGCATTTCCAGGAATAGTTTTATGACCCTGGTGGTAGTCTGACCCTTCTCCTGTACCGTGAACCTAAAGAAACACTCATTAGAACCCGACTGACCCCTTCTTTAACCTACAGAAATAGTTGATGTGAGAAGCGAAAGTTTCTTATAATACCGTCCTTTCTCCTTCCCACTTAACCAACTGATCCCAATTTCTCTTTTCTCTCCTGCAGACCCCAAGGCAAAGAGTCCCACCTGTCACCACAACCTGCACAAACTCTACCTCCCAACATGCAGGTAAGAAAGCCATCAACTGTAGCCTCACCTTTGTTGAATAGAATAACTTAATCATCAATATCATCCTTTACTCAGTTTTAGAACCTTTAAAGTAACAGTACTATAGCTTGAAGCATGATTTCTGGTGTATATTCTTATCCTTTTCTCATCCTGCTAAATACCTGTTAATTTGCAAGAAAACATTTTAAGCTACTGTGTATGGAGTAAATAGTTTGTTAATGGGTAGTATTTTAGATATGATCATTGTTTCCTTTTGTGTCTTTCTACCCTTTTCTCCTGACTGCTGTATGTTTATGGAGTAAGAAGTATATGTATGGAGTCAATAGTGTTGATGGGTAGTCTTTATGATTTCATACTATTTTTTCTATCCCTACATACTTATTATATTCCTACTTCCTGGCAGCACTGTATATATTTAATTGTTGTATACATGATTTGAGTTAGGCTTATGTTATCCTGTCTCCACATCTACTTTTATCCACCTTCAAAGTCATGGGTGTCCCTTGGATACGCCACCTCTTTATCCAATTCATTCCAAACATCACCACTTTCATATGGAACACAAAACTTCTTGACATTATTACATCATCTAGTCTTCTCTAACTTGTATTCATGACCTCTTGCTCTCTCATTATCTGAAGTCAAATGATCCTCCCTGTCTGCCTTTTCTGGTCCCTTTACTGATTTAACCCGGTAGCTGCGGGGATCATGTTTCTTAAAGACCCCTCTAAGCGAATTAATGAGAAAAAATCATCACTCACGCAAACCATTTCATAATATATATCAACGCATTTGTGATCAGTTTATGCATCATCTATTTTGGGGGATTTATATCATGGCAAAAATTTGGCCCGTCGCTCCTACATGGTAAAGTCACAACTTAGGTCCGTCGTTGCTACCGGGTTAAACATCATTATTAGTCTTCTCTCTCTGCTCTCTTCCAACAGTATCAATTTCAAAATATCCCGTCTCTTCATATGACAGCTGTACCTAGTGTAAAAAGTAAGTAATTTGTTGATAGATATATTTTTGAGATTATACATACTTACTCCTATCTTTCCTGCTTGTTTTCTTCATGAATGCGAGAGGAAATAATTGAAAAAACTTACTTTGTGAAGTGCTAGATATAAATAGCGAACATACCACTTTAAGATTTCAGTATTATTTCCCATAGTTAGCAATAAATGGAATGTAATATAAGGATTTATGTTACTCATTTGTGTGTTTATAATATATGTTTTGATTTGTGCATTTATTATTGCTGAATATATCCACAAAACTATAATTTATCTATCTAAATATCTCAATCTCTGTCTATCTGCCTATCTATCTATCTATCCATGGTGACTGCATTATACGTATCAGTCAAGGATTTGTGTGAGATAAGTCAGGGTGGTACAAGCTTTTAAACAAACTATTTCAACATTTTCACAAAAGTCTGGTGTGCAGCATTCCTAACACACACACACACACACACACACACACACACACACACACACACACACACACACAGGCACACACAATGAAAATGAAATGTTATCCTGTCTCCACATCTACTTTTATCCTCCTTCAAAGTCGTGGGTGTTCCTTGAATACGCCACCTCTTTATCCAATTCATTCCAAACAAATTTCTTGACATTATTACATCATCTAGTCTTCTCTAACTTGTATTCATGACCTCTTGCTCTCTCATTACCTGTAATCAAAATGAAAAATAAAATGAAAAATAGAAATGAAGAAGAAAGGAAGAAATGGAATGAACTACTGGCAGAGACAAAAGTAAAAAATAATGCAAGATCTGAGGAAGAAAAAGAAACATTTTTTTGGAGAATTTTGGGGTATCGAATCAAAAAATGGTTCATAAGGGAGAAGAGAAAGGGGAGCGAAAACTAAGTAAGAAAGATACAGAGAGGGGAATAAGAATAATGTACACAAATGTAGATGGGTTGATCTCTAGTAAATTAGAGCTGCAAGATTATCTAAAAGAGAGGGATCCCATGATAGTTTGCCTAACTGAAACTAAACTAAAAGAAAACATCCAAATTGAGTTAGATGAAAGATACAATGTATGGAGGAAGGATAGAATGGGCAAAGGCGGAGGAGGAGTGGTGATAATGATAAAGAAAGAGTTATTAGTAAAATCAATAGAATATGGAGAAGGAAAAGCAGAAATAGTGAGTGTAAGCTTGGAAAGCAAGAATAGAGAAAGGATGACAATTGCAGTAACATATGTACCACCAAAAACTACATCATGGAGTAAAGAAGATTATGAAAACATGATTGATGACACCATACGGAGTTTGAGGAGATTACTTAAGGCAAACAAAGGAGTAATACTAGTTGGCGATTTCAATTGCAAAGAGGTTGACTGGGAGAGGTTTGAGAGCAATGGTAGTGATGTGGCATGGGGGAATAGATTCTTGAATTTAATGATGGAAAATTTGATGTTACAAAGGGTGAAGGAAAGCACTAAATATAGAAGAGACGACGAACCGGCAAGACTGGATTTGGTGTTGACAAGAGAAATTCACGTGAAGGATGAATTGAGGTGTGATTGCCCCCTGGGAAAAAGTGATCACGTGCTCATAGAGGTGGAAATGGAGGAGGGAGGAAGGGAACAAGATGAGACTTATAGAAGCGATAGATTAAACTATAGGAGAGCAGGGGTGGAAAACCTCAAGAAGTTTTTTGGTGAAATGGATTGGAAAGAGTTAATGAGTACAAGCGAAGTTCAAGGAAAGTATGATATTTTCATGAAGGCGTACAACACAGGTGTTATGAAGTTCATACCAAAATACAAACCGAGGGAGAGGGCTAAAAAGGACTGGTTTAATGCAAGATGTGCAAAGGCAAAAGAAAAGAGAGACAAAGCGTGGTCAAGATTAAAAAGAAACAAAAATCAAAGAAACAAAGAAGACTTTAAGGCAGCGAGAAATGAGTACGTGAAAGTGAGAAAGGAAGAAGAGAAACGATACGAAAAGGATATTGTGGAAAAGTGTAAAGAACAACCTAAACTATTTTATAGATTTATAAATGGAAAAATTAAATCAAGAGAAACAATTGAAAGACTGACTGAAGAGAATGTAGAGATCGAGGATCCCAAAGGCATGGCGGAATTGTTTAACAAAAAATTCCAGCAAGTGTTTACCAAAGAATCATTATTTAATGAATCACAAGAAAACAACTTAGATGTATATTTGGAAGAGGTCAAAATAGATAAAGAGGAGATAAAAAAACTATTGGGGGAATTGGAAGAAGGGAAAGCCATGGGACCGGATGGAGTTTCAGGTTTTATACTTAAAGAGTGCAGAAATGAGTTAGTCGGCCCGATATATGACATCATTAGGTGCTCAATAAAAACTGGCACAGTGCCTAGGGAGTGGAAGAGGGCAGAAGTGGTACCTATATACAAAAGTGGAAAAAAGGAAGAACCCCTAAATTACAGACCGGTGTCTCTGACCAGTGTAGTATGTAAAATATGTGAAAAATTTATAAAAGAACAATGGATGAGATTTCTAGAACATAATCTAATCACAAACAATCAATATGGGTTTAGGAAAGGTTGCTCATGTGTAACAAACTTGCTGAGCTTTTACTCAAGAGTGACGGACAAATTACAGGAAAGAGACGGATGGGTGGACTGCATTTACCTAGACTTAATGAAGGCATTTGACAAAGTTCCACATTCAAGACTGCCATGGAAACTAGAAAATAAAGGAGGATTGAGAGGGAAAATGAAGTGCTGGATGGAAAGCTACTTAAGAGGAAGAGAGATGAGAACCGTGGTTAAGGACACAAGATCGGAATGGAGAACGGTGGAAAGTGGAGTGCCCCAGGGGTCGGTTTTAGCACCAGTACTCTTCCTAGTCTATATTAATGATATGCCAGAGGAAATAAACAGCTACATGAGCCTGTTCGCAGATGATGCTAAACTGCAAAGACATATAAGAAACAGTGAAGACTGCAAGGAGCTGCAAGAAGACCTAAACAAGATTTGGAAATGGAGTCAGAAATGGGAGATGAAATTCAACGTGAAGAAATGTCATGTTATGGAAATGGGAAAAAGTGTAGAAAGACCAAAATGGACATATAAAATGGGAGATGGTGAAATATTAAAGAAAGTAAATGAAGAGAGAGACCTGGGAGTAATAATGTAAGATTATATGCAACCAGAAAGTCATATAAATCGGATCTTCGGTGATACATATAACATGGTGAGAAATATAGGTATAGCATTCCACTACATGGACAAAGAAATGATGAAAAAATTAATTACTACTATGATCAGACCTAAACTAGAATACGCAGAAACAGTGTGGTCTCCACATATGAAGAAACACATAAAAAAACTAGAAAGAATACAGAGGATGGCAACAAAAATGGTTCCAGAACTGGAGGGACTGACATATGAAGAGAGACTAAAGGAAATGGACTTACCAACACTAGAACAAAGAAGAGAAAGAGGAGACCTAATACAAATATATAGGCTATTGAGTAAAATGGAAGAAGTGGATGACAAGAAATTGCTACTAAGAGAAGAACCTTCCAGCAGGAATACTAGAGGACATAGTAAAAAGTTGAGGAAGGGAAGATGCTCAAGAGACATAAAGAAATATAGCTTCCCACAAAGAAACATAGAGGTCTGGAACAGACTAAGTGAAGAAATAGTATCGGCGAAGTGTGTGCAGAGCTTCAAGGAAAAGTTGGATAATTATAGATACGGAGACGGGACCACACGAGCGTAAGCCCAGGCCCTGTAAAATTACAACTAGGTAAATACACACACACACACACAGGTATGGATGGGGCAGCTATGTGTACTCTCTTCCTTTACACAACTTCCCCTTCCGCCTCTGATCTGCTAAAGGTATCGGGGTCCTGAGGGGAGGAAAATAAAGTGAGCTGAGTTATGAGTCCAAACTAAACTAAACTAAATCACTGACTAAACTAAAGTGACTAAATCTATCACATACTAAAGTAATACAACCTCAAAATCTATCACATACGAAAGTAATACAACCTCAAAATCTATCACATACTAAAGTAATACAACCTCAAAATCTATCACATACTAAAGTAATACAACCTCAAAATCTATCACATACTAAAGTAATACAACCTCAAAATCTATCACATACTAAAGTAATACAACCTCCAAATCTATCACATCTGAAAATACAACCTCAAAATCTATCACATACTAAAGTAATACAACCTCAAAATCTATCACATACTAAAGTAATACAACCTCAAAATCTATCACATACTAAAGTAATACAACCTCAAAATCTATCACATACTAAAGTAATACAACCTCAAAATCTATCACATACTAAACAAATGTATCCCTTAATCTATTAATTAACTTAAACAACATTACAAATCTATCATATACTAAACTAACATAACCCAAAATCTATCACATCCTAAATTGTTGTAACCCTAAATATTTGACATACTAAATAAAATCCCTTTCTTCACCCTGCTAAAGCCCTAACAATAACTTAAAACATAGATGCTTATGTTTGTTTGTTTGTTTCATTACCAACCTTATACTCATGCAAAAATAAACTTCACTACCAGAAAACGTAGAGGCAGCAGCTCTGACTTATACAATTTCTGGGTTGCCACGGTTACTTTCACTGTCATCTGTTATCAGTTTTACACATATGACCTGCCCAAGTCTACTTTTTGCTTGTTTTAACCGTCACTAGAATATCTTTAACCTTTGTCTGTTCCCTAAACCATGACACTCACTTCTTATATCTTCACATTATACTTGGCAATTTTCCCTCCATTCCTCTATACTCTTGCATACTCTTGACCTCCTACCTCATCTCAAAACAACTCTGAAGGACATCACTCACCTGGTTCAGCTTCTTGAACTCCACAAGCTGTGTGAAGATGTACTCCAGAGTGTGCTTGGCGTCCCTGGCGGTGGGCGGCAGCTTGGGCGTCACTCCCAGGATGTCGCCACACTCCCTCACGTAGTACTCCAGGTCTTCATCCTTGCACTTGTTGGTTACCTGCACCAGACAACACAGCATTAGGCAACACATAGGGATACTGATAGGTTCTTATATCACCCTGGCATTTGGTGGTTCTCTCTGTTAGTCAGTATTAGGCAACATAAGAGACTTGGCTAGGTTCTTATGTCCTCATCCTTGCATTTGTTTTCTATGACAGATGCTCAGTATTAGGAAACAGAAACATGGATAGGTATAAATACATACTTTTTTTTAAGTTAGAAATTATAGTAAATGTCCATTAATCAATATCTTTTTCTTTTATAATTGCCAACACCTTAGACATTGGACTTGTTCTATTCTTCTAGATAATAATTTTCTGTCTTCAAGAACCCAGATTTGTTTTTAAGAGGTACAATACAATTCTTGGTTGAATGAACTCAGCATACTAGATTTTCTGACTCCTGAAACTCAGATTAATGGACTTTTACTATATTTTACTACCTCCAGACCCTCACTCATGTCCTTAGTGGTCACCTGCACCAACAATGAAGCAGCTCAAAAGCATTGCAAGGATCTTCTTATCAGTTAGCTGTGTATGATTCCACTACACTCCACATCCTCATCTTAACATTCACTGGTAGTCTGCACCTCACACTTCGCAACACTATACACAGACACTTTATGGCAACTTTTGCTGTCCCCTTTACAGAAGCACCATGTCGCAAGATTTATTTTCCCATTCTTAGACCCTGGACTTGCCTCATCCCACAATAAAAAATATTGATGCACTTTAAACTACACGATTCCACTGCATGTTGTATGCAAACTTACAAATGCAGCTTCTATGCTATAACAATTCAAGGATTGCTAACGTATTTTATTTCCCAAGATAGCACTGCCTTTAATTGGGTCTCCACTTTGCCTTTAGAGAAAACTGGGTCACTGCTGCTGATGATTCCTCTTACATTCCTATTGGTGAGGCAAATATGAGGCAGGTCATCATTTACAAACTAACCTATTAACCTATTCAGTCCCTGAGTAATGATATCAGCCCCACATGGAAGCATCTCTGCATCTCTAATTGTTAAAATCAAACATTTTTTTGTTATAAAGTAGAGAAGTAAGGGTGGCAATTAATGTTTCACTAATTACTGTAATGACTGTCTGAGCTATGGAGCATCTGAATGGCAGGATTGCTAATGCTTTCCTGGGTCCTCTGTGGCAGCATAAATTTAATTACCTTCATCCCAAGACAAGACTTAATGAACAAGATCATTACTGTTTTGGCTACATGGTCCCCATTGAAGATTCAGGATGAAAAGTATTTGCTCTGATTATTCCATCCAGGTTTCCTGCTGAACAGACGGAACAGGAACAAGGAGAAGAAAATGTGGGACACAGAAAGAGGGCTTGAATGTCTTGTGCAGTGTGTTACTACTTCAATCCATTCCTCAGTATTGACAAAACGATAAAGTGAACTGGAGCTACCATCACCATCATCATCCTTTAACATTCTACAACAGGATATCAGGCATCTCACAAGCCTTTATACTCATTCCTGTCCTGTGCCTCTAGTTTCCAGTTTTTATGTAAATGTTCCATAAACACCACCTGCTGAATGGCCTCCCCTTGGGTCTTTTTTATCAGTTATTTCTCAGTCTATCACTCTTTTTGTCCATCTGTTGTCCTTTCTCTTTCATATGAGTCCTGACCACTGCCCTTTCCTACTTGGCCTTACTATGTCGTCTACTTTTGCCTGTTCTATTATCCATTTGTAGCCTTCCTTATCCATCAGAGTGATAACATATCCTAGGCCTCATCTGTGCCAGCTCTGACTATCATTGCATCATTTTCAAAGACTAGTGGAAGGGAATAAACTGTAAACATTCTGCCATCAGCATCTCAAGGACCATGAAGAAGGGAAACTTGGCACCATTTCTGAGGCCTAACCTGAACCTGAGCCAAACTACACTGTAATTCATTAAGAGGCTACGGGAAGGAAAAGAGCATCCCTGAGACTGTGTGAGAGAGAAACATTATTACCACCATCAGTTACTCCACTTCCCAGAGACATGTAGTGAGGAGTAACAAAAATGCTGTGTGATCGATCTCATGTGCTAACCCTTGACTGAGGATTTCCTACAAGAAGGCATCACTAAGCTACAGGAATGGAACAAAAAGTGGCTGTTACAATTCAATGGAGAAAAATGTCAAGTCCTGCACCTTGGAAGGGGAAATCCAGCATACCAGTACCACATGGGAAACACTCCACTATCCACCACAGAGGCAGAGAAAGACTTGGGACTATTATGTTACCAGACTACCAGTGAAAGCCAAATCCGTGGGTTAAAGAAAAAAATTGTTGAAAGAAGCTATAGAACTCAACCCCATGCACTGTAAAGCCTCCATCCCTTCCAGTCCCTTCTTTGACACACAGCAGAGTACAGACATGCATTCTTTATATCTCAAGGAGGCACCAGCTCTTCCCAAGCCTTACCTGTGCCAGCCTGGACTTCTCCGAGCTGAAGGCTTCGTCAAGGTCAAAGAGCTCCAGGGATGGGTGTGGCAGCTCCCGGAACGAAGGAGGGAACACCTGGAGGGGAGAGGGAGCATCTGTGACCCCAATGTGAATACTTGGAAAAATGAAGGTGAGACAAAGGCAGATGAAGGCTGTGGATATTTGGCCTGGCTTTTTGAGGATAAATACAAATATATAAGTCCCCATGTTACCAGCTGTTTTATGGATGTTTGGCCTGACTTGTCTGATAGTAAATACTGACAAGTGCAAATATTACTGTTCTTCCTTCATAGGCCTTTGAGATCAGTTCCAACAATATTTGAGGCTGTGCGGCAGAAAAACAAGCGCAGCGCCATCCAAAAAATTTTTTTTTTTGTAACAAACATTTATTTGACCCTTCCTTTATATGCGGAATGTCGGAATGTCGGTTTGTACAAAACTGCAGTGGGAGTCCTTCTCCAAATAAAAAACCCCCTACCTCAACTCGCGGTTGAAAAGAGATAAGAAAGCGCGCGAAAAAAAAAGAGCGTAATAGCATAGCATCACTGCAAGCGTGCAAACTTTTTTTTTCCGTGTGCAAACTTAGCATTTAACATTATATTTTTATTATTTATTTTTTTTTTTTATCCTTTTGTTTATGTCGGATATGTATATCATGATGATTAATATTGAAAATCATAAAAAATCATGGATCATGGATGTTTGAAATTTTTTAAATTTTTATTTTTTTTTTTTTATATTTTTTTTTTTTAATATCTACATACCTTTTATTCTTCATAACCTTCATTTTGGTCTTCTCCCTTAAAAAACCAATGAACAAAATAAAGTAAATGAATTTTAAACTTTTTAACTTTAATACTTTAATTTTATTTTATTTAAATTTTAAAAAAGACGCCTCTTTTTTTTTTTTTCATTTATTCACATGAACAGAGGCACACACATCCTTGTAAAAATAACAATATGTACACTAGAATGACCACTAACCTACCACATGCTCTGACCACTAGGCTATCATAGTTCATAAATAATAGTCAGCAGATTTATATGAAAAATTGGATGAATTAATATAGGAATGTGTGGGAAAGTGAGCATAAAAGGAAGAGTTTGAAAGAATGAGTGAGCAATTACCGTAAGAGGGAGGGTGTGAAAAAATTAATAACCAAATGAGCAAGTGAGTGCGTGAGAAGTAGAGTAGGAGTGATTAAATGTGTGTAGGAGTGAGTGAACGAGTGAACAACTGAGTGAATAAACGTGTGGGAGTGAGTGAGTAAATACATGGATGAGTGAGTAAATGAGTGAAGAATAATTGAAGAGTATAAGTGATAGAGGGGAGTAAGCATGATTGAATGCCTTGACCCTTCCCTCACCGCAGGCTGGAGGGGCGGCAGGGGTGTCTCAAACTGGGGCGTGATGAGGCGCAGTGGCTCATGCTTGACGTTCAGCTTGTTGTAGGACTCCAGGGCGGCCGGCACCAGCTGCATGTCCACGGAGGTGAGCTGTGAGGGGGAAATGTGAGGTGAAGTAAGGCTTATTTACTATATTTTTATGGTGAAGGAAGCAGCTCAAAGACATACACACACACACACACACAAAAAAAAAAAAGGCATTCTAATCGCTACTTCCAAAGATGAAAAATAATGTCTGAATGAAGTGTCAGATTCCAGTAGAGATCTTATGATACTTTCTTTTGCTATGTTCTTCATGGTTTTGGATCACACTCTCTATCCAAAGTTCTGACACTCTTGAGGGGATGGCCATGGCAGACATCTCCAGTATAAGAGTTCTGACACCATTCTTTCACTGCATTTCCCAAGGTATGAATAAGTTTAGGGTCTAGTATCTATCCAAAGTTTTGACAATCTTGAAGAAGTGGCCATAGCAGGAGAGTCACCAGTATAGTCTTTACACCATTCTTTCACTGTGTTGCCAAAGTTTGAATAGGTTTAGGGTCAATCTATCTAACTACACTTCTAACACCCTTGACATGAGAGTGGCAGAAGAGTCTCTTGTATATGAGTCCTTACACCATTCTTTCACTGTGCTCCCAAGGTTTGAATAGGTTTAGAGTTTATCTCGGTTCAAAACTAACACTCTTGAGGGTATGACCATTGCAGAAGAGTTTCCAGTATGAGTCTTAACAATATTCTTTGGCAGTGTTTCCATGGGCTGAATAGGTTTACAGTCTATCTATCCTAAGCCCTAACATTCTTGAGGAGGTGGCAATGGTAGGAGTCTATAGTACTGCTCATGGGAAATAAGCCCTCCTGCCAGTCTACCTGTGTGTGGAAGAGCTGCGTGTAGTCTGTCGGCACCTCATCTGACTCCTGCAGACACGTGCGCAGACCCTCGGCAAGGCAGGCCACGTCAGGGGTCATGTTGTAGTCCGAGATCTGGAGGAGGGGGACGGGCTTATACTTCAGGGTTTGGGTTTTCCATTTTTTTTTTCTTTTTTACTTTGTGGGGTGAAAAGTCTTTTTTTTTCCTTCATGGGGTGCAATGTCTTATTTTCATTCACAACCTTGTTTTTAAAATTATATTCACCACTAATTATCTACATTCCATTTTTCTTGAATGAGAACTAGTGAGATTGTCCTTCTTTATTTTGCTTTTTTCTCTGTGGATATTTTTATTCAAAAAGCAGTCATATTGGGAGTATTAGTAGTAGTACTAGTAACTGATGATAGTTGATTAGTCAGCACAAGAATTTTAGTATCAAAAGAATTTGTAGCAGGGGCATCTGTAAAAGCAGTAATAATAACAATGCTATTATTATTAGCAGTAGTTGTAATAGTAGAAGGTAGTAATAGTATAGGTAATATCAGCACCTCAGGATCATCAGCATCAATTTGGTTGAGCTTGAAGTCCTTGGCGGTCAGGAACTGGAATATGACGTCCCTGATCTTGCCGTTCTCCTCCTTTTCGAGGTACTGGTCGGTAAGCATGTGTACCGAGCCCAGCACCGCCACCCTGCCATGGCTCTGCGGGTGCTCATAGAAGGCACACACCTGCGGAGAAAGGGATCACCAATCAGTCTCTACTTGTTAGGAAAGGTTCCAGACACACCACTTGCATGCCTTAGTCTCAGCATTACTCTATTGGTGACACTCCTTTCTACAACTTGAACGCTTTTCATAGGGGAGTATTAACCCCTTGACTGTGGATTTCCTTCAAGAAGACATCACCAAGCTACAGGAATGGAACAAAAAGTGGCTGCTACAATTCAATGAAGAAAAATGTAAAGTTATGCACCTTGGGAAGGGATAACCAGCATACCAATACCATAAGGGAAACACTGCACTATCCACCACAGAGGCAGACAAAGACCTGGGAGTATATGTTGCCAGGCTACCAGTAAAAGCCAAATCCGTGCCAATCGCAGCAGATGGGTTAAATGGCGCGCACTGTATAGAGCATCAAGCCATGGAAGCAAAGAGCCAGAGTGAGGCAGTTTGAGCCCAAGTGCTGCAGCATGATGTCAGGAGGGCCATCTGTTCTTAAACCCCAAGCCACAACCCCAAAATAGCAACCCTATATAAACACAGGGAAAAGCTGTCAAGGCTAAGAGGAATCAAACACCTACCTAATTTGACAACACATATTTTGACTTCCATTTTCTTTTTGTTCAAGAGGCATTTTGTGTGTGGCAGCATTTTGTGGGCCATTTTTGTTTAGCAACATTTTGTGGGCCATTTTTGTTTGGCAGCATTTTGTGGGCCATTTTTGTTTGGCAGCATTTTGTGGGCCATTTTTGTTTGGCAGCATTTTGTGGGCCATTTTTGTTTGGCAGCATTTTGTGGGCCATTTTTGTTTGGCAGCATTTTGTGGGCCATTTTTGTTTGGCAGCATTTTGTGGGCCATTTTTGTTTAGCAGCATTTTGTGGGCCATTTTTGTTTGGCAGCATTTTGTGGGCCATTTTTGTTTAGCAGCATTTTGTGGGCCATTTTTGTTTAGCAGCATTTTGTGGGACAGTTTTGTTTAGCAGCATTTTGTGGGACATTTTGTTTAGCAGCATTTTATGGGCCATTTTGTTTAGCAGCATTTTGTGGGTCATTTTGTTTCGCATCATTTTGTGGGCCATTTTTGTTTAGCAGCATTTTGTGGGCCACTTTTGTTTAGCAGCATTTTGTGGGCCATTTTGTTTAGCAGCATTTTGTGGGCCATTTTTGTTTAGCAGCATTTTGTGGGCCATTTTTGTTTAGCAGCATTTTGTGGGCCACTTTTGTTTAGCAGCATTTTGTGGGCCACTTTTGTTTAGCAGCATTTTGTGGGCCATTTTTGTTTAGCAGCATTTTGTGGGCCACTTTTGTTTAGCAGCATTTTGTGGGCCACTTTTGTTTAGCAGCATTTTGTGGGCCATTTTTGTTTAGCAGCATTTTGTGGGTCACTTTTGTTTAGCAGCATTTTGTTGGTCATTTTTGTTTAGCAGCATTTTGTGGGCCACTTTTGTTTAGCAGCATTTTGTTGGTCATTTTTGTTTAGCAGCATTTTGTGGGTCACTTTTGTTTAGCAGCATTTTGTGGGTCACTTTTGTTTAGCAGCATTTTGTGGGTCACTTTTGTTTAGCAGCATTTTGTGGGTCACTTTTGTTTAGCAGCATTTTGTGGGTCACTTTTGTTTAGCAGCATTTTGTGGGCCATTCTTGTTTAGCAGCATTTTATGGGCCATTTTGTTTAGCAGCATTTTGTGGGTCACTTTTGTTTAGCAGCATTTTGTGGGTCACTTTTGTTTAGCAGCATTTTGTGGGTCACTTTTGTTTAGCAGCATTTTGTTGGTCATTTTTGTTTAGCAGCATTTTGTTGGTCATTTTAGTTTAGCAGCATTTTGTTGGTCATTTTTGTTTAGCAGCATTTTGTTGGTCATTTTTGTTTAGCAGCATTTTGTGGGTCACTTTTGTTTAGCAGCATTTTGTGGGTCATTTTTGTTTAGCAGCATTTTGTGGGTCATTTTTGTTTAGCAGCATTTTGTGGGTCACTTTTGTTTAGCAGCATTTTATGGGTCACTCTTGTTTAGCAGCATTTTGTGGGCCACTTTTGTTTAGCAGCATTTTGTGGGCCATTCTTGTTTAGCAGCATTTTATGGGCCATTTTGTTTAGCAGCATTTTGTGGGCCATTTTGTTTAGCAGCATTTTATGGGCCATTTTGTTTAGCAGCATTTTGTGGGCCATTTTGTTTAGCAGCATTTTGTGGGCCATTTTGTTTAGAAGCATTTTGTGGGCCATTTTTGTTTTGTTTTGTTTTGTTAGAGTAACATTTTGCAGGCCCCTTATTTTGTTTGTTTTGGTGGAGCAGCATTTTGAAGGCCTTTCTTTCCTGTTTTGCTGTATCCTTGGCTGCCTTCTATATATAAAAAAAAAAATCATTCTATTCAATATTTAGCATCCTCTCTCTCTAGGTTTAGTATCCTGATTTCATTCTGATCCGTGGCTGTAATGTGACATCTTTAACCTGCCTCCAATCTTTTATACAAGACTAACCTCTATTTTTATATATTTTGCACTTAGTTTAGTTAGTTTGGGGTGAGATTTGCACTTGGGCTAGTAAGTTTGGAGCCGATTTTCTTTTCACTTTAGTTCTATTCTTTTGAAGGTGTAAGAGGAAACCTGGACATTGTTTTGTGTCTCCATATTTGAGTTTGTTCGTTTGGAGTGGGTTTTGTTTCCATCTGAGTTGCAGAGTTATGTTATTTTAAAGGTGAGACTGAACCTGGCTACTGCTTTCTACCTTTATATTTGTGTTAGCTTGGAGTGGATTTTGTTTCTGAGTTGAAGAGTTTTATTCTTTTAAAGGTGAGAGGAAACCTAGGTATTGTATTTTATCTTTATATTTTATATCTTTATTTTTATGCATACCTATGATATTTCCTTTAGATTACTTTTTCTCAGCAGGTAATAGTGTATTTGTATTTCTACCACCACTGTTAGGAACATATATTTATAAGTTAAGAATTCACAAACCCAAACAAGAAACTAATCTATATACTACAACAAGGCAAATACATCACTTTATATTACAACTTATGGCCACTTCCTCAATCCAACACAGTGTTATTGTAAGTGACCAAACCAAACTGTACTCTCCATAAAGGTTAGATTTTATACTCAACATCTGATACTAAAGAGGTTGCCAGCATCAAAGCTCCCTCCAATTTCATAGCTCCTATATAAACACAAACACTACCGAAGGAATTTTTGAAGTTGGTTGGGGAGCTTATAAATCTGCCGTGTTGGACTGCGGAACTGGTACTTAGGGAAACACACGATCACACACCGGTCTGTTAAGGGGGAAGGAGATGCTGCCGGTGGAGAGGACAGCCACAGCAGGTTTTGCCACGTTGAGGGTACAGCCAAAGGGGTACACGAAGGACATGGACCTGTGAAGAGCAGCCGAGGTGAGAGAGATGGCAACAGCAGCTTAGGTAAAAATAAATAGGAACATGAAGTGGTTAGGGTGAGAAATGGGTGTATAAAATGTGGGTAGGGTCAGAAACAGGTAAAGAGCATCCAGGGTGAGAAAGATATGGCAACAGTGGCTGATGAAAAACAAAATAGGAACGTGAAGTAGTTAGGGTGAGAAATAGTTGTATAAAGTGTGGGTAGGATAAAAAACAAATAAAGAGCAGCCAGGGTGAGAAAGATATGGCAAAGGTAGGTTACATAAAACAAAACAGAGGAATGTGAAGTGACTAGGGTGAGAAATAGTTGTATGAAGTGTGGGTAGGATAAAAAAAAGGTAAAGAGCAGCCAGGGTGAGAAAGATATGGCAAAGGTAGGTTACATAAAACAAAACAGAGGAATGTGAAGTGATTAGGGTGAGAAATAAGTGTATAAATAGTGGGTAGGGCCAGAAACAGGAGTGAACAGTGGTTAGAGAGAGAAATGTGAATGTGAAGTGTGAATAGAGTGAGGAACATGCCCTGAAGAGAGAGACAAGGGTGAAAAAAGATGTGTAACTATAGCCAAGGCATAAAAAAAGAAATGTGAAGTGATTAGAGTAAAAATAAAAACAATGTGAACAGTGACCCACGTAAAGAATATCTAATGAATTAAGGGTGAGGGAAAGGAAAGGGTAGCGGGGTTGTGAGGGAGAGGGTGAAGGGTTAAAGGAGAGAGGAAGAGAGAGAGTGAGAGAGAAGGGAACAGTTAAGGGTGAGAGAAATGAAGCCACAAAGTAAGAGTTAAAGTTGACAGACAGACTGGAAGGAAAAAATTCAGGATACATAATGGAATGGAACTTAAGGGAGAAAAAGGGAAACAAACCAGAAGAGGCAGAGAAAGAGTGAACAAAAGAAAAGAAAGGACAGAGCTAAGAAGAGAAGATTAGGAATTATATAAGGAAAATAAGAATAATTAGTCCGAGGAAAGATTCAAGCCCACACAGAGAAAAGAACAGTGAAAATGTAATAAAAAAAATAGCTGAAAGAAGGAGATAAGAGAAAGAAAGGGGCAGGAAGATGAGGACTAACTAACCTATTTGAGCGAGTGTCATCCAGGATAATACTTGGAATGTTCTTGCCCGAGGCCTCGAGAATGGCTCTGTTCAGGATGCCGTTAGTGATGAGACATTCCTTGGGGTGGAAGTAGCGGTAGTAGCAAGTCCGCACCACAGAGTCTGCCAAGCATAAGGGGCAGTGAGGGAAAATTATCTTGGTTTAACTTGTCTGCTAAAAATAATATCTTGCCCTAATTTACCTGCTGAAAAAAATGATCTTGCCCTAGCTTGTCTACTAAAAAAATATCTTGCCTAGACTTACCTGCTAAAAAATTATGATGACCTAACTTGTCTGATGAGAAAATGATCTTGTTCTAACTTGTCTGATGAGAAAATGATCTTGCCCTAACTTACCTGCTGAGAAAATGATCTTGCCCTACTTACCTGCTGAGAAAATGATCTTGCCCTACTTACCTGCTGAGAAAATGATCTTGCCCTACTTACCTGCTGAGAAAATGATCTTGTCCTAACTTGTCTGATGAGAAAATGGTCTTGTCCTAATTTGTCTGATGAGAAAATGATCTTGTTCTAACTTGTCTGATGAGAAAATGAACTTGTCCTAACTTGTCTGATGAGAAAATGATCTTGTCCTAACTTGTCTGATGAGAAAATGATCTTGCCCTAACTTGTCTGATGAGAAAATGATCTTGTCCTAACTTGTCTGATGAGAAAATGATCTTGTCCTAATTTGTCTGATGAGAAAATGATCTTGCCCTAACTTACCTGCTGAAAAAATGATCTTGCCCTAACTTACCTGCTGAAAAAATGATCTTGCCCTAACTTACCTGCTGAAAAAATGATCTTGCCCTAACTTACCTGCTGAAAAAATGATCTTGCCCTAATTTGTCTGATGAGAAAATGATCTTGCCCTAATTTGTCTGATGAGAAAATGATCTTGTCCTAATCTGCCTGATGAAAAAATTATCTTGTCTTGTCTGCTGAAAAATGGATCTTAACCTAACTTGTCTGCTGAAAAATTAATAATCTTACCATAACTTGTCTGAAGAAGAAGGATTATCTTGACCTACCTTGTCTATTGAAAATTACTTTTTTTTTTTTTTTGGGGGGGGGGGATGAATGGATTCTTTCATTACACTGGAAAACTGCATATATATTCCCAGTTGTTGGAGGGATTAAAGTGTGTATGTTCTATTTCAGTAAAGAATGAAAATCTTACAAATCCTCTGATGATTGAGTGAATGAACAGTAAATTAATCGTTTAGAAATGCCGTCACTGTCAATCTTACATGATATCAAACAGTAAAGAATGAAAGCTATGTTAATCCTCTCATGATTGGGTCAAGAAAGAGCAAATCAACTGTCTAAATATATCATCGTTGACCTTCTCAACTGATGGCAGAAAATGTCTCCCAAACATACCAGTTATCCATTCAGGAAGTAAATAGAAAACTGTGAATGTATTATAAGGATGCACTACCACTACTCATATTAAAAGGGATATACATAGTACATTGAGGAAACATGCAAATTACCATTAACTGTGTCAGATTTAAAACATTCAGATAGCTTATATATATCAGAGCAACACATTACACACACACACACACACACACCATTATTGACAGCTATGCCATATTCCTCCAGTAGAAAATTGATGTTTGAGTTTGCCTTCTTTTCTCCGCCTTCCTCAGCCAGCACAAAGAGGCTCCGTCCCTCCTCCACATGGCGCCGCAGGATGGAGAACTGTCCCTCGGTGAGCCTCTGGCGGGGGCAGGCCAGCACCACCACCGCCGCCTGCCCCAGAATCTCCTTGTTCAGGTCATCACGATTACTGAGGTGAGGGAAGGTATAAGTTTTCATACACAGGCTGATTGTTAAAAGGGATGAATTTCATGTCATCTTTCTTTATGGAATGTGTACTGATAGTCAGATAAAGAGTAGAGTATGGTATGACAGCCAATTTGTACATGTCATTCCAGTCAGCTCCAAACACATTAAATCCTCCATGGTATTGATACAATCAAGGATGACCACTTCCTCCATCAGTACAACATAACCAGCAGGCATCAGAGGTTATCCCTTGAGGTTAGACAAATACAGATATAGAACTACTATGTAGAGAAACAAGCTTTTCAATGCAAGAATTATGAATGAATGAAGTAGTATCCCCCCCAAAATTGCCGTAAGCCGATGTCAACACAACAAATATGACCTGTATGAGGCTCTAAAACAGAGAAGAGGCACCCTCTGTAAGTCCTGACTCGATCCTATGCTTCTACTATATTCTGTTAACTCGAAGCGTGCATCTGGCTCCTAGCGGGGTTTTGTATCGATGCACGTGATAGGCTATCTGATCATAATCCTCGCTCACGGGCGCTGCTCATGATTGGCTGTCCAGTTGTGTGCTCAGTCACAGGCCTCTCTGGTGTTACGATTCTACATTATTTCCCATAGCTCACCTATTGTACAAGGTACGCTATTTTGGTAGAAAGTAAAGCATTTTGAACACGATGGTGTAAACAGAATACAGATAAAACTGTGATATAAGCGAAACACCAAACATTTTGCATTCCACGGCAGTGATTCTCGTCGCACACGGGACTGGCTGCTACTCATGCTACGGAGGACTGAATACATTCGTTGATTTCAGTAAATAATATAAATGGGAAGAAAGCAAGTAAACATGATATTATGTATTAACTGTGTGATACTATTAATGAAAATTAAGACAACTGAGTGTTGCAATAACCATATGAAATGATGAAATGAATAAAGGCTGCATATATTATGGAAGTCCTTGACAGATGAAACGGAGGAACTATTGGCGGCAGAATAAGACGACGTCTCTCCTAGACGTCAATTATACTCGCCATAATGTCTTTTACCGAGTTGTGGCAAATGTATTTATGTTCTACAATCATTACAGAGTCTTTTTCTTTCTACCAAAATAATGTAGGTGAGCTACAGAAAATAATATAGAAACATAACACCAGAGAGACCCATGACTGAGCACACAACTGGACACCCAATCACGAGCAGCGCCAATGAGCATGGATTATGATCAGATAGCCTACCATGTGCATCGATACAACACCCTGCTAGGAGCCAGATCCACTCTTCAAGTGAAAAGAGTATACCAAATCACTAGGTTATCACTTCTCAAATCATGAGAAAATCTATAAGCCTTGTAAAACTGAGCTGTGGTGTGAAAATTAACTACCGTAGTTAAAGTAACGTCCATCAATCTTAACTTTGGGAATAGTTTATTTTCATATCTCAGTTCAGTGTTCCATAACGTATTTTATACCTGGTTTGAGAATTATTTTGATTGGTCCACACAAGGTTTGGGAAACATAACAAATAGTTGTAGATAATAATGAAAGCAGTATAGTTGGTGGCATACACTACAGATGTGCATGGCCTTTGTGCTCATCACCGTCTCATTGACCCTCGAGCTTGTGGGGTGGGTTGAAACTAACTGCCTTAGGACATAGGGGAAGTGTAACATCCAGGTTAACACAGTTTACCTTCCTCAGGTAAACATTAATTGACTAGCCCTGTAGGGAAGAAGAGCTGGGTGGGCTGTGTGCTAATTGCTCTGGGCTAGGATCAAACCTGATCCTGCAGTTCCTTAGCAAGGCGTGTTAACCACTGCACCACAGAGGCACCATTGTAAATAATAATGACTTACCTAATAACCTTCCAATGTGTCTTGAGCTTTTTGTGCAGCGTCTTGAAGCCATCGCCAAGTCTGAAGAGCTCACCCTTGGACTCATCAAAGAGTATCACGCTGCTGTGCTCCCTCCCACCACCACCCTCGCCCTTCTGAAAATTAAAGGCATTCATATCATCCCACATCATTATAATTACTTATGACATAAAAGATAATCCCATTTTGTGAGGTGTAAATGGTTATTATTGTATTGCCAGGGAGGGATTACTGACAGGAGGTTAGCCTATTAATTTTGAGACATTGACTGTTTATATCAGGACAAAATATGATGCTTTTTTATAGTGGAGATAGTATTTTTTTCCGGAAATCACTAAATGATTGACTTTTCAATGCCCGTTGTGCACCTGCTGCTGCCCCGCTCCCACCTGTTACCACCGGCCCGCACAGTGGAACACCCGTGCTGCCGCCTTGTCCCATCCCGCGCTGCATATTTCCGTCAGCCCACACCACATGCCGAATAAATTTAAACTAATCTACCTAATGATAGGCTTTGCCCCCCTCGTCCCCACGGCCCCCCCAACGGGAGTGCTGCACCCCCCTCAACCCCTCCTTCTATTTTCTGAGTTATTTGTTAATGCACTGCATTCAGGGACCAAAAAAGTATTAACTTTGAAAGAGGTGACAACCCTCTCGTCAATATAATCCATGCCAGAAATTTAATTCTAAGAAAGTGTGGCATAGAAATCACTTGTTGGAAATCATTTTAGAGGAATTCGTCATTCTACTCACCGCTGTGGGCGTCATGGGGTCATCACAGAGGAAAGCCACACAAGGTCACTATAAGGTTTCTCTTCAGCAACACACTGCCGTTGTTCGGAAGTTTAATTATAGCTCTCTTCAGCAGATTCCTTGTCTTCGGTTCATCGTTGCTTCAGAGTGGATGCAGACCAACGTGAAGTACACTGATTATTGGGGTTATTTGTAATGATGTAGCAAATACACTTTTCCTTCTCACGTCACAGTCATATTTTCTTCCGGTCTGCTTTCTCTTATATAAATTGTGGTTTATGCCTTCAACCATCAACCAAAGATGTTAATATGGCTCACTGTGTCCTTTCCATTCCTTCCCTTCTTATTCGCCTCCTCGCCGCGGTTTGTTTGTTTACACGCGAGGAATGCGGAGGAACGCTAAACCCTCGGCGTTCTCAGGGTGACGAGGTGCCAGCTACTCGATTCTCAGAATTCAATCTATTACTCCATCATAACTAAATAAATAACATGATGTATTCTTGCAGGTGTATTTCCTTGAGTGATTGTTGGCCCTTACTACCACAATTTCTTTTGAGTTTCAGGTATGTCAGATAGTCTTTATGATATGTAGTAATTTCAAAGTTTTATTTCCTTTAGTGTATTTGTATTAATTCATTCTACGGTGCTACAAATCTATCCAGCCTACATTTTACCAAAGCTAGCTTATTTACAGGTTTTCAGGTTTCATATATACCAGACAGCATTAGTGATTACTGGTAGGCTCTATAGTAGCCTAGATGCCATTTTATCTGATATGCGCGTATAGCCCTCAAAGTTATATATAGGCTACATATATCAGTCATCGTATAGGTCGGGGATCATGGCTATTCATTAATTCCTTTGCTCGAAGCCACAAGTAATCGAGATAGTAATTCCAAGTTCTCCTCATTTTCAAATATTATACAACGTCTTCAGCCTTATATTCTTCCTTATTCCAGACATTTATTGGCCTTGTTCATCTCAGAAGGGATACTATACTACTACTACTATTACTGTTGCTACTACTACTGTTACTACTACTACTACTACTACTACTACTACTACTACTACTACTACTACTACTACTACTACTACTACTACTACCACTACTACTACTTCTTCTATTACTACTATTATTATACAACAACAACAACAACAACAACTACTACTACTACTACTACTACTACTACTACTACTACTACTACTGAACGGGATAGCAAGACGGCCCCGCGTTCAGGGTGACGCGAGTTCAATCCTTAAAACTACCCACATGCTGTCCAGAAGACCACCTATCAACCCGGACTCTAGATTCTAGGATTAAAGATGAGCTCCGGGAGGGCAGCATGAGCCAATGCAAGATGGCGCCACTATAAACACTCGCCTGCGGCAGAACGGGCTGGGCCAACCATCAGGACCCTCTGGGAAGAAGCCTTGGACCGACCATCAGGATCCACCGGGAAGAAGCCTACCGGCGCAATAGGCCAAGACGTAAAAAAAGAAAAAAAAAACTACTACTACTGCTACTAGCACTACTACTACTATACTATAAAGTAGTACTACTGCTAATAATAATAATAATAATAATAATAATAATAATAATAATAATAATAATAATAATAATAATAATAATAGTAATAATATACTATTACTACTTCTACTACTACTAGTACTACTACTACTACTACTACTACTACTACTACTACTAATAATAATAATAATAATAATAATAATAATAATAATAATAATAATAATAATAATAATAATGATAATAACAACAACAACAACAACAACAACAACAACAACAACAACAACAACAACAACAATAATAATAATAATATACCGTTCATATCTCTTCTAAGGTGAACCAGGTGCGCCGTGCTTTATACCTGCCTGACTTAATTAAACAAGGCCAATAGTCATGCCTGGAATAGGGAAGAAGGCTGTAGACGTTGTATAACATTTGAGAATGAGGAGAACTTGGAATTAATCTCTCGATTACGTGTGTCTTCAAGCAATGGAATTAATGAACAGCCATGATCTTCGACCTATCCGATTACTACTACTACTAATACTAATACTAATACTAATAATAATAATAATAATAATAATAATAATAATAATAATAATACAAGATTTATATTAAAACCTGTGTAATAAATAGAAGCATTAATAGAGCCGATAGATTACAAATATTTTATCCTATAGAGGGCTGTAACTCTGACATACATTATATAAGACGCAGAGGGAATCAAATATCTGATTAACAATAAGATCTGAGTATTATTATCATCATGCTTCATCATAACCTTATTTTTTTCCTCCATCTTCACAAAAGCTTAATATACCTCATCAAAATGCAGTGAATGAAGTGTAGTTAGCCCTTTCCTTTTAAATTTACTAAGCTGCCCGGTAATTAAAGCTCTTCATCAATGCTTGAGGTATTTCCGGCCTGTTGTGGTTCATGACTAATATGCCTAACTTACGGTCACGAATGATCACTTATTTCCGCTATGAGTTTGCTCCGTATTATGAGGGTAATATCGAGTGTAGGAGGAGAGTAGGATATGGAAAAATGACTGAACTACCTTTTGGGGGAGAGGGGTGGTCAAGGTCGCTATTTCCAACCTAAATTGGCTATTTCCGCGCATATATTACACAATAGGTAGTAGAAAGACGTGTATTTTGGGTTTTGTATATGCATATCTTTCATAAGATCTACCCATGATGTACCGTAATATATATCAGCACTTTCATCTGTTCACATTATCTCATGAACTATTTTGGGGCTATTTTTTAGCGAGGAAGTACGCGGGTAACTTCTGTGACCTTGGCAACTCTGATCCAAGTACCAAGCAGTGTGATTAGCTATACGATGATCATTAAATAAATACGATAAAATTAATGAGTGGTACGATAAACGATAACATCCAAACGATATAAGATAAATACTTGACATCACTAAAACAAATAATTAATAATTAATATTGGTAATATTAACATGTTCCTGTCTCGCTCTGAACTCCACTGAGTTCGCGCTATCATATTTTTTTTTCTCTACTAACCCTCAAACCTTCCTGAAAGCCACAGAAAAAAGTATAAAGATAAAAAAGTGTGCATATATCCATTAACTAATTGCACTGACATGTTAGTACTCCATAATTATATAGATTTCATAGTTTTAATACGACAATTTTGGCTTATGATGTACGATATTGGTCACTGGCATCTGATCACGCAGGTGCGAGTTGCCAAAGTATGATTAAATTTGCACAAGAAATTACCTTTAGCCACTCACATATCCACCTGGACACGCAAAGCAGAGATGATGTAAGCAGTGGACGAATTCTTTTACATCAATTTTATCGTACATGAGGATAAAAAGGCTAAATTAAAGACATCAACCGTCTGGCAGGGGGGGGATGGGAGTACTGAGTTTCCAGGTGCTATATAATTCAACACAACCATCATGTAGTTTGTATACGCACTTCGCCTACATATAAAAGGGAACTTAAGATTAGCAATTAACGATTTCTTGCCCCAAATCTGATGATACGTTAGGGACAGGAGTTGAAAATGACTGTCAATCTCAGAGCAGAGTTGCCAGCTAGGGGTCCATACCACACCACAACCTTTCTCATTTACCTCAATAGCCACCTCGCCCACAAATAAAACTGGATATTAGATCAGCGATTAATGATTTCTTGCCGTAAATCTGATTATACGCGAGGAGTAAGAGAGAAAAAAACACTTTCCATCGGGGGTTTGAGTTGCCAGCGAGTGTCCATTTAACTAACCCAACAACATAACCTTCATCATAGTTGTATATCCACCTCGCCCACATAAAGAGGCGATAAGATTAGCAACTGATATATTTTGGTTCAATATTCCCTATGTGGCAGCCGGTGTGTGGGGGCCCGTCCGTATCAGTCCTTTGTGAGCTGTGAGGGGGTGCGCCATGTCAGGTGTTTGGCTCTGGGAATATTACCTTTTCCTCGTTAATTAGGGAAGGATCCACCTCCATACCCAGGTGAAGGAGGCCCCGCGCACCCCAAGGAGGAGCTGACCAGGTGATGAGGGCTGAGAGGCTTCCGTTAACGCGTGGGAATAGGGAGGAAAAAATACGGGAAAGGTTGTGGTTGACGAGCCTAAAAAAACGGGAAGGTTGTGGTTGTCGAGCCTAAAAAAGGAAAGAAAAGGCTGTCATGTCGAGCCTAAAAAAGAGGAAAAAAAAGGCTGTCATGTCGAGGCTAAAAAAGAGGAAAGGTTGTGGCTGTCGAGCTTAAAATAACGGGAAAGGTTTTGTTTGTTGAGCCTAAAATAACGGGAAAGGTTGTTTGTGGTTGTCGAGCCTAAAAAAAAAAAAAAAAAATATGCTGTCATGTCGTTTTGTGTGTCTGACGTGTGTTCGTGTGTGCGTGTGTCACCTGTCCCCCCCCCCCAAAAAAAAAAGGTCAAGGGAAGGTTAGTGTAAGGTACTGTGGGGGTCATCCATGTATCATTCCTCTTCCTCTTGCTGCTCCTTCTCCTCTTGCCTCTTTCTTTTGTTCTCCTCTTCGTCTACTTCAGTTATTCCTTTTGTCCTTTGGTCTTGTCTTTCCTCTTCCTCTTGTTGCTCCTCCTCTTGCCTCTTTTTGTTGTTTTTCGTCTTCCTCTTGTGAAGTTCCTCTTGTTCTTCTAGTCTCGTATCTTTCTTCTTCCTCTTATTACCCTTCCTCTAACTCGCCTACAGTTCCTCTTGTCATCAAAGGTTAGTGTACAGAGGGTAGGTCTCATAGCTCACCTTCCTCTTGTTCTTCTTTGTTCTGCCTTTTGTTCTTTCTTCCTCTGTCTTTCCCTATTGTGCTGTTCCTCTTTGTCTGCTCCTAGTGCAGGGTCCAGGAGGTAGGTCAGATGCATATTTCCTCTTTCTCCTCATGACCTCTTCCCATGTCTCTGTTGCTCTTCCTCTAGAATTACACCCAAGTCACCTGAAGGGCTGACACTTGTTCTAATGAATTTTAAAGTGTTCATAATTTTTTAACCATTGGTCTCAGGGTTATGAGATTTGAATATCTGATTAAGTGGTAACATTGAAGTGATAGGTTACTGTTTTAGTATCAAATTACTATTTCATCAGTGATTGGTTTATGTATTAGTGGTGATAAGTTTGTGTTAGTGGTGGTAGGTTACTGATTTATCATCAGTCCTTAGCAGCGATGGGTTACTAATTTAGTGGTGATATATTTTACTGTTTAGTGATTTATATTGATAGGTTACCACTATAGTGGTGATATGGGCTATTATGGAAATAATGGTAGTCATTTCCCCACCAAGGAGGGTAATATTAATGTTGTGCTGTATTTTATTTCTCTGAATGCAGTACAGTAACTATTGGCATCTAGAAAAAAAAAAAAGTTATGCATAAAGTTTGAGTACAGTCTAGCATGTTGTATTTTGGCAGGGGGAGGTCGGGTTAGATATAGTTAGGTTTGGTCAAGTCAGGTTAGGTTTGGTTAGATTTAGTTTTAGTAAATTTCTTGTATTTCACCAACTTCATTTAGTTACCTATATACCATTTCTCGCCAGTCACTGCCGCAACATGCTGCCACCATGCTCGACAAAACAGGTTATACTTAAGGATCAAAATTAATTAAATCTAACAAATTAGATTAAAACTAACCTCTAGCAGGGGGGCCTCACCCCCCTTGACTGCCCTACCTGCTATGAGGGGCTTTGCCCCCATTGACCCACCTTACTTTTTAGTTCGCAAAAAAATATTGCAGAAATTAGTAATTTGCAACTGAAACAATACTAAGAAATGTTGAGTATGTTGAGAACTATCAGAAAAAAGGGTATTATTGTAGGAGTACACCAGTCTAGAGATGGCTTTTCTTACCCTGACCATTAGAAAGAGCTCCGCATTCTGAGTAAATTCATCCCCATAAACACCCCCTAAATCATTTAAAAAAAGTGTTGACCAACCAAGTGAAGTTGGTGAAAGACTGGAGCAATACCTTTAGTTTTGTGAGATTTGCTTAATTTAATATCTTATGATAAATATATATGTGATATGCTTCACACTATGCTGTTGCTGTGAATGGGGTGAAGGCTACCATCATTTCCATATTCCCTGCCATATATTTCTATTTTAGTGGTAACAGACTACTATCTTTGGAGGTGATAGGTTGCTGTTTTGTTGGTGATAGGCTACTATTTAAGTGGTGATAGGTTACTGTTTTAGCCCACATAGATTAGTATTTTAGTGCCATTGTTGCTATTTTAGTGTCAATAGGTTATGTACTACTTTAATGGCATTAGATTACTATTTTGCAGTGGTATGTTACTGTTTTAGTGAAGATAGTGGCAATAAGTTAAGAATTTAGTGCCAATATGTTATTTTTGTAGTTCCCATACGTAGGTTATTTTCAGCAGTGAGAAGTAATTACCTCAGACTGCATAATTACCAAAATTAAAAGATATTTACTCACAGTTAAAGGGAAATAGATAGAATAGAAAATGTGAAATATAGCTTCTAAACGTGATCCTAGTTTCCGTGGTAACCATACTACTGCCACTTGCAGCATAGTGTATGCACTATGCACCCCAACTTTCCCTTTACCCTCCCTCACCCTCTACCCAGAATCACTATAATCTTGCCATTGATTTTAACGTCTTACCTTGATTAATATGATTTATGCTTTATGTTTTACTTTTTTCTTCAAATACAAACACAAACAGCCAACCAACCAACTAGTACCAGCGTGTTCCTTTTTTTTTCCCCCCGTTTAGCTTCCTCCTTTACCATCAAAAAGAAAGATTGCAAGAAGGGATTGGAGATCAGTGGGCAAGTTTGTTTAGCATCAGGTATACACAGATGTGTTTTTTAGTCTTTAATTCTTAGAAGCGGAAGTCGATTTATGGACCCTTGTTTACTCTGAGCCCAGGAAGATTAGATAAGCTTTTACCTTCTGGGTATGGAAGTGTTTATGGGGGGCTATACACCCATGACTCATCTGGTGTTGTATAAAGCGTGCCAGGTCTCATTATTTAATCATTCACTGTCTTCTGATATTTTTTTCACCTCTATACAGTATTTTAACCTTCCTTCATGTAGGGAGTGAGTTAATTGTTTACAGTAATAGAGAAATAACTTTAAAACTTGTTCCCAGCACTAAGAAATGTTGAAATACTCTATGGATATCAAAACTGAGATATTAGAAGAAAAATTATAGAGTGGAGGAATATTTCAGAGAGAGAGAGAGAGAGAGAGAGAGAGAGAGAGAGAGAGAGAGAATTGTCAGGGAAAGGATTGAATGTCTTGAGAGGATATACCGGAACAGGGTAAATTACTCTTCTCTTTAGGCCACAACTTTGGGAAATATTGATACATAAATGGAGGAAACAAAGCAGCCACTACACTATTTTTATTTATGACTTTGGCTGTGAGTTCAAGGATAAGAAGGGTAATACTACAAGAAAAAAGCAATAGAAAGCAGTAATGGGCCAAGGACACGGAACCTATCACACGCCAAATCTTAAGCATCGAGACTTAGGTGACGGTGCAAGTCCGAGTCATGTATTGTGACTAAGCAGCATTCGTACCTGTTACACTAAGCAGACTCAACACCATTGTCACTGGACGCGGCCTTGTGCAACACCTATTATGTTGGCGCGGGGAAGTGCAAGGGTGTATTGTGCTGTGTGGGCTGGGTGTGTCTGATGCCTGTGGACTGTGCTTGTGTGTGTGTGTGGTTGATTTGATTGTATGTGTGTGATTTGAGTGCATGAATTTTTTTGTGTGTTTTAATTTAGTACCGTATACTTATTGAGTTTGTTTGTATGATTAAGTCATGGTCGTTCCCTCCCTCCATATCGACGTGTATCCAGTTTCTACTTCTCTCGTGAATGCTCTTTGCTTTAACCATCGCTTGATTTAGGCTGTTCGTTTTGCTAATAGTTCAGTGTGGTGAGCTCTATTTCTTTTTGTGTGTGGCAACCCCTATTATTTCTTTGAGCACCCCTTTTCACCTTTGCTAACTCACCTCCTCCCACCTACACCTCAGAAGGGTTGATAATCGCTTATTAGAATTTTTCCTTCCTGCCTGTGTGTGTGATTTCATTCTGTAAGTCTTGATTCTTAATATTTGAGAAGAGCTTTATAGTTATAGACATTTTTATACTATTGCACACCCTCATCTGAAATCTTAGGCAAATAATTTATGTATAGTATAGATCAAGCAGCAACAAAAACCTTCGCTCAGCAGTCGAGTGTTGCGAGACAATGGTACAAAAAAAATTGACCTCATTGATAAAACTCTCACATAACACAGAATCAATTTAACTCAGCCTTCTTTGCAAACCTCCTACTATACGTTAAATATTACATGATAAGAAAACATTTAAAATTATTCTTTAGTAGCTAACTATCACATCTTTTTTCCATCATCTTGAGATTAAGAGGTAGGATTTTCTAGCAATGAAAAAATTTGCATGGATTTTATTCTTTTTGTTGTTCAGCATCACTTTGTGCATCTCTTTTGCTTCTGGACCCTGAAATCGCCTCCCTACATCCATATTTCCTCTTCCCTTCGACTTGAACACCTTGAGGAGGGAAGTGTCAGTATGCCTCTCCAACTGAAGTCAACCATCCATTTAGAATACTTCCACTATCATCTTTGTAGGAGCAGCACTATTTTTCTTCTTGACCTTGAGCTGCCTTGACATCAGGAACACAGATCAGCTAACAGCCAAGGCCAGGAATAGTGTACGTACATACAGGCTTCCCAAGACTAAACACACCCTGCTTTCACCAACAATAATCGTCCTTCCTTGAAAATTATGCTGGAAAGTTGCTATAACGTCGCATCACCAAAGCAGCCGAGGGAGGAATTCAATTATGCATTTCTTGAAGGGAGGAGGAGGAGTGTATAAGAGGGAGAAATAGGAAGAGGAAGGAATAGAAAGAGGTGCATGAGACGGAAGAAGAGGACGAGAAGCAGAAGTAGCTGAATTTAGTGAGAGCAGGAGGAGGAGGAAATGCAGAAGTGGAATAAGAGTAAGAAGCGCATTGGGTGAGTGGAGGAAGAGATGTGGAGGTGCTGAAAGAGATAGAAGAGGTGCATGAGTGGGGAAAGTAGAAAGAGGTGGAAGTAAGATGTAGAAGAATGCAATAATGATAGGAGGAGGTGGATGTGGATGGATGGACAGTAGGAAGAGGAAAAGGTGATGCAAGAGTAGCAAGTAGCTGGTTTTTTTTTATGAGTAGCTGGCTTTTTTTATGAGTAGCGGGCTTTTTTTATGAGTTGCGAGCTTTTTTTATGAGTTGTGAGCTTTTTTTTATGAGTTGCGAGCTTTTTTTATGAGTTGCGAGCTTTTTTTATGAGTTGCGAGCTTTTTTTATGAGTTGCGAGCTTTTTTTATGAGTAGCGGGCTTTTTTTATGAGTAGCGGGCTTTTTTTATGAGTAGCGGGCTTTTTTTATGAGTAGCGGGCTTTTTTTATGAGTAGCGGGCTTTTTTTATGAGTAGCGGGCTTTTTTTTTATGAGTAGCGGGCTTTTTTTATGAGTTGCGAGCTTTTTTTTATGAGTAGCGGGCTTTTTTTATGAGTAGCGGGCTTTTTTTATGAGTTGTGAGCTTTTTTTATGAGTTGCGAGATTTTTTATAAGTAGCAGGCTTTTTTTATGAGTAGCGGACTTTTTATTTATGAGTTGCGAGCTTTTTTTTATGAGTAGCGGGCTTTTTTTTATGAGTAGCGGGCTTTTTTTTATGAGTAGCGGGCTTTTTTTTATGAGTAGCGGGCTTTTTTTTATGAGTAGCGGGCTTTTTTTATGAGTAGCGGGCTTTTTTTATGAGTTGCGAGCTTTTTTTTTATGAGTAGCGGGCTTTTTTATTATAAGTAGCGGGCTTTTTTTATGAGTAGCGGGCTTTTTTTATGAGTTGCGATCTTTTTTTTATGAGTAGCAGGCTTTTTTTTTATGAGTAGCAGGCTTTTTTTTATGAGTAGCGGGCTTTTTTTATGAGTAGCGGGCTTTTTTTATGAGTAGCGGGCTTTTTTTATGAGTAGCGGGCTTTTTTTTATGAGTTGTGAGCTTTTTTTTTATGAGTAGCGGGCTTTTTTTATGAGTAGCGGGCTTTTTTATTCTAAGTAGCGGGCTTTTTTTTCACATTTGTTACCTTTTTTATGCCCTCTGCTGTAAAAAAAAAAAAAGAATGGCAGTAAGAAGAAAGTGAATGAATGGAAAAATCAGGAAGAGGAGGACTGGAGGAGGAGACACAATAAGGATAGGAGGAAGTGGAAGTTGATGAACAGTAGGAGCAGAAGAGATGAAGGCATGTAAGGAGGAGGAAGAGGTGACGCAAGATGAGGGGGTAAAGAAACAGGAAGGAGCTGGATGAGTGTGTGGTTCAAAGAGTTCACCACCAGTATGAAGCAAAAGCATGAGGAGGAGAGAGAACCCATGAGGCAAGAATCCATACACATGCTGCTTATAAATACCCTGCCTTGAAAATGTGTGGTCTTGGAAGTGGTTGCTTGGTTCAGTTTTTTGTTTACTTATTTTCCGAGTGATGTAGATATGTTCATGCGAAGGGCGAGACACTTAGAGCATTATTATTAAACATTTTGGCAGCCAAGCACAAACGTTAGACAAGGCTTTCATAGGAGTTGTGGGCATTTCCATGGGTAGTTATATGGCCATGGTGGTAGTTTGGGAAAGGTTCCGTGCCATGAACATGAAAAACACACTAATGAGAATGCAATTAATCTTTTTTGGAGGTCTTATGAAATAATTGATGAGAGGTGAAAGCTACATGAATCTGGGCCTTAATCTCACAAGTTGCAAGTTATGGTTGTTGATTTGTTGATACTGATTATATTTTTAAGTCTCCTGTTCAAGTAGTAATTTAATTAAAACTGACAGGTGAGAAAAGAGAGGTTATAGATGAATGGTCCCGCCCTATTTATGCCACTGTTGGTTTTCTCAAGTTTTATTTTACATTTACTTATTTATTTGTATGTGTGTGTAAGGTTGAGAGGTACGGTATCTTATGAGTGACACTTGAAAGTATATATATTTTACTGTAGATCATTGTTTATTTTTTGTGGGTGTTTGTGGTGAGTTGGATGACACATGTGACTTTGAAGAATTTATATTTCACAGATTTGCTTCTCTCTATAGTGAAACCAAATTGTCGAGTCCGTTTTGCCGTTGGCTCCCACGGGTCCATTTCTCCCCTCTGCTGTGCCACATAGTCCCAACACCTAGCTTTTCCTCTCATGTGTTACCTATAGCTTACATATGAGAGGAAGAGATAGGTGTTGGGACTGTGTGGCAGAGCAGAGGGGAGGAAAGGACCAGCAGGAGCCTACGCCAGACTGGCCTCGACATATTTGGAAGACTATAATTATAGATACGTTCAGCATGCAAGTAATATTTTCCCTTCTTATAAAAGGAGAGCTGGGGATTTTCTGATTTCCGAATAAGAAACATAAGCTGATTACCTCTTGAATAGATGTGTTGAGTGGTCTACATAAAACCTTTTAATGGTAAATATATCTTCAATGCTCAGTACACGGCATATCATTATTATTATTATTTTTTTATCTCCTGCTGCCAAGTGTTAAAGCTGGAACACAAGATGCTTCTGTTGGGTCATTTAGCATCATTATCATCACCATCAGCCATTTTTTGGTCCACTGAAAGGCATTTTCCATACTCACTATATGCGCCGTACATTTTTACTATACTCCCACCAACTCCTATAGCCTTGGAGCCTTGTTAGAGGACTGGCAGGGTGTAAAGATCTGTGGTAGGGTGTGGTGTGTGGAAAGGTATGAGAGGGGGATTAGAAGATCTTGGAGGTGTGTGTGTGCATGTGAGTGTATACATATGTGTTAGGTGGATTTGGCAGGATGTGTGAACGGTGACATGAGTGCATAGGTGTTTGGAGCATTTCCTGAAGTAATGAGTTGTTAATGGAAAAAATCTTGTCAAAATTAATTAAATTTATTAATATTTTGTTAATTTATTTTTCGTATCTCAGCTACAATAGCAGTCATAACCTATATACATATTGGCCAGTCTACTTATATACAGTTCTATGGGAGTGGAGGGAGAGGACAGTGTAGAGCAGACAGGTAACAGATGCATTGGAGGAGAAAGTTTTGAAAGGAAGAATTGTGAAAATGGTGGCAAAAAAGGCTTGGTAGATATGGGTGTGGAATGTGGCACAGCAATCACAAATACATGCAGAATATATGAGGTATGTAAGAGGTGTGTGTGGTGTGTCAGGAGAAAGTAATGAATGTATGTGAGGTTTGGTTTGGGTACAAAGTGAGGGAGTGATTGAATGGGTGAAGTGTGGTGCTTTGAAATGGTTTGGACATTTTGTTAGAATGAATAAGGATGATTTTGTGAAGATTGTGTAAAAGGGCAGAATTAATGTACAAATAGCCTTTAATACATTCTTAATGAGGATGGCACACCTGTCTGAAACGTTGCTTAGTGTTGAATCTTGAGGGGGGGGGGTGTCAGGGAGGGACCGCCAGTGAAATGGATCAATAGAGTGGATGAGTATTGGAGAGCAACAGGAGGCAGGGGATTGAGTGTGGTAAGAGGGAGTGCCAGAATAGGGAAAGTTGGAGACACTTCTGCCATAGCCACATCCTTGAGGCAAGTTCCATTGAAAGAAGAGTGATATATAAACAGAAACCACAAATAGAGGCAAGTAACTAGATAGCCAGTGAACTGTCTGATTTGACCATGGCTCAGACCTTGGTTGTGGATTTGTCACTAAGAGAACTATCTATTGGTGTCTGCTTTAAACCAGAATATTAAAATGTTTTCTTAAGGGACTCCACACATTACGTATATATACTGTACGACTTATAAATGTATGATGTAGACTACTTCCAAGGGACCTATCTGTTAGTTGGAGGTTGTCTTCTTCTTCTTCTTCATCTTCATCTTCATCTTCTTGTTCTTGTTCTTCTTGTTCTTCTTGTTCTTGTTCTTGTTCTTGTTCTTGTTCTTCTTCTTGAACATTTTTATTTTCTCTGATGGCATTGGACAGGCTATGAGTTTCTACATTTTTTGACAATTGTATACTTTCTCCTCCCTAATGTTCATCCTACTCATCCCTTCTCATCGTAATTTGAGCTTGTGTGCTATAAAAAAGTATATGATTTCAACCACATATGCAGTGCATTGGCTAGGATGATGTTGCTCCTTCTTGAAACGACTCATGCTACAGCTAACAGGTCAATTTCTTTCCTCTTTTGTGGTGTCAGATTAGTTACAAAAAGGCTTAATAGTGAGTCAGCCTTCAATGAGTCCTCTGTTTGCAGGATCAGTGGGGTGGGTGGGGGAGGGGACAACTCAAGGTCATGTATATGTTGTGAGAGAGAGAGAGAGAGAGAGAGAGAGAGAGAGAGAGAGAGAGAGAGAGAGAGAGAGAGAGAGAGAGAGAGAGAGAGAGAGAGTTAGTTATATAAAAATTATATATTAGAAGTCTGTTGGTGCATTAATTCATATTTTTACCATTTTTTCTAACGAGGAAGACTTAAATGTAAAGAAGAGTTTGTTTTTTATTGATTTATTTGGCATTTTGTTTACATATTAATTTTGTTTTCACATTCACAGAAAGACAAAGTAAGACAAAGAAAAATGTAAAGGAAAATATTAAGAAAGACTTATAGGCAGTCATGCTCTAAAGAATGGCTTATTAAGATGTAAAAAGTCATAAATGAAAGACAGTAAGAAATGCATGTTAAGAAACCCATACAAAGACAGACATACAAAGACAGACACATAAAGGAACATTAAAACTAAAGCACAAAAAAACCCATTAAAATAGTAATAGTTGCATTGGAGGAGAAAGTTTTGAAAGGAAGAATTGTGAAAATGGTGGCAAAGAAGGCTTGGTAGATATGGACGCATAGAGACTTATAAACATAGACATATATAGCAAGACATAAAGAAGACGTATAGAGAAAGACTCGTAGAGACAAACAGAGAGACAAATAACTAATCTCCATTTTACTTCTCTATCATGGGTTCCCAATCAGTGGGTCGTGACTCCTTGGGAGGTTGAGGAGGAATGGCTGGGGGGTCACGAAGCCCTCCTAAAAATGGCTTGGGAGAATGATTTTAATAGCTGATCGTTTTGAGATGGTTTTCTTTTTTTTTTTTTTTTACAACAAAGACAGCTCAAGGGCACAAAGAAAGGAAACAATGATAAAAAAAAGCCCACTACTCGCTGGTCCCTTTACTACTCTGGTGCTGTATGTTTCTGCTGGGGAGTGGTGAAAGGGAACGTCTGATATCTTTTGGGGCAGGAGAGTATCAAGACGCCTCTCCTGAAATTCACCTCTTCATTGGCCACTCGATCTTTGCGCTCTATTACAAGAGCGGCACTTAGCGGGATTTTTTGTTTCTATTTATTTTTCCCTTTGAGCTGCTTCCTTTACTCTGAAAATAAAAGTCAGGGCTGGGTATGGGTGAAAATTAATGTATTAGTTATTGTGTACAGGAAACTGCTGATATGAGGTGGTCACATGAGTTTCGAGATTTTTGGGAAGAGGGTCGCGAGTGGAAGAACATTGGGAACCACTGATCTAAATTAATCACAACACACCATGCTGAGAAACACTTTCACTCACCATCAAGTGAATCACGCTCAATAAAGGCACATTTTATCCCCTGGCTGGCAACCCTCCCTGGCAACACCCTAGCTTAAGAAAAAAAAAGCAATGTTTATTATGGCTCCTAATCTATAAGACACGTGTGGTGGGGGGCGCATCTCCATGCATTTTTACGCCTGCCTCTGCCATGTGTTTAGGTTTTGTATTAAGAAAACACGCTAAGCCTCGTTGAAGTTTACTGGTTTCACTTCTTAGCTGTGAGGATGGACGGCACTGAACTTGTTGGCATTTCTATTTACTTTCTTTTTCATTGCTGGCTGCCAAGTATTTCCAAGTGATTATGCGGTGCTTATGTCGAGCCTCATCGGAAGTTTATGTGATTGCTCTTCAGACCTGCCGGTATGACTGGCTTTTAATCCGTAGGTCATTTTGCAGTTTGAGTTGGATTGATAAAAATATGACACCATGCCAAGCCACACTCAGCCTTCCCCAGCACAGTGAACTCTGTCATGAGTTTAAAGAGAAGCAGTTAATATTATTTTTATTTGACCTGAAATAATAAGCAATCATCTTAATCACACCAGACTAATTTTGCAACACTGCTTGGCCTAGGAAACTTAAAAACCTTGATGATGTATAGCTGCTTGGGTGAGTTAGATAGGGAGCAAATGTGAGAAAAGACTGAGGGTTGTATTGAACGAAATGTAAAGGGTATGATTTATTGATTTGATATAAAGTAAAGGTAAAGTTGGGGGCATAGGGTATAGCTTCACATGGCCTTGGTGCTCATTTCTGTTGCATTGACCCCTAAGCCTGTGGTGGGTAAGATCCTGGTGCCCTGGGACTGAGGGTGAGTGTGAAATCTTGGTTACCACAATTTACCTTCCCCAGGTTTCCCCAGGTGCCCATTTGCTGACCAGCCCAAAAGGGAGGATGAACAGCTATTGATTTGAGAGTGTAGCTTTGAGAGTTGGACAAGTATGGAAGGAAAAATGGATGTTGCTATTGATGGCTTGTCAATAGGGTGCATCATACTACTTTGTCACTTTGTTAGATAAGCTTATTATTGAGAACAGATAACACAGTCAAACAAGCTAACAAAAACAAGTTTAAAACATGCTTAGTGACAGCTCATAGTACATGCACATAGATTATTCATGTTTTTTTCACAGCCCGATAACTACCTCTTTGATCTGGGGAACCTGTGTTATGATTGCTGATAATAATAGATACCATAAAAAACATAACACTGTGATATATATGTTCTTTTTGTTGTGGGCCGTGGTGGTGTGGTGGTTAGAGCGTTCAGCCATGGAAGTGAAGAGTCAGGGTGAGGGGGTTGGAACCTCAGTGCCACCACGTGATGTTAGGAAGGGCATCTGTTTTTAACCTCAAGCCAGAACCCCAAAACAGTTTTGAGGCTTCTTATAAACAAGGGTAAAAACTGCCAAGAGAGAGAAGATAATATGTCCTTGTGGTTGTTAGGGAGTGCACAGGCAGTGCCTCCTATATGACAGGGTTGTATTTCAAAGAAAATAGTTGAATAGGGAAGAGAATAACAAGACTGTTTGTCTCATTGGAATACATGTAAATAAGGGACGTTAAGTTCCTGACCAGCTCCTTGATCCAAGAAAAAAATATAAAAATGAAAATGAAAATTATTTTACACTTATGAAAGAGAAGGAATGTTTTTAAAGTACTTTAATTGCAACAATTATAAGGAAGAAAATACAGTACACACTTGTGCTACCAACTGCTGGGTGGGTGGATGTCTGTTGGTGCATCTTGCATTTTTTTAACTATATATACACATTTATTGTTCTGTTTTTTATGCTGGAAAATGGAGGAACATGTTAAATATTTATGTATTTCCTTATTTATGTATTCATAAGTTGATAATGTTTATTGATTAATTTGATTTTACTCCCAGTTTGTAGAAAATGGAAAATCATTAACATTACCTCATTATCTTCTCCGTTACAGACATCTTCGTGGCCACCGCACCCCAGCAGCCTCACACGGACCAGGTGAGTGTGTGTACCAACCAGCAGTCATCTCCTCTTGTTTCATTACTCACTGCACTTCAAAACTTTTCTTCCTGTGACCTTGTTTTACAGTAAGCATTTTCCTCGTGACCCAACTTGAAGCCACTTGACCGTGCCTAGAGCTGTGTTTCTCCTGCTGTTTGGTATTAAGGTGTCTATATATGTGAAGAAATGACCCCCCAATGAGTTATATATAGCTTATCAGTATGTTATGTTTGCCAGTCCTTGTACATGTGATGAGGAGGAGTAAGGATGAGTTTGTGATCAGTGTATATGAGGGTGGGATTGAGGGAGAGGGTATTACAAGGGAACCACCAGTTAAGTAGATCAGTGGAATGGCTAAGTATTACAGAGAGAATGTACATATTGTCATCCTTATGAGACAATTGCTACAGTCTTTTGGAGCCTTCTGGTATCTCCAACTCATCTTGTCAGTATTAAGAGCTGTGTGTGTGCCTTCCACTGTTTGGTTTTCAGCAGTATATATGTGAAGAAATACCAATCCATTTGAGTAGTCTCCTCTTGGACCAGCTTATTTGCATCAATCCACTCAGCACTCTTATCAGGGAGAAACATCCATGTAAACCTGAGCCAAGGTTTCCACATTGAAGGAGCTGTCGGTGAATGTCCGTGTGAAATCTCGTGACTGAATGATAACCTGTGATGTGTGTGAAAACTGTCTGTGCATGTCTGGAGTGTAAACTTGTATCAGTGCATGTTTTGTGTGAAAAATTGTGGCTTGTGTGAAAGCATGTGATTGTGGGATTTTTAGTTTTTTTAGTTTTTAGCCTAGAGCTTCCTCAGTTGGTGTAAAAAAAACGTTGAGAATACTGAAATGTGCCCCTTTGTCCCACCTTCTATTGGTAGCCCTGCATTCATGATGATCTTGAAATATTAAGTGCCATGAATAGAACCTGGGCTTGCAGAATGAAGGCAGGGCAGCATACCAACTGAACCACTGATGAGACAAAAGGTCACCTTGCTAGAGACCACTTCTGCAACACCTAAGCCAGATTTTTTAAACGTCATTTGTATTAGCAATAACAGTTAAGTGGCTAATTTTGCTTTTTTATTCTATTTTTGGGATGGAGATATTCAGAAGTGTTGAATTTTCACAGTTGACATATCACAAAGTCAGTTGTTACGTGATATAAAAAAATCATTGAAACCAACTAACCATGCACTGAAAATGGATCACAAAGACAAATCAGTCACCCAATTGTTACTAACGATTAATACAACGTTTAAAAAATTTGGTGTTAATGTGGCACTCCAGGCCTTAAGGACATGCAGGACCGGTGATCTTGTTCACACTTGTGGTAGATGGCAAGGCTTTCAGTCAGTCAGCGGGTTGGATTCCTGGCACTCAGAGGTGAATATTTCAAGATTTTTCAGCATCATATGTGGTTCTGATGATTCATGAGGATGCTATGTCTTTTCTGGTATATTTAATGACTTATTTATTTATTTAGTTTCTTTGATATATGAGGATGCTCTATATATTACCTGGTTTATTTAATGATTGTTATTCGTTTTACTCATTCACTCAGTATTATAGTTTCTCTGATTTATAAGAATGCTGTATTGTTTTAATTTAAGGATTCAGTTTTTTTTCCTCCCTTTTGTTTTATCTTTTTTTTCTACTATCTTTTACTTTCTTTTTTCTTTAATTTTTTTTCTTTCTTTTTTTCAATCTTTCCTTATTTTCTATTCTTCCTTCTCTTTTCTTTTTCTTCGTTCCTCCTTTCTTTCCTTCATTCTTTCTTTCATTCATTCTTTCCTTTTCACTCCTATTTATTCATGGTTTTGAAGGGATCCATCATGCAAGTAAGAGGCATAATTTTCTTACAGTAATACCATTTTCAAATATTATTGTAGTCTATTCTCTTAATTTATTACTGAACTCCTCTTACCTTTGTTTTTCCTCCTGTCGTGCATAACTTATAAAAGCCCTGAATCACTGTCTGGGTCACTGGCAGGAATCAATGGGCTTATTATTCTATTAATTTTCTTCTTATAATCGCCTTCCTCTTCGTTTTCTTTGTCTTCTTCTTCTTCTTCTTTGTCTTTGTTTTCTTCTTCTTCGTCTTCGTGTTCTTCTTCTTTTTCTTTTTCATTTTCTTCTTCTTTGTCTTCGTGTTCTTCTTCTTCTTCTTTGTCTTTGTGTTCTTCTTCTTCTTCTTTTTCTTCTTCTTCTTCTTCTTCTTTTGCGGCGCCAAGTCACAACGCCCCTAATAATCATCATCTTCTTCTTCTTCTTCGTGTTCTTCTTCTTCTTCTTAATTTTTTCTTCGTATTGCATTCTTTTAACTACTACTACTACTACTACTACTACTACTACCACCACCACCACCACCACCACCACTACCACTACTACACCCAGCATATTTTTTTCCTATCATCAAGCATCACTCTATTAATACTACCAGCCTTCACATTACCAATACCACCACCTATCACACAATTGGCTGACTGGACTTCCTATCGAGTGTCCCCATCCTACATTCATGGCTCTACACAGAAGATCCTATCGAGTGTCCCCATCCTACATTCATGGCTCTACACAGAAGACTCCCACTTGTTGAATTACTGATGAGTGTATACATGCGCCAAGGCTGCTGTTGCTGCTGTGTGTGTGTGTGTGTGTGTGTGTGTGTGCCAAGACGCAGGATGTTATTTCCGATGTATACGTTGGTAACTTCCTTGCTGATAAGTGTTTTTTTTTCTTCTACTTCCTCCTCCTCCTCCTCCTCTTCTTCTTCTTCTTTTTGCTCATGTTCTTCTGTCTGTACTTCTACGACTCTTGTTCTTGCTTTCCCTGTTCTTTTCGTTTTCTTTTTCCTTTTCCTCGTCTTCTTGTTCTTGTTCTTCTTGTTCTTGTTCTTTTTCTTCTTTCTTTTCTTCATTTTCCTTTTCTTTTCCTTTTCTTCTTCTTCATTTTCTTCTTTTTCTTCTTCTTCTTCTTCTTCTTCGTGTTCTTCTTCTTCTTCTTCTTCTTCTTCTTCTTCACTGTAAACTAACAAAAAAGGGGAGGTGGAGGCGAAGGAGTTAACCTTCTTCACTTTTCTCGCTAGTTTAGTCCAGGTAATTATAGGCGAGTTTACACACACACACACACACACACACACACACACACACACACACACACACACACACACACACACACACACACGCACAAACACACATTCTTTCTCGTATTTTTGTTGTTGTTGTTGTTGTCTTTAATTAATTTATGTATGGCGTCATTTGCATATTTCTTTTAATTCATTCAACAACAACAACAACAACAAAATAGCATGAAGGAGGCTAGAGTTGAGGAGGAAATAACTAGATAAATCAGGTTATTGTGACACGGTAAGAGGAGGAGGAGGAGGATAAAGAGGAAGAGGAGGAGAGGAAAGTTGTTTGCATCAAGTGAGGGTTAAGAGGTATAGAAGGGAGTGATTTGTCAAGGTTTGAGAATGGCTCTGAAAAAAGTGGATTGCGTGTGTGTGTGTGTGTGTGTGTGTGTGTGTGTGTGTGACTGAGGTGATGATAGTAATCGTTGTGTTGTATAAAAAAAATAGTAGTGATAGTTTAAAGGTGAGCATAGTGGTAGTTTTGATAATGGTGGTAGTAAAAGTTGTAGGCGTAGTTGTCTTGTTGCTGGTAGTAGTAGTAGTAGTAGTAGTAGTAGTCGAGGTGGTAGCGGGTTACCTAACAGTATATAACCCAACTGGCCTTGATCATGTATATCAACACCTGAACACACACACACACACACACACACACACACACTACTCACTACTAAGGAATGTTGTGTAGGTGTGACGTAAAACTGTGCACCGTCTATAAAAATCTTCCCAAACGTATATTTGAGGGTCGGAAATTTATATAAAGAAAATGGGTGGAATTTGATCGCTAGAAGGATGAAAGATTTAGACGTGAAAACCTGATCATATATTCAAACTTTCCCTTTCTGCCTCCTCCTCCTCTTTCTCCTCTTGTTTTCCTTATTCTTCCCCCCTCTCTCTCTCTCTCTCTCTCTCTCTCTCTCTCTCTCTCTCTCTCTCTCTCTCTCTCTCTCTCTCTCTCTCTCTCTCTCTTATCCATTTTAAAGAGAGAAATAGATCAAAATTTGTGCATATCTTTTTTTTCTTCTTTTGACTTCTCTATTATCCTTCTTCCCTCCTCCTCCTCCTCTTCCTCCTACCCGTAACTTACCTGTAATCATGAAATGCAACCTTGAGGACCCTTTACCTGGGCTTAATTGAGTGGGCCACCCGTTCACCTTTTCCTCCCTTCCCTTCTCCCTTTTTATTTCATCTTTTCTCTCCTCCCTTCTTTATTCTTCTGTCCCTCTCCTTTTCCTTCTTTTCTCTTTTTTTTGTCTCCTTTATATATCATCTTTGTCTCCCTATTCTTATCCATTCTTGTCTTCCTTCTCTTTTTTCTTCCTTTTTTTCTCCCTTGCCCTTCCTTCTTCCTCCTCTCCTCCTCTGCTGTCTCTCCGTATCCCTGTCTTCTCCTTTCCTCCCTCCATCTTGCCCCATCCATCCATCTTTTCTTCCCCTCCTCTCCTCCCCCTTTATTCCCTCCTCCTTCCCCTCTGCCCTCCATTTTAGACCACCCATTCACCATTTCCTCCCTTCCTCCCTCCCTTTTTCCTCCCTTCCCTTTCTCTCTTCCTTCATTTACTGTTCCTCCGTTTTGGTGTCCCTCTCTCTCTCCTTATCTCCCTTCCTTGTCCTTTTGTTTCCTTTATTTTATCCAGTTTTCTCTTTCTCCTCATCCTTGGCCGGTCCTGTCTTTTCCTTCTCTTTGCCTCCCTTCCTTCCTCCCTCTTTTCTCTCTTCTTTTCCTCTCTTCCTCTTATACATTTCCTCTCCATCTCTCTCATCTTCCTTCTTAATATCTCTGTCTCTTCTTTCATTCTTTATTATCTCTGAATGTAACTCTGATTCAAATATTTCCTTCAGGACAAATTTACTCATAGATAGAAAGGTTTTAAGAAATGTAAGAAATGCAAGTCGAGTCGACGAACTCAAGGTACGGGTTTAGAATCTGTCGCAGGCTTTTGTGAGAAATCTTGCCCGGACACCCGTTGGACTGAAGAACCGCCGCTAGTTGGAAGGAGAATCTGCCAGGTTGAGGAATGGGAACGCAGGGGATGGGTAAGCCACCGTGAGAGGAAGGGTGAGGATGGGGAGGCCGACGATAGGGGAGTTACGTCGGGGGGGAAGGATGGGGAGGGGGAGGGGTGGCTTCCCAAGATGGAACAAGCTCATCATCGTAACTCATTTCGATGTCTAGAACTTCCTCAGCTGGCTCGGGTTCGATCACGTGCCCCATGTCATCATCTGATATATGGACTTCGAATTTCATCACGTCGTCAGTGTCGGAGTCTTCCTCAAAGGGGACGTCGCCAGTTTCAATGTTTGTCTCGTCACCTGCTTGACGAGCTTGAACGTAGACGACGGGTGCAGTGTCGTGGACATGGCCTTTGTTTTCCTGCTCGGCGAAGGGCTGGTATCTGCGCATAACGCTGTTCTGTTGTTCTATTGCCAGAGCTCGTTGTTCCTGCTCCCTCCACATCCGTTCCTCGGCCTGGACCGCCCTGTGCAGAACGGCGACTTCTTCTTGGGATTGGTGGAGGGAGTAGGCCAGGCGCGCATTTTGCCAGCGCAGGCCTTTGTTTTCTGTCCCGGTGAAGGTCAGTTCTTGGCGTAATCCGTTGTTATCTCTCCGGCCAGAGGACAATTCCTGGCGCAGGCCATCAATTTCCTGGCGCTGGCCATCAATTTCCTGGCGCTGGCCATCAATTTCCTGGCGCTGGCCATCAATTTCCTGGCGCTGGCCATCAATTTCCTGGCGCAGGCCATCAATTTCCTGGCGCTGGCCATCAATTTCCTGGCGCTGGCCATCAATTTCCTGGCGCTGGCCATCAATTTCCTGGCGCTGGCCATCAATTTCCTGGCGCTGGCCATCAATTTCCTGGCGCAGGCCATCAATTTCCTGGCGCAGGCCATCAATTTCCTGGCGCTGGCCATCAATTTCCTGTCGCTGGCCATAAATATCCTGGCGCAGGCCATCAATTTCCTGGCGCTGGCCATAAATATCCTGGCGCTGGCCATAAATATCCTGGCGCTGGCCATAAATATCCTGGCGCTGGCCATAAATATCCTGGCGCTGGCCATAAATATCCTGGCGTTGGCCATAAATATCCTGGCGCTGGCCATAAATATCCTGGCGTTGGCCATAAATATCCTGGCGCTGGCCATAAATATCCTGGCGTTGGCCATAAATATCCTGGCGCTGGCCATCAATTTCCTGGCGCTGGCCATCAATTTCCTGTCGCTGGCCATAAATATCCTGGCGCAGGCCATCAATTTCCTGTCGCTGGCCATAAATATCCTGGCGCAGGCCATCAATTTCCTGGCGCTGGCCATAAATATCCTGGCGCTGGCCATAAATATCCTGGCGCTGGCCATAAATATCCTGGCGCTGGCCATAAATATCCTGGCGTTGGCCATAAATATCCTGGCGCTGGCCATAAATATCCTGGCGTTGGCCATAAATATCCTGGCGCTGGCCATAAATATCCTGGCGTTGGCCATAAATATCCTGGCGCTGGCCATAAATATCCTGGCGTTGGCCATAAATATCCTGGCGCTGGCCATAAATATCCTGGCGTTGGCCATAAATATCCTGGCGCTGGCCATAAATATCCTGGCGTTGGCCATAAATATCCTGGCGCTGGCCATAAATATCCTGGCGTTGGCCATAAATATCCTGGCGCTGGCCATAAATATCCTGGCGCTGGCCATAAATATCCTGGCGCTGGCCATAAATATCCTGGCGTTGGCCATAAATATCCTGGCGCTGGCCATAAATATCCTGGCGCTGGCCATAAATATCCTGGCGCTGGCCATAAATATCCTGGCGCTGGCCATAAATATCCTGGCGCTGGCCATAAATATCCTGGCGCTGGCCATAAATATCCTGGCGCTGGCCATAAATATCCTGGCGTTGGCCATAAATATCCTGGCGTTGGCCATAAATATCCTGGTGCTGGCCATAAATATCCTGGCGCTGGCCATAAATATCCTGGCGCTGGCCATAAATATCCTGGCGCTGGCCATAAATATCCTGGCGCTGGCCATAAATATCCTGGCGCTGGCCATAAATATCCTGGCGCTGGCCATAAATATCCTGGCGCTGGCCATAAATATCCTGGCGCTGGCCATAAATATCCTGGCGCTGGCCATAAATATCCTGGCGCTGGCCATAAATATCCTGGCGCTGGCCATAAATATCCTGGCGCTGGCCATAAATATCCTGGCGCTGGCCATAAATATCCTGGCGCTGGCCATAAATATCCTGGCGCTGGCCATAAATATCCTGGCGCTGGCCATAAATATCCTGGCGCTGGCCATAAATATCCTGGCGCTGGCCATAAATATCCTGGCGCTGGCCATAAAAATCCTGGCTGTCGCCATAAATATCCTGGCGCTGGCCATAAATATCCTGGCGCTGGCCATAAATATCCTGGCGCTGGCCATAAATATCCTGGCGCTGGCCATAAATATCCTGGCGCTGGCCATAAATATCCTGGCGCTGGCCATAAATATCCTGGCGCTGGCCATAAATATCCTGGCGCTGGCCATAAATATCCTGGCGCTGGCCATAAATATCCTGGCGCTGGCCATAAATATCCTGGCGCTGGCCATAAATATCCTGGCGCTGGCCATAAATATCCTGGCGCTGGCCATAAATATCCTGGCGCTGGCCATAAATATCCTGGCGCTGGCCATAAATATCCTGGCGCTGGCCATAAATATCCTGGCGTTGGCCATAAATATCCTGGCGTTGGCCATAAATATCCTGGCGTTGGCCATAAATATCCTGGCGCTGGCCATAAATATCCTGGCGCTGGCCATTAATTTCTGTCCAGGCATATGTCAGTTCTTGGCGCTTGGCATTAATTTCCTGGCGCTGGCCATCAATTTCCTGGCGCTGGCCATCAATTTCCTGGCGCTGGCCATCAATTTCCTGGCGCTGGCCATCAATTTCCTGGCTCTGGCCATCAATTTCTGTCTGGGCAGATGTCAGTTCTTGGCGCTGGCCATCAATTTCCTGGCGCTGGCCATCAATTTCCTGGCGCTGGCCATCAATTTCCTGGCGCTGGCCATCAATTTCCTGGCGCTGGCCATCAATTTCCTGGCTCTGGCCATCAATTTCTGTCCGGGCAGATGTCAGTTCTTGGCGCTGGCCATCAATTTCCTGGCGCAGGGCATCAATTTCCTGGCGCAGGGCATCAATTTCCTGGCGCAGGGCATCAATTTCCTGGCGCAGGGCATCAATTTCCTGGCGCTGGCCATCAATTTCCTGGCGCTGGCCATCAATTTCCTGGCGCTGGCCATCAATTTCCTGGCGCTGGCCATCAATTTCCTGGCGCTGGCCATCAATTTCCTGGCTCTGGCCATCAATTTCTGTCCGGGCAGATGTCAGTTCTTGGCGTTGGCCATCAATTTCCTGGCGCAGGGCATCAATTTCCTGGCGCAGGGCATCAATTTCCTGGCGCTGGCCATCAATTTACTGGCGCTGGCCATCAATTTCCTGGCGCAGGCCATCAATTTCCTGGCGCAGGGCATCAATTTCCTGGCGCAGGCCATCAATTTCCTGGCGCTGGCCATCAATTTCCTGGCGCAGGCCATCAATTTCCTGGCGCTGGCCATCAATTTCCTGGCGCAGGCCATCAATTTCCTGGCGCAGGCCATCAATTTCCTGGCGCTGGCCATCAATTTCCTGGCGCAGGGCATCAATTTCCTGGCGCAGGGCATCAATTTCCTGGCGCAGGCCATCAATTTCCTGGCGCAGGCCATCAATTTCCTGGCGCAGGCCATCAATTTCCTGGCGCTGGCCATCAATTTCTGTCCAGGCATATGTCGGTTCTTGGCGCTTGGCATCAATTTCCTGGCGCTGGCCATCAATTTCTGTCCCGGCAGATGTCAGTTCTTGGCGCTTGGCATCAATAGGCGCACCTAACAATACCATAGCCGATCCAGGATTCAGGACGTTTCCTAAGTTAAAGAAGGTAATGTTATACTTGTATTTCGTAAAGAATCCTTATAACCAAAAACTAACTAAAATTATGAGTATTCTTTTTCTTGAACACAGCATTCAATAAACAACAGAACAATAATATGAAAATACGTATAGCTACCGTTGCCAGATTGTCGTACTCAGAGCATAGTATTTAACGGTTTTTGACGCCTAACTATTGCCAAGAAACATCAGGATCTTACTCTTTTAACGATAACTATAAATTAGTTTCGTTTTTGGAGCTCAAAAGACAGTTTTGGGGCAGGAAGTCGGGAAATATAATCAGCCGAGTACGACAATCTGGCAATAATCTGTGGCCGAGGCAGCAGCAGCCTGCCATATTGCGTGTATCAGATACCTAAAATAGCATACTTTTTCTGCGCAAAGCAAGTGATGTCACTTATTGTGACTTCGTGAGCTTTCATATTTATCTATTTGTGTATATTTCATGGTGGCAAAACTTAAATTACTAGTTCCATTTTTACTAGTGACACGAATTTGTGTCTGCTTATCATAATATAATTTCACTTTAATAAGTGAATCAGACTCCACAGAAATGTTACTAGTGTGTGTATGAATGAATACAAAGATAAGCACATACTTTGCTCTAACTCTAGGATGTCTCGTGGATCATTAATAAATAAAAACAAAATATCCGGCTAAGCTACTCTTTAGCCATTACCCTTAATGGCGCCCCCAAAAAACAGTCCCTCCGTCAAGTTTGTACCCCACATTTGGTAATGTTAGGTGCGCCTATTTCCTGGCGCAGGCCATCAATATCTGTCCGGGCAGATGTCAGTTCTTGGCGCAGACCGCCATTTCTCTTCCGGGATAATGACAGGGCTTGGAGACGGCCATATAGTCTTTGCCGTGTTGAGGACAGGTGTCTGCGCATGATGCTGTTCTGTTGTCCTAGCGCCAGCGCTCGTTGTTCCTCTTCCCTCCGTGTCCGTTCCTCGGCCTGGACCGCCCTTTGCAGAACGGCGACTTCTTGGGAAAGGCTGAGGGAGTAGGTCAGGAGCGCATTTAGTACAGGCTCACGGAGTAGAGGGTAAAGTTTTGAACTGGGTCAAGGCGTGGCTTAGCAATAGGAAGCAAAGAGTGCAAATCATTGATAAAAGATCTGACTGGGGATGTGTTGCGAGTGGGGTCCCACAAGGTTCGGTATTAGGTCCACTTTTGTTTATTATTTATATCAATGACTTAGATACAGGAATTAGTAGTGATGTCAGTAAGTTTGCAGATGATACCAAGATCGGTAGAGTAATTGAGTCGGATCAGGACGCTAGTATTTTCCAGGATGAACTAAACAGATTTTATGACTGGGCGGATAAATGGCAAATGGAGTTCAATGTAGGGAAGTGCAGTATTCTGAGTGTAGGTAGGAACAACCCCTCTCACAACTATTGCTTAAATGACACTCATAAGCAAGTCTGGGTGCGAGAGGGATTTAGGGGTCTTAGTGAGCTCTGATCTCCGTCCAAGGGCACAATGCATTCAAGCTAGAAATCGAGCACGTAGGGTACTGGGATTTATTTCAAGGAGCGTAAGCAACAGAAGCGCCGAAGTCTTCCTCAAACTATATTTAGCATTAGTTAGACCTCATCTTGACTATGCGGTTCAGTTCTGGTCACCTTACTATAGAATGGATATCAAAATATTAGAATCAGTGCAGAGGAGGATGACTAAGATGATTCAGGGGTTGAGAAACTTGCCATACGAGGAAAGACTCAAACAGTTAAACTTGCATTCTCAAGAAAGGCGAAGGGTGCGTGGAGACAAGATCGAGGTTTATAAATGGATGAAGGGCTTTAATAAGGGGGATATTCATAAGGTTTTGTTGGAAGAGAACTGGGTAGGACACGAAGTAATGGGTTTAAACTGGATAATAAACTGGATTCAACAGGGACATAGGTAAAAATTGGTTTACTAATAGGGTGGAGTGGAATAGGCTTAGCAGTCATGTGGTGAGTGCCAGTACAATTGTCATATTCAAAAATAGATTAAATAAATTCATGGACGGCGATATTAGGTGGGGTTAGATACACGGGAGCTTAAGTTCAAAGAAGCTGCCTTGTACAGGCCTACCGGCCTCTTGCAGACTCCTACGTTCTTATGTTCTTATGTTCTTTTTCTTTCTTTTCTTTCTCTTCGTTTTTCTCCCTCTTAATTTTTTTCATTTTTTCTTTTTCCTCTTCCTTTTCTTAATTTTTTTCTTCTTCCTCTTCTTTTCTTCATTTTTTCTTCTCCCTCTTCTTTTTCTTAATTTTTCTTCTTACTCTTCTTTTTTTTCATTGTTTCTTTTTCCTCTTCTTTTTCTTCATTTTTTCTTCTTCCTCTTCTTTTTCTTCATTTTTTCTTCCTCTTTTTCTTCTCTTCTTTTTCTTCATTTTTTCTTCTTCCTCTTCTTTTTCTTCATTTTTTCTTCCTCTTTTTCTTCTCTTCTTTTTCTTCATTTTTTTCTTCTTCCTCTTCTTTTTCTTCATTTTTTCTTCCTCTTTTTCTTCTCTTCTTTTTCTTCATTTTTTCTTCTTCCTCTTCTTTTTCTTCATTTTTTCTTCTCCCTCTTCTTTTTCTTCATTTTTTCTTCTCCCTCTTCTTTTTCTTCACTTTTTCTTCTTACTCTTCTTTTTTTTATTTTATATTTTTCCTCTTCTTTTTCTTCATTTTTTCTTCTTCCTCTTCTTTTTCTTCATTTTTTCTTCTTCCTCTTCTTTTTCTTCATTTTTTCTTCATCCTCTTCTCTTTCTTCCTCTTCTTGTCTTCGTCTGTCTGCTGGCCCTCGTCCTCCCCTTTCTTCTTCCTCTTTCCTTTCTTCCTCTTCGTTTTTCTTCCTCTTCATCTTCATTTTTCTTCTTCCTCTTCTTTTTCTTCCTCTTCTTGTCTTCGTCTGTCTGCTGGCCCTCGTCCTCCTCTTTCTTCTTCCTCTTTCCTTTCTTCCTCATCGTTTTTCTTTCTCTTCATTTTTTCTTCTTCCTCTTTTTTTCCTCTTGTCTTCGTCTGTCTGCTGGTCCTCGTCCTCCTCTTCCTCCTCTATGTTTTTTTCTATTTTTTTTCATTCATTTAGTCCTTCCAGGCGTCTTTCCTCTCTCTCTCTCTCTCTCTCTCTCTCTCTCTCTCTCTCTCTCTCTCTCTCTCTCTCTCTCTCAAACTCAATAACCGCATTAGTAAATTTGCAGACGACACAAAGATTGGCAACTCGGTTCTCACTGACGAAGACAGGCAAAGCCTCCAAGAGGATTTGCACAAAATTTCAGCTTGGTCGGATAGATGGGAGATGCCCTTTAACGTAGACAAGTGCCAGGTCATTCAAGTTGGAACGAGGAATAAGAAGTTCGAATACGAAATGCGCGGCGTTAAACTCAAAAGCGTTCAATGCGTCAAAGACTTGGGGGTCAAAATCGCGTCAAACCTCAAATTCTCACAGCAATGCATCGATGCATTGATGCATCGATTGAAACTTTGTATTCAAGAATAAAGATGTAATACTCCCGCTCTACAACAGTTTAGTCAGACCCCACTTGGAATATGCGGTACAGTTTTGGTCTCCCCACCATGCAAAGGATATTGCTAAATTAGAAGGTGTTCAGCGTCGGGCAACGAAAATGATCCCTTCCTTGCGCAACAAATCCTACGAAGAAAGGCTTTCTACCCTTAACATGTTCTCTCTTGAGAAACGTCGCCTCCGAGGAAAACTGATCGAATGTTTTAAAATACTTAATGGTTTCACGAATGTAGACAGATCAACATTGTTTATGATCGATGACACTTTGCGCACGAGGAACAATGGCGTAAAACTCAGATGTAGACAAGTAAATTCAGACTGCACCAAATTTTTCTTCACCAACGTTGTAGTGCGAGAATGGAATAAGCTTCCACCGTCAGTGGTCCAGTGTAACACGATTGACTCCTTCAAAAATAAGCTCGACCGTCACTTCCTTCAACTTAATATCAACTAGAGTAGAAATGCAACGTTTTGGAGTCTTCTGATTAATGTAAAATCACTTAGGTTTAAGGACAGACCACCAAGTCTGGACCATGGGGTCTGTGTGGTCTGATTTTCTATGTATATCTATGTATATCTCTCTCTCTCTCTCTCTCTCTCTCTCTCTCTCTCTCTCTCTCTCTCTCTCTCTCTCTCTCTCTCTCTCTCTCTCTCTCTCTCTCTCTCTCTCTCTCTCTTCATAATTAGCTTGTAAGTTAAGTTCAAAACAAATATGAGACGCAATTAAGAAGACAAAGAAAGTATAAAAAAAGGATGGAAAGAGGAAGAAAAGTATTATTAGCTTCTTAATTAGTAATACAAAAAAATATATATTGTCTTGAATTTAAAGGTAACAGTGCCACTTCACTTGATATTTAGAGAGGAAGATTAAATTTATGGTCCTTACCTCCTCCTCCTCCTCCTCCTCCTCCTCCTCCTCCTCCTCCTCCTCCTCCTCCTCCTCCTCTTTCTAATCCTCCTCCTCCACCTCCTCCTCAGAGATATGGAGATGCGATAGTGTGATAAGCTGCTCTCTCTCTCTCTCTCTCTCTCTCTCTCTCTCTCTCTCTCTCTCTCTCTCTCTCTCTCTCTCTCTCTCTCTCTCTCTCTCCTCTTAATTAAATGACAATGAATAGTAATGTACCAGTGTCAGAGAGAGAGAGAGAGAGAGAGTTTAGGTTTGAGATGTTAGTCAGTGTGTGTGTGTGTGTGTGTGTGTGTGTGTGTGTGTGTGTGTGTGTGTGTGCGCTCAATTTTCATGTTTACTTCTCAGAAAAAAAAGGTAGCAAAAAGAAGCAGAAAATGGGAAAGAAAAGAAAGAGGAAAAATGTAAAAAAGAGAAGAGAGGAGAGGGACAAGAGTCAGATGGTGTGTGTGTGTGTGTGTGTGTGTGTGTGTGTGTGTGTGTAGATCTGAAGCGTAGCGGAAGGTTGGAAGGAGTAGGAGTAGGAGTAGGAGGAGTAGGAGGAGGAGGAGGAAGGAGAAAGGGAAAAGAAAGAGAAGAATTATTATGGAAGAAATTGAAAAGAAACTAAGAAAGATATTATAAAGATGGGAGGAAAGGAAGAAGGAGAAAGGGAAGGAGGAGAAGGGAGGAGGACTAGGAGAGGAGAGAAAAAATGGAGAAGATAAAGAAAAGAGACTGGCAAATCTGCAAATCTGGTGTGTGTGTGAGAGAGAGAGAGAGAGAGAGAGAGAGAGAGAGAGAGAGAGAGAGAGAGAGAGAGATGGAAAGGATTTAAGAAAGAATGAACAGAGCAGAAGGATAAATTTAGGGGAGAACAAAGAGTTTGAAACGGTTGATGATGATGAAGGACGTCAAGAAAAGAAAAATGATAAATGAGAATAGAAAAAAAAGAGTAGAAATAGCGAAGAGAAAAGAACATGAAAAAGAAGATAAAGGATAAATGGGAAAATAAGTAAAGAGAGGACGAGAGTGAGAATACAAAGAAAAGGATGAAATAAAAGAATGAGAGAGGCAGGGAAAAAAAAGGAGAGAGAGGGAA
>NC_066521.1:9031242-9068742 GCF_024679095.1 Eriocheir sinensis
CAAACAACAGCAGACCTGCTGGTCCTTACGAGGCTGTTTGTGACAAGCTACACTAACTATCCAATCAAAGGTGGAAGATGAAGGACAGCAAAGGCAAAGGCTCCCCCCCCCCCCCCCATCCCTTCAGCCAAAGCTGGCAGGAAAGGAAAAAGAACCATGCAACATGGAAAAGCTGCATGGAAATTATGTAGGAAAGAGGAAAGAACTACCATCACAGCTATCGCTAACCGGGCGATAAAAACGGACAAGTACACCAGTATTCGAAAGAACTTAACGTTATTATGACAATGAGTAATATCTTCGTTGCTGGTTGGATTCAATATACTTGTCTAATCTATTCTTGAAGGCCGTAACTGTTGTACTATCAACGACATCACAGGATAGAGAATTCCAAATATTAACGACTCGATTGAAGAAGTGTTTGGAAGAAGTGGTGTGCTTCGTGCGATGATAATCTTTTAACATTGATCTTGAAATTGTTATTTTTTGTTCTATTTGATCGATCAATTGTAAAGTAATCTTCCGCATTAATATCACTGAATCCTTTAAAATTTTTAAATACTTCTATTAGATCGCCTCGCATTCTTCGTTTTGATAAGCTGAATAAATTTACTTTTTTAAGTCTTTTGTCATGATTTCATTATTCAGGGAGTGAGTGGCCCGTGGAAAAATACCGCGGAAGTGACCGCCATTTTGATTGAGAGAGCGGGAACTCAGTCCCTCACCAAGGCGGGAAACAGGACCTTTTTCAAATCATTTCGTTATTACTGCCAAAGCTGAACTATGTGTGGGATGCATGACCCACTATGACCAAGTGCATGTGTTAGGTTATTAATAAATAATAAATCCATAGCCGTTAGGGCGTTTTAGCGTAAGTGTTGCACAGAAAACGAGATGTCAGTATGGCGAGAGCTGGCATCTTGACCGCGGCCTTGGAGCGGAGCATTGTGGGTCCCGCCGCCATCTTCCGGTTTCTTCCTCCGAGACTCCAACGCGACAAGACATCCCTCACCGCCTCCCGCGCCACGCTGTCCATCGTGGTGGTTTTCCTGCCTTTGTAGTATCCACAAGTCCAGAGTGACTGTGTACTCAAGCGAGGGAAGCCGTTGGGAAGTAAGGAGGGCACGGCGTGTTGCAGAGAGGTACCAGAGAGGATTGAAGAAGGACTCCAGGGCTTCAGACTCAAGAGGTAGATCAGGTGTGGCTCCCTCTTCGCCTACCTACATCTAAGTACATATTTTGCAAAGGATGTTTTACGATTGCTAGCTAGGTTGCTGTGTGCCTGGGATTAATTAATTATTCTTAATTTCCAACGAGTTTCTCTGTTGTTGCTTAAATAAACTTAAGAGCTGGTTCATCTGGTCTTTGCTTGTCCTATGAGAGATGTGACCGGTCAGATATTTAAATAATAAAGGACTAGGAGGGGCTGTGAATCTGGTACCTCAATTTTCAGATATTTTATTTTATATATTTTATTGCTGAGAATTTACGGGATTTTCGGAAGTCCAGACCTTTCAAGAACCCCACACCTTTGTTCATAAGATTAATTTCTCAACCTTGGAATCATATTTGTTATTCTCCGTTGAATTCGTTCTAACTTTTCTATGTCTTTTCTGTAATAGGGAGACCAAAACTGTACACAGTACTCTAGATGGGGTCGAACCAGCGAATTATAAATTTTTAATATTACTTTTTCCGATTTATTATTAAAGACTCGTCCGATGAAGCCAACCAATTTGTTTGCGGTTTTAACTACCTCTGAACAATGCTGACTGGGCTTTAAATGGCTTGATATAGTGATTCCAAGATCCTTTTCTTTACTTACTGCAGAAAGTTGTTGGCCATTCATTACGTACTGTACGCGATTGTTATTGTTTCCGATGTGTAACACTTTACATATGTCAACGTTAAATTTCATTTGCCATTGATTGGCCCAACGTGCAAGTCGATCTAGATCTGATTGTAATGCTTCCTCGTCGAGTGTCGTAGTTACTTTACTAGCGATTTTTGTGTCATCAGGAAATTTTGATATTTTACAAGTGAGCCCATCATCGATATCATTAACATAAATTAAGAAGAGCATGGGGCCAAGCACTGATCCTTGAGGTACGCCGCTTCTGACATCGAGCCAGTTAGATGAAACACCGTTTAGAATTACTCTCTGTTTCCGCTCAGAGAGCCAGTCCACAAGCCAATTATGAATGTTACCTGAGATACCATGCGCCAATAGTTTGCTGAGCAATCGTTGGTGGGGGACCTTATCAAATGTCTCTTGAAAATCCAGATATATGATATCTACCGATCTGCTCACATCGAACACCTCTAAAATGTAATGAAAAAAGTCAAGTAAGTTAGTTTAGCACGAACGTTTACTACGGAAGCCATGTTGCGAATTATTTATTATATTATTTTCTTCGGAGAATTTCACCATATTGTCGCGAATGATAGTCTCCATTAACTTACTAACAATCGATGTCAGGCTAATTGGTCGATAATTTCCTGGGTGAGACTTGTCCCCCATTTTAAAAAAATGGTGTGACATTTGCTAGTTTCCAATCCGGCGGAACTTTTCCAGCTGTTAAAGATTTATTGAATACGATAGAGAGCGGTTTACAAATTTGATGTTTGATTTCTTTTAAATTTCTAGATGCAATTTTGTCCGGACCAGGAGCTTTGCTTACCTTAATCTTTTCAATTGCGCGTAAAATATCACTTTCTACGATGAGCACGCCTTTTAAAATATAGGATTGTAACCATTTCATTTTCATCGTTCGTGTGGTTACCATTTTCATTTGCAAGCGGTCCGATACTACAAGTGAGTGACTTTTTATTATTTACATAGCTAAAAAATTCTTTAGGATTAGATTTACTTGTTTCCGCTATATTTTCTTCAAGATTTTTCTTGCTTCGTTTTATTAATTTTTTGGTTTCGCGGCGAATTCTGTCCAACTCTAGTTTGTCATCCTCATTCTGGGTTGATATGTCTACTGTATACCCGTTTTTTAAGAGATATGCTATTTTGAATTTCGTTATTCCACCATTTGGGTTTCTTCTTAAAAGTTGAACGTCTGTTACGATAGGGTACGCATATGCTTTTGGCATTGTTCAATATTGTGGTGAAGGCCCCCCACGATTTATCAATATCTGTTTCCATAGAAAGTTCAGTCCAGTCAGAACTATTTAAAATTGATCGGAGTCTTACGAAATTCGCTATTTGATAATCTGACACCTTTTTATTAGTAGTTACTTTACTTTCTTTCATCTTGATGCTGAATGTGATTATTCGGTGATCTCTGGAGCTAAAAACTGGACCAACATTTACTTCGTTAGCTAGATCAGCTGTCGTTGAAAAAATAAGGTCAAGTATATTATTTTCCCGAGTCGGTTCTTGAAGGTGTTGATGTAAATCACTTTCTAATAAATTTGTGTACAGGTCGAACCCTGTATAAGAGTTCAACGCTTCGCCCCATATTTTCACTGGCAAGTTAAAGTCCCCCATAATTACTGCCTCGCAACTGCTACTTGTTTCTAATATTAATTCACTGAACGCCTGATCGATATCTAGAGTCTGCCTTGGCGGTCTATGGATTAGTCCAACAACTATTTTACGAGACTTATTTTTAATTTTAATTAAGACCGTGTCCACATTGGTTAAAATATCTGTTTTCACCGATACTGGATGGAGAAAGTTGTGGATATATAAGATAACGCCTCCACCCTGTCTGTTCTCTCTTTCATGACTAAAAATCGTATAACCCGGTAATCTATATTCCGCAATGAAATCTCTATTTGAAGTGTCTATCCAAGATTCTGTGACTCCGATGATGTGATAATGATTTGTAGCTGCGAGTGCTTCTAAGTCTTCAAATTTGTTACGTAGGCTACGAGCGTTTATGTAGCAAGCTTTAATGTGATGCGAGTCGTGGGTTACGCGGGTTGAGTGCTTGAGGAGGAGGAGGAGGAGGAGGAGGAAGGGGGAGGAAAATGCAAGAGTTAAGAATACTAAAACCAGGATGAAAAATAAAAACATAGGAAGTAATATTGCTAAAGAAAAGAATACAGAGAGGAAGATGAAGAGGAGGAGGAGGAAGAGGAGGAGGAGGAAGAAGAAAAACAATAATAGGGAAGAGTATTGGCATAGTGACCTCTTCCTTCATAACTTCCTAAATTACCTCCTCTTCCTCCTCCTCCTCCTCTTCCTTCTCCTCCTCCTCCTCCTCCTCCTCCTCAACCTTTATTTTTCGTAGTTTCTTGTCCCTCCTCACCTTCCTGCTTTCTCCCCTCCTTCCTTCCATCCTTCCCTTTATTCCTTCTTTTCCATCCCATTCTATCTTCTTTTCCTCCATTCCTTCTTTCTTTCCTCTTTCCCTCCCATTCTATCACCTTCCTATCCTCCTTTTCCTTCCCCCCTTCCTTCTACCCTCCCTTCCTCTCCTTCCCCTTTTATATTTCCTTCCTCCTTGCCTCCTTATCCCATTCTCATTACCGGAACTTAAGTGAATCTCTCTCTCTCTCTCTCTCTCTCTCTCTCTCTCTCTCTCTCTCTCTCTCTCTCTCTCTCTCTCTCTCTCTCTCTCTCTCTCTCTCTCTCTCTCTCTCTCACACACAAACACACACACACACACACACACACACACACACACACACACACATGTAACATGTGTGTGTGTGTGTGTGTGTGTGTAATGTGTGTGTGTGTGTGTGTGTGTGTGTGTGTGTGTGTGTGTGTGTGTGGTTTCATGACTGGAACGATTCAGGACACACACACATACACACACAGACACACACACACACACACACAGACACACACACACACACAGCAACTTGTCCCTGTTGTAAGCAGATCTCTCTCTCTCTCTCTCTCTCTCTCTCTCTCTCTCTCTCTCTCTCTCTCTCTCTCTCTCTCTCTCTCTCTCTCTCTCTCTCTCTCTCTCTCTCTCTCTCTCTCTCCTAATAACAACAGTGCCAATCTATGTAAATGCGCATGTGTGTCTGTATGAATGTGTATGTTTGTATATGTATGCTTATAATATGTCAGCCCGTTTTCTGTATGTTGTCTCTTTGTTTATCGAATTTTACACCTGTCTTCCCTCATTTTCTGTCCTACTGCTCACTGTCAACTGCAGAGAAAAACAAGTTTGTGTGTATGTATGAATGTGGGTTTATGTATGTATGTGCGTATGTATTTATGTATGTATGTATGTTATTGTGTCACTTTATCTTTGTTTATCCCCGTGTGTGTGTGTGTGTGTGTGTGTGTGTGTGTGTGTGTGTGTGTGTGTGTGTGTCACGCGAGCTTGTTTCTTAGGACAAAGATCACCGTATCGATTGGTGGTTCTCTGTCTCTATCTCTTCTTCTCTCCTTCTCTCCCTCCTCCATTATCTACCTTTCTATCTACCTTCTAACTTTTCCCGTCATCTCTACCTTTCTATTTCGCTTCTGGTAACATTATTTTTCTTACCTATCTTTATTCTTTGTTAATTTCTACGCCTTCTAGTTTTCTTGTGTTATTCTTCCTTTTCTATTTTTCATACCTTTCACATTCTTTTAACTTTCCTCTCCTTCTTTTCTCATTCATCGTCCATTCTCTTTTTTTTTCTACTTTTCTCAGTATTCTGCTATTTCTCTTTATTCTATCTTTCATTTTCATTATTTTTCCTCTCATTTTCTACCTTTCTCATTCTCTCATTTTCATTCTCCTTTCCTTCTTTTTTTCTACCTTCCTCAATATTCTGCCTTTCTCATTCTCCTTTCTTTCTCTTTATTCTATCTTTCATTCTCATTCTTCTACCCTTCTCATTCTTTTTCCTTTCTCATTTTTCGACCTTTCTCATTTTCCTTCCTTTCTCTTTTTTCTACCTTCCTCAATATTCTGCCTTTCTCATTCTCCTTTCTTTCTCTTTATCTTTTATTCTTATTCTTCTACTCTTCTCATTCTTTTTCCTTTCTCATTTTCCTTCCTTTCTCCTTTTTTCTATCTTCTTCAACATTCTGCTTTTCTCATTCTCCTTCCTTTCTTTTTATTCTATCTTTCGTTCTCATTCTTCTATCTCATTCTCCTTCCTTTCTCATTTTCTACCTTTCTCATTTTTCTCTCATTCTCCTTCCTTTCTCTTTTTTCTACCTTCCTCAATATTCTGTCTTTTTCATTCTCCTTCCTTTCTCTTTATTTATCTTTCATTCTCTCTTTCTTTCTTTTTTCTTTTTTCTTCCTTTTTCTACTTTTCACATTCTCATTTTCATTCTCCTTTCCTTCTTTTTTCTACTTCTCAATATTCTGTCTTTCTGATTATCCTTTCTTTCTCTTTATTCTTTCCTTCATTCTCATTCTTCTACCTTTCTTATTTTTCTACCTTTCCCATTTTCTACTTTTCACATTCTCTTTCATTCTCCTTTCCTTCTTTTTTTCTACTTCTCAATATTCTGTCTTTCTGATTATCCTTTCTTTCTCTTTATTCTTTCCTTCATTCTCATTCTTCTACCTTTCTTATTTTTCTACCTTTCCCATTTTTCTACCTTTCTCATTCTCTCATTTTCATTCTCCTTTCCTTCTTTTTTCTACTTCTCAATATTCTGTCTTTCTGATTATCCTTTCTTTCGCTTTATTCTTTCCTTCATTCTCATTCTTTTTCCTTTCTTATTTTTTACCTTTCTCTTTTTTTATTCTCCTTGTCGCCCCCCCCCCTGTTTTTTTAACTCAATATTCTGTCTCTCATTCTCCTTCTCTTCTCTTTCTTACCTTTCTCGTTCTTCTACGTTTTTTTTTACTCTTTTAATCTATCAACGTCTTCTATCTTATTCCTCACTTTGCCATGTCCCTTACTTCTTATCTTTCTCATTCTTCTACCTCCCCTTTACTCTTAATCTGCGTCTTCTCCTTCCCATTCTTCATTTTCTTAGCTCTTCTTATCTTTCTCATTCTTTACCTTTCTTTTACTCTTTCTTAATCTGTCTGCGTCTCCCTTCTCATTCCTTACTTCTTATCTTCCTCACTCTTTTACATTTCTTTTCCTCTCTTATTCCATCTACGTCTTCCTTCTCATTCTTCTCACTCTTATCTCTTACTATTTATCTTCTCTTATCTTCCTGTCCTTTCCCTCAGCCTCCTCCTCCTCCTCTCTTATCTTCCTGTCCTTTCCCTCAGCCTCCTCCTCCTCCTCTCTTATCTCCCTCTCTACCTCTTATCCTCTCCTCGCCTCTTACTTTCTCTCCCTCTCTACCTTCCCTCCAGTCACGACGTAGGTAATTTCTGAGAGAGAGAGAGAGAGAGAGAGAGAGAGAGAGAGAGAGAGAGAGAGAGAGAGAGAGAGAGAGGTTAGTTTGTGTTGGTAGATTGACAAAAACTTTATATGTTGTAGTTGTGAGCAGTAGTGGTGGTGGTGCGGGTGGTGGTAATTGTGGTGGTGGTAATGATGGTAAGTTGGCGCCACCATGACGGGCTAATGTAGAAGAGAGAGAGAGAGAGAGAGAGAGACACACACACACACACACACACACACACACACACCGCTCCTGTAGCTCATTCGGCTAGAGCGCCGCGCTGCAAGGCTTCACGGCCAAACAGGCGGCGGTTCGAGCCCCGCTCAGGCCGGATTCTTTCGGTTGACTAGGAGTGGTTACTGTCCCCCCTTGAGCAAGGGGGATGGGGTGTGTGGTGTGTGAGGTCCTGGCAGTACCCAGAGATCGACGATAATGAGCACTTGCTCTCGTCGGGAGGGTACCTGCTGGCGAAAGCGAGTCCAACTCGTGATCAGGCCGTGGTGAATTACACACAGACGCCATCACGGTACATAGTTTGGGCACGTAAGACGAAGACCTGCAAGGTGTTAATATGAGAGAGAGAGAGAGAGAGAGAGAGAGAGAGAGAGTCTTCTCTCCCTCCCCCTCATTACATATTCAAATAATCTTGCTTCAGGCTATTAAAGAAAACTTTCACTTGAACATGCTTGAGAGAGCCCTCTGACCAGCTCTCTCTCTCTCTCTCTCTCTCTCTCTCTCTCTCTCTCTCTCTCTCTCTCTCTCTCTCTTTCCCCTCCCATTCCTTCCCCTTCCTCCCTCCCTTGCCTCCCTTTCGTCATTCATTCCCTTCCCTTCCCTTCTCTTCCTATAATTAAAGGAAGGGCGGGTTTTAGCTCCCCACTTGTTGAAACTCTGAATGACTCTGATTTAGTGTGTGTGTGTGTGTGTGTGTGTGTGTGTGTGTGTGTGTGTGTGTGTGTGTGTGTGTGTGTGTGTGTACATCGCCCTCCCCTTCGAAGATAATAACAGCACCATCTAAATTTGCAGTCTATCTCCAATGTGTGTGTGTGTGTGTGTGTGTGTGTGAGAGAGAGAGAGAGAGAGAGAGAGAGAGAGAGAGATTATTGAGGCACTCATTTGTATCTTCAGTCTGATCACAGTTCAGTATAAGACAGAGGCCTTTCCCAACGTTCTCCACCTCTGTCTAAAGTTAGTGTACTCCTCCATCCTGCTCCGGCAAATGCTCTTAACACCACCTCACCTCCTGATCATCTGTCTGTCCTGTTGTATAATTTCTGGGTCGTCACTCTTACGGGCGTATTATAAGACATTTAGCCGCCCAAGAACACATATTTGACAAGGCTCCCTTAGGAGTTGTGGGCATTTACAATAGTAGTTGGTCTTCCGTCTGTCCTGATTTCGATATATCTGGGTCGCCATGCACTCTTACTTTGGTTGTCCGGTGGTAGTTTGACCCTTCCTCTGTACCGTGAACCTAAAGAAACACTCATTAGAACCCGACTGACCCCTTCTTTGACCTTTAGAAATAGCTGATGTGAGAAGCCAAAGTGTCTTAAAATACCGGCCTAATAATGTAAGTATTATAAGACACTCTCCCTTCTCACATCAGCTATTTCTATAGGTCAAAGAGGGGGTCAGTCGGGTTCTAATGGGTGTTTCTCGAGGTTCACAGTACAGAGGAAGGGTTACGTTCACTACAGGGTCATAAAACTACCCCTGGAAATGCCCACAACTCCTATGAAAGCCTTGTCAAATAGGTGTTCTTGGGCGGCGAAATGTCTTTTAATATGACCCAGTATCGTTCCTCTATAAGACAAAGGCCTTTCCCAACGTTCTCTACCTCTTAGTAATGTTAGTGTATCCCGATGTAGGAAATACTCTTCACTACCAACACCTCCCTTTATGGTCTTGTCTGTCCTGAGTTCGATATATCTGGGTCGCCACTCTTAATATCGTTCCTCTATAAGACAAAGGCCTTTCCCAACGTTCTCTTCCTCTTTGTAATGTTAGTGTATCCCAATGTAGGAAATACTCTTCGCTACCAACACCTCCCTTTCTGGTCTTCCGTCTGTCCTGATTTCGATATATCTGGGTCACCACTCTTAGTATCGTTCCTCTCCTCGCCTTTCCTTTCCCGTTCTCTCTTCTCTTTTGTAATGTTAGTGTATCCCCGATGTAAGATACTCTTTCGCTTACAACACCTCCCTTTCTGGTATTCTGTCTGTGCAGGATTATTGATATATCTAATCTAATCTTCGTTCCGTTCCTCTCTAAGACATTCTTCCAGGCCTCTGTTCTCTCTCTCTTTGTATTGGTGTATGTAGGAAATACTCTTCGCTACCAACACCTCCCTTTCTGGTCTTCCGTCTGTCCTGATTTCGATATATCTGGGTCACTAATCTTAGTATCGTTCCTCTATAAGACAAAGGCCTTTCCCAACGTTCTCTTCCTCTTTGTTATGTTAGTGTATCTGATATGAGGGAAATACTCTTCTACCAACATCTCCTTCTGGTCTCCGTCTGTCCCTGATTTTCGATATGGGTGCCACTCTGACTTTGGTTGTCCGTCTCTTATCGGCTCTACGTATGCTGTGACCTCAAATCCTCTTTTTACCCTCTTCTTATCCTCTTATTTTATTGGCCACTAAAATATCTTCAACCTCTGTCTTTTCTTATCTGATACTTATCTCTCGTCCGTGTTTTTTTTTTTTTTTTTTTTTTTTTTACCGTAAAGGAGACAGCTCAAGGGTATAAAAAGTTATGGGGGGGGAGGAGGAGATGCTAAAAGCCCGCACTATAAAACATCCCTGTATGTGTGTGTGTGTGTGAGAGAGAGAGAGAGAGAGAGAGAGAGAGAGAGAGAGAGAGAGAGAGAGTTCACATGTGCCTTCTTCAACTCCTCACCTCACGTTACCTCAGTTCATCTCACCTCCATTCACCTCAATTTATAACCTATCCTCATGTCAACCCCTCTCAACTTTTTTTCCCTCTTTATCCTATTTAGAATTTAAGGTAATGTTCTCTTTCTTTGTGTCGATTCTTCTGTTTTTGTTTAACGGTATTTATTTGTATCTATATAATTGTGTTGTGTTCTACAGTGTGTGTGTGTGTGTGTGTGTGTGTGTGTGTGTGTGTGTGTGTGTGTGTGTGTGTGTGTGTGCCTATCAGTCTGTATTTGTGTACCTATCTGTTTATCTAAATTATCTTTCCCATCTCTGTTTGTCTGTGGATCTGTCTATTTATGCGATCTTTCCTGTCTGCGTATGCGACTCTTCCTGGGTGTCTGTCTATCTATGTCTGTCTTTGTCTATGTCTATCTATGTCTCTATGTCTATCTATGTCTGTATCTATGTTTATTTATGTCTATCTATTTCTGTTTATGTCTATCTATGTCTATCTAGGTCTGTCTATGTCTATCTATGTCTATCTATGTCTGTCTATGTATATCTATGTCTATCTATGTCTGTCTGTGTATCTATGTCTGTGTATCTATGTCTGTCTATCCATGTCTGTCTATGTGAATCGCCTCCTGTCTGTCTCGGTCCGAATTGTTTCATAGCTGTCCGTATCGTTTTCCATCCCTCTCTGTAGTTTCCTATATGTTGATGTGTGTGTCTGCCTGTCTGTCCGTCTATCTTATCTTTTATCATCCGGAGATTTTAATTGGACCCGTCGGTGTGTTTGTCTGTCTGTCTGTACATGTATATCGCCATGGCTATTGGTTTGTTATCTTGTCATGTTATCTTGAGAGAGAGAGAGAGAGAGAGAGAGAGGACAACAGGAAGCACCTCATCACGGTCCCTTACCTGTGAGATGAGGCGAGAAGGGTCACTCTCTCTCTCTCTCTCTCTCTCTCTCTCTCTCTCTCTCTCTAAGGAATGGAAAAAGTTAAGCCTGAGAGCGGCGCGTCGTGTAGGAAGGTTTAATTAGGGTTTAATTAAAGGTATAAACTCGTGTTGTTATTGTTTTTGTTTGTAAGCTTAAACAGGCACCCGAGAGAGAATGTTATTGAGTACGTAGCTTTGTCCATAGTTCTGTTAGGTCTTCCCCTCCTCCTTCTCCTCCTCCTCCTTCTTCTTCTTCTTCTTCTTCTTCTTCTTCTTCTTCTTCTTCTTCTTCTTCTTCTCCTCCTTCATATTGTTGTTGTTATTATTATTATTATTATTATTATTATTATTATTATTATTATTATTATTATTATTATTATTATTATTATTATTATTATGATAATCGAGAACAACGCCTTAAATATAATACGTAATAGTGATGATATTGACCGTGAAAGGAAATCCGTGAGTTTTATTATTGTAAGAAAAGTAGAAAAGAAAAAACAAAAAATAACAATAAAAATTTTTTTTTTTTAGCACCGAACAAGTACCGTCAGCGGGAGGTTTATTCTCTCTCTCTCTCTCTCTCTCTCTCTCTCTCTCTCTCTCTCTCTCTCTCTCTCTCTCTCTCTCTCTCTCTCTCTCTCTCTCTCTCTCTCTCTCTCTCTCTCTCTCTCTCTCTCTCTCTCTCTCTCTCTCTCTCTCTCTCTCTCTCTCTCACGAATCTTTACAAAAAAAATAGTCTCGTGTCGATAATCAATAGTGAAGAGTCTAGTCTATTGGCGAGAGAGAGAGAGAGAGAGAGAGAGAGTATCGTGGGTCTGTTTCTGCTTTTCTACTTGTCAGTTATGCGTGTGTGTGTGTGTGTGTGTGTGTGTGTGTTTATTGTGGCATGGAGGGGGATGTGCGATAATGTTGTGTTGATCCTCTCTCTCTCTCTCTCTCTCTCTCTCTCTCTCTCTCTCTCTCTCTCTCTCTCTCTCTCTCTCTCTCTCTCTCTCTCTCTCTCTCTCTCTCTCTCTCTCTCTCTCTCACCGTTCAATATTGTTACCTGACTTCATTATGCCACTTCTCATTATCAGAGAGAGAGAGAGAGAGAGAGAGAGAGAGAGAGAGAGAGAGAGAGAGAGAGAGAGAGAGTAAACGCAACTCTTAGGAGAGAGATTAAGATTAATAAACATCTCAAAAATAATCCTAAATGAATCTCTCTCTCTCTCTCTCTCTCTCTCTCTCTCTCTCTCTCTCTCTCTCTCTCTCTCTCTCTCTCTCTCTCTCTCGTTTCACGTCATTAGAGGGCGCGAGAGATAAATTGATCATTAAATATTCCCTTACCTGAACCTTTCCTGAAAAAAAAAGAAATTAAAAGTATTGAAAAATTTACACACACACACACACACACACACACACACACACATACACATATGCACACGCCGTTTTTATGCTCTTTAATAATGATTTCATCACCACCCACACCAACCTCATCACCACCACCACCCTCATCACCACCACCTATTTTTGTAGATATCTGAAGCGTAGCGGAAGGTTGGAAGGAGGAGGAGGAGGAGGAGGAAGGAGAAAAGGAAAAGAAAGAGAAGAATTAATATGGAAGAAATTGAAAGGAAACTATTAAAGATATTATAAAAGTGGTCAGAGAGAGAGAGAGAGAGAGAGAGAGAGATGAACAAACAAACACACAAAGGGCGCGAAGCCTCATTGATGGAGGGTGGGAGGAGCAAGGTCAGCGAGAGAGAGAGAGAGAGAGAGAGAGAGAGAGAGAGAGTGTTGCATGTTTTTCGCTATACCCACACATCAGTAAGTCTTCCCCCCTCAATTACCCCCCCCCCCTCACTTTCTTCCGTCCCCCCCTTTCCTCTCCCACTTTTCCCCTTTTCCTCTTCCTCCCAAAATCTCTCACCCTATTTTTCCTCCTTTCCTCTTCCACATAGGTACACCTTTCTCTTCCCTCCCTTTTCCTCCTTCAGTTCTCCCTTCTCCCCTCCTCCCTCTTCCTCCGCCTCCTCTTCCTTTCCTCCTCCCCTTTCTCTTCCTTCTCTCTAAATCTTTCTTTTTCTTTCTTCTCATACACACCCTTTTCTTTCCTTCCTTTTCCCTTCTTCAGTTCCCCCTTTCCTCACCCCTTCTTTCTTTCCTCTTCCCCCCCCCTTCTCCTTTCTCCCCTAATTTTTCTCCCTTCCTCTCCCACATACACCCTCCTCTTCCCCTTCTTCAATTCCTCCTTCACTCCTCCCATTCCCCTACCCCTTCTTCCTCTCTTCTCCCTCTTTTCTTCCTTGTCCCTAAAACCCCCATATTTCTTTTCCCCTTTTCTCTCCCTCCTTCTTTCTTACATACCTCCTCCTCTTCCCCTTCTTCAGTTTCCCCTTCCCTTCCCTTCCCTCTGTCTTCACTCCCATCCCCTCCCCTTCCCTCCCCCTCCCCTCTCCACCTTCCCTCCTTCCCCTCTCCTCTCTTCTCTTCCCTTCACTCTTTCCCCCTCCCGTCTCCCTCCCTTCCCCTTCTTTATTATACGCATTCGCTATACAATAGTCATACTTTATACAATCCTATGTCTCCATGTCACGAGGAGGAGGAGGATATTGAGGTAGTGGTGGTGGTGGTAGTGGTGGTGGTGGTGGTAGAGAAAAAGAAGAAAAAGAAGGAAAGGAGAAAAAAAAGATGAAAGACTAAATAGAAAAAAAAAGAAGATAAAGAAAACGCAAAATATTGATGGCAAAGAACAAAAAGCAGTGAATAAAATGATAAAAAGGAGGAGAAGGAGAAGGAATGAGAACAGTAGAATAGGAAGAAAGATAATAAGAAAACACGAAATTGAAAGGAAGGAAAAAGAGTCGGAAGAGGAAGGTTGAGGAAGAGGTGAAGGAGGATAAAAAAAAATGGGTAAAGGAGAGGAAGAGAAAGAATAAGAATTAAAAGAAAAAGTGGAAAGCAGGAGATTGAGGAGAAGGGAAGTTGGGTAAGAGGAGGAGGAGGAGGAGGAGGAGGAGGGGGGTTGGAGGTGTTACTAGTGACTCCTGGAGATTTTGACGTCATTCCTCCTCCTCCTCCTCCTCCTCCTAATCCACTGAAGTTGGTGCGGAGGAATTTTTCTCCAATCACGAAGGAAAGGTCTCTCTCTCTCTCTCTCTCTCTCTCTCTCTCTCTCTCTCTCTCTCTCTCTCTCTCTCTCTCTCTCTCTCTCTCTCTCTCTCTCTCTCTCTCTCTCTCTCTCTCTCTCTCTCTCTCTCTCTCTCTCTCTCTCTCTCTCTCTCAATAATAATAATAATAATAATAATAATAATAATACACCTATTTCTTTTTTTATATTCGTTGGTAATAATAATAATAATAATAATAATAATAATAATAATAATAATAATAATAATAATAATAATAATAGTAATGGTAATAATAATAATGGTAATAAAACATTTATATTTTACACTTTCTTAATCTATATTAGCATACATTATATAGGAGAGGAACTAAGTGCATTGACATATACATATTACTTTACGTTCCCAATGCACGTCTCTAAAGGATTCACCTCGTTACAGTAAGCTCCGTAATGCCTCTGTAAATGCTTTAATACACACATCAAAAGAGAAAAAGAAAGAAAAAAGAAGTGCATGCCCATTTTCCTTGAACGGCTGGTGCAAGGAGGCAAAACAAGGGAGACTGAGCTACACTTTCTTGCCCTCGTGTTAAAAAAATATTCGTGCGCATTAAAGCTGAGGAGATGATTCAGATGTTTATGTTGATGATGATTAAATCTGTTAACTGGATATTATAAGCTATGTGCATTTGTTTTCAGTAGTAGTGGTAGTAGTAGTAGTAGTAGTAGTAGTAGTAGTAGTAGTAGTAGCGGATGATTCAGATGTTTATGTTGATGATGATTGAGTCTGTTAGCTGGATATTATAAGCTATGTGCATGTTTTTTCAGTAGTAGTAGTGGTAGTAGTGGTAACAGTAGTAGTAGTAGTAGTAGTAGTAGTAGTAGTAGCGACAGTAACTTCACATGGCACGTATTACGACAGAAAATAGTAGTAGTTGGAGTAGTATCATAAATAGTAATCATAATTGTTGTTATAGGAACCACAACGTCAAAAGGCATGTAGTAGTAGTAGTAGTAGTAGTAGTAGTAGTAGTAGTAGCAGCAGCAGCAGTAGCAAAAATCACTAACAACAACTAACTACAACCCCTTTCTTTTGTCCCCAGCAGGGCGCGCATGAGGAGAGGCGGCGCAGGGGGCGTGGCGTGCGTGATGGTGGCGTGGCGGCGCGGGTGTGCGGGCGGGCGTGAGGGCGGCAGGGTGTGGGTGTGAAATGGGCGCCAAGGCGAGCACGGCCGCGGGCGGGGTGGGCGGCGCGGGCCTGGGCGGCGGTGGCCCAGACTCCGCCCACGCCGCCGCCGCCGCCGCCACCTCCTCCGCCACGCGCTCCAGAGCCCTGTCCACGAGTGCTGGTGCGTACGGGGGCGGGGGTGTACCCTTGGTTTTGTTACTTTCCTCTTGATTTGTCCTTTTCCTCTTGATTTTTCTTTAATTGGTATTCTCTTGATTTGTTTTCTTCCTATTGATTTTTCTTTAATTGGTATTCTCTTGACTTGTTTTCTTCCTCTTGATTTTTCTTTAATTGGTATTCTCCTCTTGATTTGTTTTCTTCCTCTTGATTTTTCTTTAATTGGTATTCTCTTGATTTGTTTTCTTCCTCTTGATTTTTCTTTAATTGGTATTCTCTTGATTTGTTTTCTTCCTCTTGATTTTTCTTTAATTGGTATTCTCTTGATTTGTTTTCTTCCTCTTGATTTTTTTTATTGGTATTCTCCTCCTGATTTGTTTTCTTCCTCTTGATTTTTCTTTAATTGATATTCTCCTTTTGATTTGTTTTCTTCCTCTTGATTTTTCTTTAATCGATATTATCTTGATTTGTTTTCTTCCTCTTGATTTTTCTTTAATTGGTATTCTCCTCTTGATTTGTTTTCTTCCTCTTGATTTTTCTTTGATTGGTATTCTCCTCTTGATTTGTTTTCTTCCTCTTGATTTTTCTTTAATTGATATTCTCCTCTTGATTTGTTTTCTTCCTCTTGATTTTTCTTTAATTAGTATTCTCTTGATTTGTTTTCTTCCTCTTGATTTTTCATTAATTGATATTCTCCTGATTTGTTTTCTTCTTGATTTTTCTTTAATTGGTATTCTCCTCTTGATTTGTTTTCTTCCTCTTGATTTTTCTTTAATTGGTATTCTCCTCTTGATTTGTTTTCTTCCTCTTGATTTTTCTTTAATTGGTATTCTCCTCTTGATTTGCCCTCTTTCTCCAGCTGCCATTTTCCTCTTTATTTGTCCTCTCTAATTAGTTCTTCTTGATTTGTCATTAATTTCATTTGTCATTTTCCACTTGATTTCTCTTGCTCTTGGTTTGTATTTCCTCTTGATTTATCTTCTCTTGATTTAGCACTTCGCCTTTAATTATTTTCTTCCTTTTTGATTTTTCCTCTTCCTTTTTTATTTTCCTCTTCCTTTTTTATTTGTCCTCTTCCTTTTTTATTTGTCCTCTTCCTTTTTTATTTGTCCTCTTTTATTTGTCCTCTTCCATTTTTATCTGTCCTCTTTTTATTTGTCCTCTTCCTTTTTGATTTTTTCTCTTCCTTTTTTATTTGTCCTCTTCCTTTTTGATTTTTTCTCTTCCTTTTTTATTTGTCCTCTTCCTTTTTGATTTTTTCTCTTCCTTTTTTATTTGTCCTCTTCCTTTTTTATTTGTCCTCTTCCTTTTTGATTTTTTCTCTTCCTTTTTGATTTGTCCTCTTCCTTTTATATTTGTCCTCTTCCCTTTTTTATTTGTCCTCTTCCTTATTTATTTGTCCTCTTTTTTATTTTTCCTCTTCCTATTTTATTTGTCCTCTTCCTTTTTATTTGTCCTCTTCCTCTTTTATTATTTTTTCTCCTCTTCCTTTTTATTTGTCCTCTTCCTTTTTTTTGTCCTCTTCCTTTTTTATTTGTCCTCTTCCTCTTTTATTTGTCCTCTTTTATTTGTCCTCTTCCATTTTTATTTGTCCTCTTTTTATTTGTCCTCTTCCTTTTTGATTTTTTCTCTTCCTTTTTTATTTGTCCTCTTCCTTTTTGATTTTTTCTCTTCCTTTTTTATTTGTCCTTTTTTATTTGTCCTCTTCCTTTTTTATTTGTCCTCTTCCTTTTTTATTTGTCCTCTTCCTTTTTTATTTGTCCTCTTCCTTTTTTATTTGTCCTCTTCCTTTTTTTATTTGTCCTCTTCCTTTTTTATTTGTCCTCTTCCTTTTTTTATTTGTCCTCTTCCTTTTTTATTTGTCCTCTTCCTTTTTTATTTGTCCTCTTTTATTTGTCCTCTTCCATTTTTATTTGTCCTCTTCCTTTTTTATTTGTCCTCTTTTATTTGTCCTCTTCCATTTTTATTTGTCCTCTTCCTTTTTTATTTGTCCTCTTTTATTTGTCCTCTTCCATTTTTATTTGTCCTCTTCCTTTTTTATTTGTCCTCTTTTATTTGTCCTCTTCCATTTTTATTTGTCCTCTTTTTATTTGCCCTCTTCCTTTTTTATTTGTCCTCTTCCTTTTTTATTTGTCCTCTTTTATTTGTCCTCTTCCATTTTTATTTGTCCTCTTTTTATTTGTCCTCTTCCTTTTTGATTTTTTCTCTTCCTTTTTTATTTGCCCTCTTCCTTTTTTATTTGTCCTCTTCCTTTTTTATTTGTCCTCTTCCTTTTTGATTTTTTCTCTTCCTTTTTTATTTGTCCTCTTCCTTTTTTATTTGTCCTCTTCCTTTTTTATTTGTCCTCTTCCTCTTTTATTATTTTTTGTCCTCTTCCTTTTTATTTTCCTTTTTTATTTGTCCTCTTCCTTTTTTATTTGTTCTCTTCCTTTTTTTATTTACCCTCCTCCTTTTTTATTTGCCCTCTTCCTTTTTTATTTGCCCTCTTCCTTTTTTATTTTTTCTCTTCCTTTTTTATTTACCCTCTTCCTTTTTTATTTGTCCTCTTCCTTTTTTATTTGTCCTCTTCCTTTTTTATTTGTCCTCTTCCTTTTTTATTTGTCCTCTTCCTTTTTTATTTGTCCTCTTCCTTTTTTATTTGTCCTCTTCCTTTTTTATTTGTCCTCTTCCTTTTTTATTTGTCCTCTTCCTCTTTTATTATTTTTTCTCCTCTTCCTTTTTATTTGTCCTCTTCCTTTTTGATTTTTTCTCTTCCTTTTTTATTTACCCTCTTCCTTTTTTATTTGCCCTCTTCCTTTTTTATTTGTCCTCTTCCTTTTTTATTTTTTCTCTTCCTTTTTGATTTGTCCTCTTCCTTTTTTATTTGTCCTCTTTTTTATTTGTCCTCTTCCTTTTTTATTTGTCCTCTTCCTTTTTTATTTTTTCTCTTCCTTTTTTATTTTTTCTCTTCCTTTTTGATTTGTCCTCTTCCTTTTTGATTTGTCCTCTTCCTTTTTATTTGTCCTCTTCCTTTTTGATTTGTCCTCTTCCTATTTTATTTGTCCTCTTCCTTTTTGATTTGTCCTCTTTGATTTGTCCTCTTCTTGATTTGACCTCTCGATTTTTCCTCTTCCTGGTTTCACGGTATATACCTCAACTTCCTTTTTCAGCCTATTTTTCTATTTTCTATTTGTGCTGTTATGAAGTGCACCTCTTGATTTCTTCTCCCTTCCTCTTGATTTTTGTTTCCTTTTGACTTGCCCTTTTCTTCCTTTCCTCTTTAATTCCCTCTGTTATTTCTCAGCGTTTCTTTTTTATTAGTTCTGGGAGGAGGGGTTGACCTCTTTATTTGTCCTTTTCCTCTTGAATTTTTTGTTTCCTGATTTCTCTTCTTGCTCTTGATTTCTGTTTTCCCTCAGCTTTCTCTTTTTCAACCTTACTTCTTTTCTACTAGTGCTTGATTTGCTCCTCTTGATTTGTCCTCTTGATCTTATTTTCCTCTTGTTATTCCTCATATTGATCACGATCCTCTAGTCCTGGTAGGTGGGTGGCTGGTTTTGGGTTAGGTTTGTCCTCTTATCCCTCTTCCTCTTGATCTGTGTTTTTCCCCTTTATTTACCCTGCTTCACTTCCTCTTCCTCTTGTTCTTCCTTTTCCTCTAGTTGTGTTTTATTTATCTGTCTTGCTGTGGTGGTTTATTTTTTCCTCTTGATTCATCGTCTTCCTCTTTCTCTCTTTCCCTGACTCTCTCTCTCTCTCTCTCTCTCTCTCTCTCTCTCTCTCTCTCTCTCTCTCTCTCTCTCTCTCTCTCTCTTTCTCGTTTTTCGTATTTTTTCTTTTATTTACAGTCTTATTTTCACTCTTCTTGTCTTCCTCCTTTGTTTTTATCTCACCCTTCCGTTCCTCCTCCTCCTCCTCCTCCTCCTCCTCCTCCTCCTCCTCTTCCTCTTCCTCTTCCTCCTCTTTCTCTTCACTTTAAGAACTTTTGTCTCGAGTAACATTTGTCTGCGTAAATGCCAATTGTATTTTAGAGAGAGAGAGAGAGAGAGAGAGAGAGAGAGAGAGAGAGAGAAAAGAGACAGACAAACAGACAGACAGACAGACAGACAGACAGACAGACAGACAGACAGACAGACAGACAGAAAAAGAGAGAGACCGAGAGAGAGAGAGAGAGACGTATTGAGGCATTACAGAAAACGGTGTTACTCTCCCTTCCTTTTTTCAGGGAGACTAAGCTGATTTTTTTTGTGTGTGAGTATGTAGTCAATATACGAGAGAGAGAGAGAGAGAGAGAGAGAGAGAGAGAGAGAGAGACCCTCCTCTTATGTAAACTCTCTCTCTCTCTCTCTCTCTCTCTCTCTCTCTCTCTCTCTCTCTCTCTCTCTCTCTCTCTCTCTCTCTATATTTTTCCCTCCTAACGTGATTTTTCCTCTTACATTTCCTCCCTTACATTTTTTCCTCTTTTTTTATTCCTTATTCAAAAAAAGTCCTTAATTTTTCTTCCCTACCTGAATTTATCTCTCCTTCTTGACTCTCTATCTATTTTATATCTATTATTTCTCTTGATCTATCCTTCCTTCCTATCTATCTACATATTTTTATCCTACAAATCAATACATCTTTCCTATATCTATCTGTCTTTCTTTTTATCTATCTATCTATCTATCTATCTATCTGTCCTTTCATATCTGTTTGTCTATCCATCATTTCTTCCTTCATATCTATCTCTATATCTGTATCTATCCTTCTTTCGTATCTATTAATCCTTCTTATCTGTATATCCTTGTTTCATCTCCTTATCTATGTATCTGTCTATCCATCTATCTATCCTTTTTATCCTTCCTACCTTTCCTCCAAACCTCCATTTTTCTCTCCACCTCGAACATATTTATCTTTTCCATCTCAGGTTTTTCCCTCCGTTTTTTCCTCTTTCCTCTTTTTCTTTCTCTTATTTATGATGTTCCTCTAGATTTTTTTGCTTCTCGATTTTTCCCCTTCTGATTTTGTTCTTTTCCTCTTGATTTCTCCTCTTGATTCATCTTTATTTCCCCCACTTCTTACTTTTTCAGTCTTTCCTCTTTATTGTACTAGTGGTTTAAAGGTTCGCCTCTTGATTTGCAGTCCCTCTCTTGATCTCTCCTCTTCATTTTTTTTTTTTTGTCCCTCTTCCCTCTGCACCCCTGTCTCCCCCTTCCCCTCCACCCCCTATCTCCCTTCCTCTCCCTTTATCCCCCTCTCTCTCCTCTATCATCTTTTTTTTTCCTTCTCTCCCCCTATCCCTCACCTATCTCCCATCCTCCCCCTTCCCCCTACCTCTCGTCCTCCCCTATCTTTCCCTCCCCCCTAACCATACCTCTCTTCCTCCCCACTCCCCCTATCTCCCCCCTCCCCCTCCAATATAAAGTAAGTGTGTGTGTGTGTGTGTGTGTGTGTGTGTGTGTGTGGTGTGTGTGTGTGTGTGTGTGTATGTGTATAATCTCCCCCTCCCCCCCTTTCCACTCTTGTTTGTTTACCTTTACCTCCCCCTCCTCTTTCATCTCCCCGCCCCCCTTTCACATCTCTCCACAATCTCTCCCCCTCTTGACCGAACGCCTCCTCCTTCCTTCCCTCTCCTTTCTCCTCTCCATTCTTCATTCTCTTCACACTAATTCTCCTCTTCCCTCTCCGCACCTCAATTTTTTTTTCTATTTTCGTTTTCTACCTTTTTTTCTCTCCTCTCATTCCACTTCTTTCTTTTCATTCTCTTCCTCTTTGTTTTGGTTTCCTTCCCTTCTCTTCTATTATCATCCCTTGCCTCTTCTTCCTTTCCCTTCCTTCCCCTGCCCTTTTCTTTCCTCTCCTCCCTTCCCTTTCCTCTACTTTTGATTCTGTTTCTCTTCCTTTCCTTCCCTTTCCTTCTTTTCCCTTCCTTCTCTTTCCTTTCCCTTCCGTGTTCTTCCTTTCCTTTACTTCCTTTTCCTTTCCCATCCTTCTCTTTCCTTTCCTTTCCGTGTTATTTCTTTCCCTTCCGTGTTCTTCCTTTCCCTTCCGTGTTCTTCCTTTCCCTTCCGTGTTCTTCCTTTCCCTTCCGTGTTCTTCCTTTCCCTTCCGTGTTCTTTCCTTTCTTTCCCTTCCGTGTTCTTTCTTTCCCTTCCGTGTTCTTCCTTTCCTTTCCCTCTCTTTCCTTTCCCTTTCGTTTTCTTTCCTTTCTTTCCCTTCCGTGTTCTTCCTTTCCCTTCCGTGTTCTTTCCTTTCCTTCCCTTCTGTGTTCTTCCTTTCCCTTCCGTGTTCTTCCTTTCCCTTCCGTGTTCTTTCCTTTCTTTCCCTTCCGTGTTCTTCCTTTCCCTTCCGTGTTCTTTCCTTTTTTTCCCTTCCGTGTTCTTCCTTTCCCTTCCGTGTTCTTCCTTTCCCTTCCGTGTTCTTTCCTTTCTTTCCCTTCCGTGTTCTTCCTTTCCCTTCCGTGTTCTTTCCTTTCTTTCCCTTCCGTGTTCTTCCTTTCCCTTCCGTGTTCTTTCCTTTCTTTCCCTTCCGTGTTCTTCCTTTCCCTTCCGTGTTCTTCCTTTCCGTTCCGTGTTCTTTCCTTTCTTTCCCTTCCGTGTTCTTCCTTTCCCTTCCGTGTTCTTTCCTTTCCCTTCCGTGTTCTTTCCTTTCTTTCCCTTCCGTGTTCTTCCTTTCCCTTCCGTGTTCTTTCCTTTCTTTCCCTTCCGTGTTCTTCCTTTCCCTTCTGTTTTCTTTCCTTCCTTTCCCTTCCGTGTTCTTCCTTTCCCTTCCGTGTTCTTTCCTTTCTTTCCCTTCCGTGTTCTTCCTTTCCCTTCCGTGTTCTTTCCTTTCTTTCCCTTCCGTGTTCTTCCTTTCCCTTCCGTGTTCTTTCCTTTCTTTCCCTTCCGTGTTCTTCCTTTCCCTTCCGTGTTCTTCCTTTCCTTTACGTGTTCTTCCTTTCCCTTCCGTGTTCTTTCCTTTCTTTCCCTTCCGTGTTCTTCCTTTCCCTTCCGTGTTCTTCCTTTCCCTTCCGTGTTCTTTCCTTTCTTTCCCTTCCGTGTTCTTCCTTTCCCTTCCGTGTTCTTCCTTTCCCTTCCGTGTTCTTTCCTTTCTTTCCCTTCCGTGTTCTTCCTTTCCCTTCCGTGTTCTTCCTTTCCCTTCCGTGTTCTTCCTTTCCCTTCCGTGTTCTTTCCTTCCTTTCCCTTCCGTGTTCTTTCCTTTCTTTCCCTTCCGTGTTCTTTCTTTCCCTTCCGTGTTCTTCCTTTCCCTTCCGTGTTCTTTCTTTCCCTTCCGTGTTCTTCCTTTCCCTTCCGTGTTCTTCCTTTCCCTTCCGTGTTCTTTCCTTTCTTTCCCTTCCGTGTTCTTCCTTTCCCTTCCGTGTTCTTCCTTTCCCTTCCGTGTTCTTTCCTTTCTTTCCCTTCCGTGTTCTTTCTTTCCCTTCCGTGTTCTTCCTTTCCCTTCCGTGTTATTTCTTTCCCTTCCGTGTTCTTCCTTTCCCTTCCCTCTCCTTCCTCTCTCTTCCTTTTTCTTTTCTTTCCTTCCCTTCCGTGTTCTTCCTTTCCCTTCCGTGTTCTTCCTTTCCTTTCCGTGTTCTTTCCTCCCTTTCCCTTCTGTGTTCTTTCCTTTCTTTCCCTTCCGTGTTCTTCCTTTCCCTTCCGTGTTCTTCCTTTCCCTTCCGTGTTCTTTCTTTCCCTTCCGTGTTCTTTCTTTCCCTTCCGTGTTCTTCCTTTCCCTTCCGTGTTCTTCCTTTCCCTTCCGTGTTCTTCCTTTCCCTTCCGTGTTCTTCCTTTCCCTTCCGTGTTCTTCCTTTCCCTTCCGTGTTCTTTCTTTCCCTTTCGTGTTCTTTCTTTCCCTTCCGTGTTCTTCCTTTCCCTTCCCTCTCCTTCCTTTCTCTTCCTTTTTCTTTCCTTTCCTTTCCTTCTCATCCTTTCTCTGCCCTTTTCGTTTCTTTCTTTCCTCTCCTTTCAGTTCTCTTCACATCCCTTTTCTTCCCTTCTCCTCCCTTTCCCTTCCATTCCCTTCCCTTCCCTTCCTTTCCCTTCCCCTCCCTTTCCCTTCCATTCTCTTCCCTATCCTTCCATTCTCTTCCCTTCCCTTGCCTTCCCATCCCATCCTACCCCATCCCATCCCCTCCCCTCCTTCCCTTTCCCCATCGACACTTATAAAAACATCCCATTTCTGAATATATGACCTTTTTCCTTCCCTCTTTTTTTGCACATAACCCTTCCATCATTCCTCCCTTACCCCTCCCCCCTACCTTAACCCTCTCCTCTCCCTCCTCTCCTCTCCTGTCCTCTCCTCTCCTCTCCTCTCCTCTCCTCTCCTCTCCCCTTCTCATCATCCTGTATATTATCCTTCCCTCTCTCCCTCTTTCCCCCTTCCCCCTTCCCTTCATGCCATACAAAAGACTGACCATTCCTCACACACACGACCTCTCATATCTCTCTCTCTCTCTCTCTCTCTCTCTCTCTCTCTCTCTCTCTCTCTCTCTCTCTCTCTCTCTCTCTCTCTCTCTCTCTCTCTCTCTCTCTCTCTCTCTCTCTCTCTCTCTCTCTCTCTCTCTCTCTCTCTCTCTCTCTCTCTCTCTTTCCATCTCTTTCCCCCTTTCTTTTACTCTCTCCCTCTTCCCCTTCTCTATTTCCCTTTCCCTTTCGTTCCCTACCTTGCGTTCCCTTCTGTCCCTTCCTTAACCTTATCCTTCCTGTTCCCCTTCCTGTCCCCTCCTTATACTTTTTTTCTTTCAGTCCCTCCTCTACCTTCTCTCTCCCTACGTATTCCTTTTCCTCCTTTCTCCTTCCCTCTCTTCCTACCCATTATTCTGGTTCTCCATTCCCTTCCTTACTTCCATCTCTTCCTTCTCTCTTCTCCCCATACCCTTCATCCTTTCACTCCTTCGCCTTTGCTGTCCTTCATCTTCCACCTTTGATTAGATTGTTAGTGTAGCTTGTCACAAACAGCCTCGTAAGGGCAAGCAGGTCTGCTGTTGTTTGTTCTTCCTTTGTGTTTCTTTGTGTTCATCTTACTTCCATCTCTATTCCTTCCCTCTCCCTCTCTCCACATCCCTCAGTCATTCTCCCTTCTCTCCACCTCTCCTAGCTCTTCTTGTTCTCCGCATTCCTCTTCTCTCCCTCTTGTAGCTCTTCATTCCCTCATTCCTGTCCCACACTCTCCTTACCTATCCGTCACTATTTCTTTGTCTTTCTACCTTTTTACCACTCTCCTTCACCTCCTCCCCATCCCTCACCTCTTCTCCCTTCTCCCCACCCGTCTTTGTTCTCCTTCACCTCCTCCCCATCCCTCACCTCTTCTCCCTTCTCCCCACCCGTCTTTGTTCTCCTTCACCTCCTCCCCATCCCTCCCCATCCCTCACCTCTTCTCCCTTCTCTCCACCCGTCTTAGTTCTCCTTCACCTCCTCCCCATCCCTCCCCATCCCTCACCTCTTCTCCCTTCTCTCCACCCGTCTTAGTTCTCCTTTGCCTCCTCCCCATCCCTCCCCATCCCTCACCTCTTCTCCCTGCTCTTCCTTCACCCGTCTTAGTTCTCCTTTGCCTCCTGCCCATCCCTCAACCACTCTCCTCTTCACACAGGCACTGCAGACGGCGAGGGCGGCAGCACGGCGGTAGGGCTCCTCAGGTCGGCCAGTCAGGGGGGCGGCTCACGGGACAGGACGGGCGACAGAGGGCGGGCACGCTCCCTCTCGAGTGTCCCTGATGCGAGTGGCCAGGCGCCCCCTCTGACCATACCGGCGCTCCTGTCCCGCGCGGCTGTGGGGGGCGGCGGAGGGGGCGGCGCGGGCAGTGAGACGGACGGAAGCTCACCTGAGGAGTACCTTTTGGACGGTCCCCTTAACTCCCTGGCTCTTGGGAGGGTCTTCACCACGCACTCCCTCCCGGCGCACCTGTGGTCTTTTAATGGTGAGTGTTCAGGTGTGTGTAGGTGTATGTATGTCCGTATGTGTGTGTTCCTACCTGTCCTTCTCTACCTGATTCACCTCTTATAATAACCTGTTTCCATGTTCGCAGGATTAGTTCGTATATTCCCTTCTTATTATTGTTTTATCACTGTTCTTTAATGTCTTGTGTTTAAAAGTGGGTTGGGGTTGGGTTGGGAGTTGGGAGGTGGCGGTCGTGCTTCCTTATGTGTTTTGTGTGTGCAGGTGTGTTTGTACAGGTATGCATGTCTTTACGCGTGTGTGTGCCGGGGGGAGGGGGGGGGAGTTGGTAGAGGATTATGTTGTGTGTGTGTGTGTGTGTGTGTGTGTGTGTGTGTGTGTGTGTGCCGGGGGTGGGGGTGGGGAGATACGTTGTGGGGATTGTGTGTGTGTGTGTGTGTGTGTGTGTGTCAAGTCATCAGTACTTTGGTCTCTAAGGTTAAGGTTATGTTAAGAGAGATATGTAAGACAACGTGTAGAAGCAGATTTTCTTTTACTGTTTTCACTTCTCATGTCTGTTGTATTCCTCTTCCTCCTCAACCTCCTCCTCCTCCTCCTTCTCCTCCTCCTCCTCCTCCTCAATTCAAATAGTTTTTCTTTGACCTGTTTGTTGTGTCCCAGTTGACTAAGGATTCTCTCTCTCTCTCTCTCTCTCTCTCTCTCTCTCTCTCTCTCTCTCTCTCTCTCTCTCTCTCTCTCTCTCTCTCTCTCTCTCTCTCTCTCTCTCTCTCTCTCTCTCTCTCTCTCCAGTTGTTTCTTTTTTTTTCTGCTCTGATCCACCATGAGAGAGTGTGTTTTTGTGAGAACGTCTATGTACCTTGGGCATTTCTCAGAAGACTAGTTAAGGAAAACGTGTGTGTGTGTGTGTGTGTCAGGCGGCCATGAATATTCACATGTATATTACTGGGAAAAAGAGTAGAAGGAATAATGGAAGAAAAGGAAGAAACAGAAGAATGAAAAGAAAGAGTGTAAGATGAGTTAATATCTATGAACCACTATTTTTTTCTTTACGTTACACACACACACACACACACACACACACACACACACACACACACACACACAACTGGTAGGAAGAAAGGTATAGAAAATGAAGAAAAAAAGGAGGAGGAGGAGCAGCAGAAGGTGGTGGTGGCTGTATTGTTAATATTTATAGTTGTGCTCTTAGAATACGGAAAGGAAAAAAATGAAGAAAACAAAACAAAAGGAATAAATAACTTCAGAGAAACAAAGGAGAAGGGGGACCGCCTAGTAATTCCGTGAGAGAGAGAGAGAGAGAGAGAGAGAGAGAGAGAGAGAGAGAGAGAGAGAGAGAGAGGAATGTTATTGATCAAGCATTTTCCTAACTCTGCAAGATGTTATCATACCGGTTTGTGTTCCCCCTCTCTCTCTCTCTCTCTCTCTCTCTCTCTCTCTCTCTCTCTCTCTCTCTCTCTCTCTCTCTCTCTCTCTCTCTCTCTCTATCAGGTCAGGCGAGGTCATGCAAGATTATCCACAAGGTCACGCTATCACCTCTCCCTCCTCCCCCTCCTTCTCTCCCACCCTCCCTCCACGCCCCTTCTCTCTCCCTCCTCTCCCTTCCTTTCCCTCCTTGTCTCATTCCCTTCTTTCTAATCACCTTGTATCACGCTCTGAAGTCGTGTCACACTCTCTCTCTCTCTCTCTCTCTCTCTCTCTCTCTCTCTCTCTCTCTCTCTCTCTCTCTCTCTCTCTCTCTCTCTCTCTCTCTCTCTCTCTCTCTCTCTCTCTCTCTCTCTCTCTTCCTATATTTACTCCTTTACAAATGAGGTTTATCAACTCTATTTTCATCCTTCCCTCTTTCTATAGGAGGAGGAGGAGGAGGAGGAGGAGGAGGAGGAGGAATTCAAAGCATGGAGGGAGAGTTCAATATTTATCTCAATTTTCTTTTATTTTTCTTTCATTTTCAAGCGATTTTTTTAACCAGTAATTTTCCCTTTTGTTACTTTTTCCTCCAATTCCTTTTTTACCTCCTCCTCCTCCTCCTCATATCTCCCCCTCTCCTCTTCTCTTTCACTTTCTCCTTTTTTCCTTCCCTTCTTCCCTCCTTTGTGCTCCCTGCTCCCTCCTTTTTATTTTTGTCTCCTCTCCCCTTCCTCCTTTTTTCCTTCCCAGTCCTTTTTCTTCCCTTTTTTTTCGCTCATTTTTCCTAACAAGTAGTTATTTATAATCTGCTCTCTCTCTCTCTCTCTCTCTCTCTCTCTCTCTCTCTCTCTCTCTCTCTCTCTCTCTCTCTCTCTCTCTCTCTCTCTCTCTCTCTCTCTCTCTCTCTCTCTCTCTCTCTCTCTCTCTCCTTTTTTCTTCTTATTGTTATTTTCTCCACTTTCATCTCTTGAAGTGTGTGTGTGTGTGTGTGTGTGTGTGTGTGTGTGAAATTATTCTTTAAAGCAGAGAGAAAAAGCTGAAGGCATAACAATAAAGTCTTTAATATATAATGTCTCCCTCTCTCCTTCTTCCCCCTCCCTCCCTTTCCTCCACCTCCACTCACCCCTCCACATCTTTACCTCCATCTCCCTCTTAACCCTTTCCTCCTCCTCCCACATCCACCTCATATCTTTACCTCCACTTCTCTTTCCTCCTCCTCCCCCCCTTTATCTCCACCCCTCTTCCACTCTCCTCCACCTCCTCCACCAACCCTCCTCATTTACCTCCATCTACCACTTTTTCCTCCTCCCTTCCACTTTCCTCCTCCACTTCCTTCCGTTGCCCTCCTTTACCTTCAGCTCTTTTCCTCTTCTTCCCTCTATCCACCTCCCTCCGTTTCCTTCTTCTCCACCTTCCTTTCTCTCCCCTCTCCACCCCCATTTTCCCCCTTCAACTCCTTACCCACCTCCCTTCCTCCCCCCCTTTACCTCCACATCTTCCTTTCCTCTTCCACCTATTACTTATTTCCTTATCAATCCTCCTCCTCCACCTCCCTCCGTTTCCCTTCATTTCTCTTTTCAGACCTCCACTCCCTCCTCCACTTCTTTCTATTACCTCCACTCCCTTCCTCTTCTCTATCCCCTTATTCGTCTTCTTCACTCCTCCTCGTTTTGTCATCCTCCTCTCTGCCTTCACCTCTTTTTCTCTCCACTTCTATTCCTTTCATCCACCCTTTCCTCCATCTACTTTTTCCTTTCTCCCTCCCCTTCCTTTCCTTCACCCCTTTCCCTTTCCTCCACCCACCCCTTTTCTCTATCTCTTTATCTTCTCATTTTTCTCCTCCTCCTCCTCCTCCTCTTCTATGATATACGTAAACAGCACATTCCTTGAGTTGACGTGTGTGTGTGTGTGTGTGTGTGTGTGTGTGTGTGTGTGTCCACCCACCCACACACAACCTACCATACGCGTACCTTCCTTTCCTCCATATTTCACCCTCTCTCCCTCCCCCCCTCCTTCTTCCCTTTTCTTTCTCTCTCCCCCCTCCTACCTCCCTACCTCTTCTTATTGCCTTTCTCTCTCTCTCTCTCTCTCTCTCTCTCTCTCTCTCTCTCTCTCTCTCTCTCTCTCTCTCTCTCTCTCTCTCTCTCTCTCTCTCTCTCTCTCTCTCTCTCTCTCTCTCTCTCTCTCTCTCTCTCTCTCTCTCATCTATTTTTGGACGTGAGGGAAACGTGATGAATTGTATAGCAAAGTGGCGGATGTGGTGGTTGTGGTGGTGGTGGTGGTGGTGGAGGCTAGAGTAAGGATGAGGGGGCGTAGTAGATGCTGTGGTATTGGTGTGAGTGTTAGTGGTGGTGATGAGGGTGAAGGTGGTGGTTGTGACGGTGATGAATGTAGTGGAAATCGAGCGGTAATGTAGGTGGTGGTGCGGCAATGGAGATGATGTAGAGTGTGTTGGTTATGGTGATGACAGCGGTGGTGGTGATGACAGTGGTGGTGGTGGTGGTGGTGATGATAGTAATGATCGTAATGAAAACGGTGATGATATTGATGGTTTTGATTAGGATAGTGGTGGTGGTGGTGATGATGGTGGTGGTGATAGTGGTGGTGGTGATGATGATGGTGGTGGTGGTGGTGGTGGCGGCGATGGTGGTGGTGATGATGGTGGTGGTGATGGTGGTGATAGTGGTGGTGGTGATGGTGGTGGTGGTGGTGGTGGTGATGGTGGTGGTGGTGGAGGTGGTGCTACTTGGGGTGATCATGGTAGTGGTGATACTGGTGATCATGGTGGAGGTGATGGTAGTGGTGGTGGTGGTGGCGATAACGGTGGTGATTGTAGTTGTGGTGGTGGTGGTGGTGGTGGTGATAGTGGTGTTGATGGTGGTGGTGGTGGTGATAGTGGTGTTGATGGTGGTGGTGGTGGAGGTGGTGCTACTTAGGGTGATCATGGTGGAGGTGATGGTAGTGGTGGTGGTGATGGTGGTGGTGGTGGTGATAACGGTGGTGATTGTAGTTGTGGTGGTGGTGGTGATGGTGGTGGTGGTGGTGGTGGTGGTGATAGTGGAGGTGGTGGTGGTGGTGGTGGTGGTGATGGTGGTGGTGGTGGTGGTGGTGACGGTGGTGGTGGTGGTGGTGGTCAGTCAGGTTCCGGGCAGGCTTAGTCCGGTGGTGACTGCGTATTGATTATGTACGTACACACACACACGCACACACACGCACGCACACACACACACACACACACACACACACACACACACACACACACACACATTTAGTTGGTCCCTCGAGTGGCATGTCTTGCTTGCTGTCTCTCTCTCTCTCTCTCTCTCTCTCTCTCTCTCTCTCTCTCTCTCTCTCTCTCTCTCTCTCTCTCTCTCTCTCTCTCTCTCTCTCTCTCTCTCTCTCTAATGATCGAAAGGTCAGGAATTCCTTTATTTCTTTAAGGTCCAGACATGAATTTTCCATTTTTCATCCTTTTTGCCTATTTCGTCTTTTTTGTCCTGTTGCTTCCATTTTTCCTTTCTCCAGTATTTTTCATCTTCCTTTTTCTTAATCTCTTCTTCATTTATTTATTCCGTCTGTCTTCCTTTATCTTTTTTTTCTTTTCTTCCTTATTTTCTTTTTTTCTCATTTTTTTTCTTTCCCTTTCTATTCCGTGATATTTTTAGTAGTATTGGCTCAGAGTTCGAATAAGAGGATTAAAGATAGGATCTCTCTCTCTCTCTCTCTCTCTCTCTCTCTCTCTCTCTCTCTCTCTCTCTCTCTCTCTCTCTCTCTCTCTCTCTCTCTCTCTCTCTCTCTCTCTCTCTCTCTCTCTCTCTCTCTCTCTCTCTCTCTCTCTCTCTCTCTCTCTCTCTCTCTCTCTCTCTCTCTCTCTCTCTCTCTCTCTCTCTCTCTCTCTCTCTCTCTCTCTCTCTCTCTCACCAGATTTGCAGATTTGTCAGTCTCTTTTCTTTATCTTCTCCATTTTTTTCTCTCCTCTCCTAGTCCTCCTCCCTTCTCCTCCTTCCCTTTCTCCTTCTTCCTTTCCTCCCTCCCTCATTTCCTCAGTACTAATAACCGCATTTGATACCCATTTCCCCTCTCCCTTCCTCCTCTCTCCTCCCTCCTTCCTTCCTCCCTCCGTTCCTTCCTTCTCTAACCTTACTAAATGTCAAAGTGTTGAAGGTCAAACTAGTAAAGGTGGAAGGAAGGAAAATAGGAAGGGAGGAGGGGAAGGAAGGAAGAAATTACTTGAGGCAAAGGAAGAAAGGATTTGAAGAAAGTAAGGAAGGAAATAATGGAAAGGAAGGAAGGGAAGGGAACAAGAAAACATGGAAGATCAGGCAGCATGAAGACTTGGCCTGTAACGAGGCTGTCCGCTTAGTGATATAATCCACTCACCTCTCACCCGCGGAACAGATTAAAATCTTTGCTGTACGTTTGTGAGGGATCATTTAAATCACTCCTGACGCAACGAAGTAATAGACAATGCGATATTGAAAAAGAGTTGATTGTTTTCATATTAACTACATCGGAGCGGGGTAATACCTGTGGTGGATAACTTAGAGAGGAGAAATAAATTGATGTCTAGAAGAACGGAAGAATAAAGAAAAGGAGAAAATTGAAAAGGATGGAGGAAGAAATGGAGAAAAGAATGGAAGGAATTAGAGAGAGAGAGAGAGAGAGAGAGAGAGAGAACAGGAAAGGGAAGGGATACAGGAAGGAGGGAAGGAAGGATAGGTAAAAATGAAATGGGGGGAGAAAAAAGGAAGGGATTGCAGGAAGGGGAAGTGAGTGTGTGTGTGTGTGTGTGTGTGTGTGTGTGTGTGTGTGTGTGTGTGTGTGTGATTTTTACGGTGTTTATTGATATGGATTTCCTTTTATTAATACTTTCCTTTTACTTTAATTTTTCTCTTCGCTTTTTATTTATATTTTTTCTTCCCTCCCTTTATTGGCTCGGTGTGATTCTTGTCCTGGCTTCGACCTTGCTTTTGTTTGTTTGTTTGTTTGTTTGTCTACATGTTTTGCTTTAGGTCAATATTCTTATTATTTATCATTATTTTTCTTGATGTTATTATTTCTTTATTTTGATTATGGCTAGTGTTTTCTTTTCTCTTATTTATTTATATTTCCAATCGACCTTTGATGTGGAATGCGGACACACACACACACACACACACACACACACACACACACTCACACTCACACACTCACAGACACACACACACACACAGAGAGAGAGAGAGAGAGAGAGAGATTATATTCTTTTCAATCATGACTTTCGAGGCGCGGCCCGGCATCCATTGAGCCGTTGGTTAAAGGTGAAAAAATAGGTCGCGGGGTCGGAAAAAAGTTGCCGGAAGGGGGTAAAAAGTTTGGATAGAAAGGGATAAAGTTGGCTGACGGCTACTGGCGGAAAAGGGTGACCTCTGTGTGTGTGTGTGTGTGTGTGTGTGTGTGTGTGTGTGTGTGTGTGTGTGTGTGAGTGGGGAGGGGTGATATTGATAAGTCATTGTGGTATTTTATCTTGGTTGTGAAGGTGGTCGTGGTCATGGGCGTCCGCAGGGGGGGGCAAGGGGGGGCATTTGCCCCCCCCTGGAAAATAAAAAAATTGAAAAAATTACATGGAAAATACAAAATGAATAAAAGAACATAAACATTTCTCACCAGTTCATTCAGTTAGAGTAGATTACTACTCTCGGAACACAAATTGAAAATTTTGAAAAAAATTACTTGGAAAATGCAAAATGAATAAAAAAACATAAAGATTACTCAACAGTTCATTCAGCTAGGCCAGGTTATTACTCTCGGAACAGGAACTGGAGCCGTCGAGGATCTCTTCCGAACTTGTCAATGACCCTGTTCATTAGCTCGGTCTTCTGGCTGTTCACTTTGTCGCGGTGGACACTTATCATGCAGAGACCGGACAGACGTTGAGCACTCATCGTTGATCTTAACCAGGTCTTCACCCTGCGCAGTGTGCTGAAGGACCTTTCCACAGTACATGATGTTGCAGGCAGAGTCAGTGCAATGAGGATAGCCTTGCGCACAGCAGGGAGCAGAGTGGTCTGCTTCACCAGCTCGATCATACTCAGTGAGTTGCCATCCACTGGCTTCTGCTTCTGCACATCATACCATGTTAGAGCTTCTTCTACAAGGTTGTCAATGCCATACATTTCCTTGACAGATGAAACGATGTGCTTGAATTCACCTCTTTCTGTTTGCTGCATTTCTCTCGGATGTAGTGCGAAAATGTGAAAATATGGCGTATTACTTTCACCAAAGCGACTTTCCAGAGACTGGATCAAGGAATCCATGTATGGGACATAGATGGTGCGGCGATAGTACTCCTCCATGGAGCCTCCTACATTCGACCGGTGGACCTGGCGTGCACATCGCCGAGGCATAGTCAAGTCTATGCCAAGTTCTTCTGCCAAGGTTTTCACCTCAGGGATGACATCTTCTGAGAACACACGGTCTGCACCATCCCGGTGAGCTTGGAAAGTCTTCTTCAACAGGTTGATGTGATCTTGGACTCCCATCATGTCCATGTCGACTGCCTGTAGCTGTTGGGTCACTGGCTCCAGCATCGCTGAGTACTTTGCAATGATCTTCAGACAGATGAGGAATACTGAGGTTCCTGCTGCACACCTCAGCTGATGCGCTGTCTGACGCGTACTCTGTGACTCATGCTGGTTTGCCTCCAGTTGTTCCAGTTGTACATAGATATCACAAAAGTTCTCTGAAAAGATGCGGATGCTTTTGTACTTTGCGCTCCATCTGGTTTCACACAACAAAGGTATATTTGGAACCAGTCTCCTGCGCTTGGGACTGTCACGGAAGAATGTAATGATAGATTTCACAGTTCCTGTCGTATTCCTCACATCTGCGACAGCATTCAGATCATGAACCACCAAATTCAGTCTATGTGAAGAGCAGTGCACGAAAACTGCTTTGGGATAGGTGTTCCTGATACGGGCCTGTACACCATTGTCTTTTCCTGCCATTGTTGAGCATCCATCGTAGCCTTGGCCATGGAGCTTGTCGAGGTTAAGACCAAATTTTTTTGCTTGGTCGATGATAGTATCTGCAATTGTTGCAGCATCCATCCTCTCCAGTGGAATGAACCCAAGGAATTCCTCACGTATGGTGGCTGAGTCATTCTGCTGTTCCTGTAGCTCAACAAATCGTACTCCAATGGACAGTTGCTCAGTGCCTGATATGTCAGCAGTTTCGTCTGCAATGATAGAGAATCCATTTGATTCATTTGCAGCTTTCACAATATTGTCTCTTACTACTTCCTCAGAGAGAACTATCAGCTCGTTCTGTACACGAGCTGATGTGTAACGTGCATTTCTGCTTGTGCCCTCTATGTGAGCTACTCTGTCAGATGAAAAAGTGCCACCATTTTGCATCTAAGCTCTTTCCTGGGAGCAAAATTTTTTCCAACACCCCCTCCCCTCAGACCCCTCCCCCAGGACAGCAATCTCAGGAGTCAGGACAACATTGCCCCCCGCTGCATTTTTTTCTGCGGACGCCCATGGGACTCGTGGTGGAAGTAGTAGTAGTAGCAGTAGTAGTAGCAGCAGTAATAGTAGTAGTAGTAGCAGCAGTAATAGTAGTAGTAGTAGTAGCAGCAGTAATAGTAGTAGTAGTAGTAGTAGCAGTAGTAGTAGTAGCAGTAATAGTAGTAGTAGTAGCAGCAGTAATAGTAGTAGTAGTAGTAGCAGCAGTAATAGTAGTAGTAGTAGTAGCAGCAGTAATAGTAGTAGTAGTGGCGGTAATGGTGGTAGTGGTGGTGGCGGTGGTGGTAGCAGCAGTAATAGTAGTAGTAGTAGCAGTAGCAGTAGTAGTAGTAGCAGTAGTAGTAGCAGCAGTAATAGTAGTAGTAGTAGTAGTAGTAGTAGTAGCAGCAGTAATAGTAGTAGTAGTAGCAGTAGCAGTAGTAGTAGTAGCAGTAGTAGTAGCAGCAGTAATAGTAGTAGTAGTAGTAGGAGGAGGAGGAGGAGGAGGAGCAGCAGCAGCACCAGTGATAGTGAAACGTGAATGCCTAAATCCCTAGACTTAGCCAACATGAAGCGGTATTATTTATTTATTTATTTATTTACTTATTTTTTGCGGAGAACAAAAAAAGGAAACTGGATACACATAATCACTAAATCCCATTCCCATCACACCGCTATGGACAGCCAGACGCCCACGAATGAAAAAAAATAAAACTCAGTAACCAAAAAGAATAAACAAGAAAAGAAAATCATTACACAGAAATATATACAGGAAAACGTGTAACATAGAAAAAGCACGTAACTGTAGGCCCAAGAAAGTTACAAATGCCATGTTGTCTCGAAGGGAAGAATAAGGAAGTGAGGAGGAGGAGGAGGAGGAGGAGGAGGAGGTGTGAGAAGGGAGACAAGCAGGGAGGCAGGCAGGCAGGAAGGCGGGTTGTGGGCAGGCAGGCAGACAGAGAGAGAGAGAGAGAGAGAGAGAGAGAGAGAGATGGCAGTGTGGTCCAGGAGGCGGCGGGGCGCGGTAGTGTTTTGCTTTAAGCTCCCACGCTCTCCCTCTCTCCCTCTGTCGCTCTCACTCTCCCTTTTCCTTTGTGCTCTCCCCCTTTATCACCCCCCTCCTGCGCCCCCCTTTGCATTCCCACAGGTGACTTGGGACGCGTGAACACCTGGGGGCGAAAGGGGAATAAGCAACACCCGCTAAAGAACAGAAAGGAAAGAGACGGAAAGCGAAACATTGATATCTAAAGGCATAGCGTGTGCGTGAGTGCGTGCGTGCGTGCGTGCGTCCGTGAGTCTATCGTTATTCATGGTGGTGGAATGTGGTGGTGGTGGAGGTGACAGTGGAATGCGTGTGGTGGTGGTGGTGGTGGTTAGTGTGGTGCTGGTTTCTTTCTCCCCTTCTTCCTCCTCTTCCTCCTCTTCTTCTCTTCCCCTCCTTTTTCTTCTTCCTTCCCCTCTTCTTCCTCCTTTTTCTTCTCCCCTCCTCTTCCTTACCTTCATCTTTGCTTTTGTTGTGGTGATATTAGAGAAATAGGAAGGAGGAAGACGTGTTCTCCTCCTCCTCCTCCTCCTCCTGCCCTTCCTCTTTTATCTCCTTTGGCTCCTTATTTTCGTTTTTATAGTGAAGGAAGAGAAATAAAATACATATGCAAGGTGAAAGAGGAAGAAGGAATGGAGGAGGAATAGGACGAAGAAAGAAAATGAAATTGTGGGAGGAGGGAGATGACGAAGAGGAAGAAAGAAAGAGGAGAAGGAGAACAAGGAGAAATACCATAACAAAGAAGGTACATGGAAAACGTAGGAGGATAATTAGAGGAGGAGGAGGAGGAGGAGGAGGAGTGCAACAGTAACAACAAGAGCAAAGCGGAACAAAGGAGGTAGAAAAAAAGTAGGAAGAATCGAAATATTGACAAGACAAAGATAAGTAGGAAGGTAAAAAAAAATAGAAGATAGAATTAACACAAAGTAGTAAAGAGAGAGAGAGGAACAAGGAAGAGGAGTAGAAAGAGGAGGAGGAATATAGGAAGACCATCGATTATAACAGAGAGTGTGTGTGTGTGTGTGTGTGTGTGTGTGTGTGTGTGTGTGTGTGTGTGTGTGTGTGTGTGTGTGTGTGTGTGTGTGTGTGTGTGTAATGTTCGACTTACCCGTGTCATGAATGCTAAAAAAAAGTCCTTTCCTTAATACCTGACTTGTGTTTTGTTACCTGTGTGTGTGTGTGTGTGTGTGTGTGTGTGTGTGTGTGTGTGTGTGTGTGTGTGTGTGTGTGCTCTCTCCTTCCCTCCCACACACACACACATAGATTCGTCCTCTACCCCCTACACACACACACACACACACACACACACACACACACACACACACACACACACACACACACACACGGGGCTTTAAACATAATTAGATTGCTGATTATATTTTTCAACGTGTGGTCTTTCATCAATTTTCCCCCCTCCTTCCCTTCGAACTCTTTCCTCCTTTCCCTCCTTCCTTTCTTTCTTCCATCATTCCTTCTTCATCCTTCCTTCCTTTTTTATGTTTCCTCAATTTTATCTTCCTATTTCCCTCATAACCTGCCCTTCATTCGTTCCTTCCCTCCTTCCTCTCCTATCATTAGTTCCTTCCACCTTTCCTTCCTTCCTTTCTTTCTTTCTTTCTTTCTTCCTTATTTCCTTCCCTCCTTCCTTCCTTTCTTTCTTTCTTTCTTTCTTTCTTTCTTTCTTTCTTTCTTCCCTCCTTCCTTTCTATCGTCCCTCCTTCCCTTGTCCCTTCTTACCTTCTTTCCTATTCTCTCTGGTGTTATTTTCTTCTACCATTGTTCTCTTCCTTTGTTTTCCTCCTCTTCCTCCTCCTCCTCCTCCTCCAACTCTTCCTACTCTTCCTCCTGTTTCCATTCCCAATCGACATACACACCCTGAAACACACTCTCTCTCTCTCTCTCTCTCTCTCTCTCTCTCTCTCTCTCTCTCTCTCTCTCTCTCTCTCTCTCTCTCTCTCTCAAGTTGTTAGGGTGTTTTCCAATCCTAATCCTCCTCCCTGTCCCCCCTCCCTCCCTCCACCCTTCCTCCTCCTCCTCCTCCTCCTCCTCCTCCTCCTCCTCCTCCTCCTCTGCCAATAGAGTCAACATTTCTGAGAATCAAAACATCGTGCCATAAACAACTTTTTTTTTTTATAGATGAAAGAGAGAGAGAGAGAGAGAGAGAGAGAGAGAGAGAGA
>NC_066521.1:9071242-9128742 GCF_024679095.1 Eriocheir sinensis
GTTGTTGTTTTATCACCTTTCCTTCCTTTTCCTCCTCCCGTTCATGTTTTTCTCCCTCCTTTTCTCTCCTTTTTCATCCCTCTTTCCATTTTTCCTTTGTCTGTTCTTAACCTTCCTTCTTTTCTGTTTTTTTCTATTCTTTTTTTTATCTTTCCTCCATTCCTTCCTTTCTTCCTTCTTTTTCATCCCGCCGGTTATCCCATTCTTCCTTTGTTTCCTTCTATCCACTGTTTGCCTCTTTTTTATTTTTTTATTTTTTTTTCTATTTTCCTCCTCCCCTCCTTCTTCTTGTTCTTTCCTTCCTCATTTCCCTTCCACACCCTCCTTTCCTTCTTCTCTCCACTCTCTTCGTTTCCTTCTCTCCACGATTTCCTTTCCTTTGTCTTTCTCTCTCCCTTCTCTCCTCCCCCTCTTCCTTTCCTTGTTTTCTCCCTCCTTTCCTTCCTTTCTTCATCTCTCCATTCGTTCCCTCCATTTTTCCTCTTTTTTTATCTTTTTATCCACGTTTTTCCTTCCTTTGTCATTTTTTCCCTTTTTCTTCTGTCCACGATTTCCTTCCCTTTGTCTTTCTCTCTCCGTTCTTTCCTCCCCTTCTTCCTTTCCTTGTTTTCTCCCTCCTTTCCATCCTTTCTTCATCTCTCCATTCGTTCCCTCCATTTTTCCTCTTTTTTATTTTTTTTATCCACATTTTTCCTTCCTTGGTAATTTTTTCCCTTTTCCTTCTCTCCACGATTTCCTTCCCTTTGTCTTTCTCTCTCCCTTCTTTCCTCCCCTTCTTCCTTTCCTTGTTTTCTCCCTCCTTTCCTTCCTCTCTTCATCTCTCCATTCGTTCTCTCCATTCTTCCTTTTTTTTATCCACGTTTTTCCTTCCTTTGTTATTTTTTTCCCTTCTGCCTTTCGTCCTTCGTTTCTTTTCCTCTTCCTTTGTTTCCTTATCTCTGCGTTTCCTTCCCTCTGATATTCCCTCCTTCATTTCCTCATAGTTTCCTCCTTTTTGATTTGTTTCCTCCCTTCATATAATTTTTTCCTTGTCTTTTTTCCCTTCTATATTCCTCTCTTTTCTTTCTTTCTTTTCCTTTCCCTCTTCATCTCCCTCTCCGTGCCCTTCCTTTTTTCTTTATCTGCTTATTTTTCTTTTATTTCCTTACCTCTGTCTGTTTTTTTTCGTCACATTTCCTCCTCATTTTCATCAATTTATCATTATTTTACTTTTTTCCTTCCTTCCTTCCTTCCTTCCCTTCCTTTCGTCCTTCCTTCCTTCCTTCCTTCCTTTTGTCCTTCCTACCTTCCTTCCTTTCGTCCTTCCTTCCTTCCTTCCTTCCTTCCTTCCCTCCCTCCCTCCCTCCCTCCCTTCCTTCCATCCATCCTTCCTTCCCTCCCTCCCTTCCTTCCTTTTTTCCTTTCGTCCTTTATACCTTCCTTCCTTCCTTCCTTCCTTTCTTCCTTCTTTCCTACCTACCCACCTACTTCCCTTTCTTCCTCCCTTTCTACCTCCCTTCCTTCCTCTCTTCCTTCCTTTCTTTTCGTCCTTCCTTCCTTCATTCACTCATTCATTCCCTCATTCCTATCATTGCTCTTCATTTCTTCCTCTACTTTCTCTTATTTTACTTCTATCCTTCCGTCCATCCCTCCATTCCTTCCGTCCTCCTATCCTTCCTTCCTCCCATTCTTCCTTCCTTCCTTTCTTATTCTCTTCCTTCCTCCCTTCCTCCCTTCCTTCCTTCCCTCCGTCGGTTGCGTTGAGGCAAGGGAAAGGTATTTATCAATTTCGGTCTGGCGGAAATAGAATCAGATTATTTTGCATTGCGCCTTATTAGCTCCATTGTGGTAGGCGTCTTGCTTTTAATTAGACCCAGAGAGAAAAAAAATATTGTGAAGTATTAATCTTTTTTTTAATATTATACGTGTGTGTGTGTGTGTGTGTGTGTGTGTGTGTGTGTGTGTGTGTGTGTGTGTGTGTGTGTGTTTGTTAGTTGATTTATTATTATTTTTATTATTATTATTATTATTATTATTAGTAGTAGTAGTAGTAGTAGTAGTAGTATTTTTATTATTATTGTTATTATTATTGTTATTGTTATTGTTGTTGTTGTTATTGTTGTTGTTGTTGCCATTGTTTAATTACCGGAAGAGGCGTATTCATGAGAGAGAGAGAGAGAGAGCGGACTGGGCCACGTCTGGGAACGCGTCCTAAACGAGGTCAAAGGGAGGAGTTATGACTACCGGAAGTAGGTCAGGTCAGAGAGAGAGAGAGAGAGAGAGAGAGAGAGAGAGAGAGAGAGAGAGAGAGAGAGAGAGAGAGAGAGAGAGAGAGAGAGAGAGAGAGAGAGAGAGAGAGAGAGAGCATTTCCTGTGAGCGAGGAGGGTAAGTGAGAGGAAGGAAGGTGTGGGATAATAAAGAAAACGAAGGAGAGGGAATAAGGGTGAATGCAATAAGTAGCAAGAAGGAGGAGGAGGAGGAGAGGCCGAAAAATGTGCAGAAAAGTAAGAAAAGCAGAGCAAAAAGAGGAATAAAAAGAAAGGAAATATGAAAGAAAGTAAGGAGGAGGAGGAGAAGGAGCGAGAGAAAGCGTAGAAGACAAAGACAAGATGTAGGCGAAAGAGATAAACGTGTGAATAAAGTAGGAAAAGAACAAGAACAGGAATAAAAAGAAAGGAAATATGAAAGAAAGTAAGGAGGAGGAGGAGGAGGAGAAGGAGCGAGAGAAAGCGTAGAAGACAAAGAAAAGATGTATGCGAAAGAGATAGACGTGTGAAGAAAGTAGGAAAAGAACAAGAACAGGAATAAGAAGAAAGGAGGAGGAGGAGAAGGAGCGAGAGAAAGCGTAGAAGACAAAGACAAGATGTATGCGAAAGAGATAGACGTGTGAAGAAAGTAGGAAAGAAGAAGAACAGGAATAAGAAGAAAGGAAATATGGAGAAGACAAAGGAGAAAATGGAAGAGGATAAAAAAGGTGTAGAGGGAGGAGGAGGAGGAGGAAAGCGTAGAAAGAAAAGAACTAACAAGGATAATAGAAAAAGAAAACACGGAAAAGAAAGCGGAGGGGAGACAAAAAAGAATAACATCACGTAAAATAGAAAATATAGAAGAGAACGAAAAGCAAAAATATAAGAAAAAAAGAAGAAAAATAAAATAGCGGAAAGAAAGAGAAAAAGGCGAAAACTTCAAGTACAAAAGGCAACGATTTTTACTCAAGTGTTTTATGTTATCGTGAAATTGTCCTGCCATCGTGTGTGTGTGTGTGTGTGTGTGTGTGTGTGTGTGTGTGTGTGTGTGTGGCAGTATAGACCAGCAGAAAGGTCGGAAACAACAGAGAGAGAGAGAGAGAGAGAGAGAGAGAGAGAGAGAGAGAGAGAGAGAATTTGTGAAGTCTGTTCGTGGCGTAAGTCCTTATTCAGAATATATGGAAGGAAAGTGTCTTCGGCTGCCAGCGGTGGTGATAGCGGTGGTGGTGGTGGTGGGTGGTAATGCACTTCTATTGGCGTTGGTGGTGGTGATTGTATTGGTTGCGGGGAAGCAGTTGAATTTATCGTTGTGGTGGTGGTGGTGATGGTCATAGGAGGGGAGATTCCATTTGTGTAGGGGGTGGTGGTGAGTGTGTTAACTTGGTGAAGGGGGTGAAGGAGTATGTCGTGGTGATTCTGATTCTTGTGGTGATACTGGTGATGTTAGTGGTGGGGTGGTGATAGACGTGTTGGTGGTGATGATGGTGGTGGTAGTAATATTAGTGGGATGAAGCCGTGGTGATAGTGGCGGTGGTGTTGGTGGTGATGAGTGCTGTAATATAAACAAAAACAGCGATGATTGTGGTTGTAGTACCGTAGCGGTGTTGAAGGGATACAGTTTACCGTGATGGAAGTGTTGGTGGCGGGGGAAGTGGTGTGATGGCTGGGGTTATATAGAAGTGGTTGTGGTGGTGGTGGTGGAAGTGGTGTTTGTAGTGGTGGTGCGGGAAGGTGGTAGTGATGAGTGGTGTTATATGTTAGTGGTATTGGTAGTGGTTGTGTTGGTGGTGGTGGTGGTGATGGTGTTTTAAAAGAAGTGGTGTTAGTAGTTGCGGTAGTTGTGGTGGTGGTGGTGGTGGTGGTGTTAGTAGTGGTGGTGCGGGAGGTGGTAGTGATGAGTGGTGTTATATGTTAGTGGTATTGGTAGTGGTTGTGTTGATGGTGGCGATGGTGTTTTAAAAGAAGTGGTGTTAGAAGTGGTGGTGGTGGTGGTGTTTTCAAAGAAGTGGTGTTAGAAGTGGTGGTGGTGGTGGTGGTGGGGATGAGTGTTATATAGAAGTGGCATTGGTATTGTTGGTAGTGGTGGAGGTGGTGTTATAAAGAAGTGCTATTAGTAGTGGTGGTGTTGGTGGTGGTGATAGTGGTGGTGTTGGTAGTGGTGTTGGCCAGCGAAGGAACTTGCATGGCTAACCGCTACAATCAATATCTGCAGACTTCCTTCACTTCTTCCACCACCACCACCACAACCATCACCACAACCAACACCATCACCACCACAACAACAATCACCACAACCAACATCACCACTACATCTTTCATCATCACCCCTACCACCACCACCCCACGTCCAAGAACAAAACCACCACCACCACCACAACCATCACAACCAACACCATCACCACCACCACAACAACAATCACCACAACCAACACCACCACTACATCTTTCATCATCACCCCTACCACCACCACCCCACGTCCAAGAACAAAACCACCACCACCACCACAACCATCACCACAACCAACACCATCACCACCACAACCAACACCACCACTACTTTCATCATCACCCCTACCACCACCACCCCACGTCCAAGAACAAAACCACCACCACCACCACCAACAACAACAACACGGGCACCACTCCTACAAGCACCACTAACCCGTCTAATTGTAGTTTCATCGCCATGCCTACCAACAGTAACACACACAACATAAATAGCAGCGGCAACACTAACAATTACAACAACAATAATAAATACACTACGGTCACTTCTACTTTTGTCACTGTCTTTAATCCTGTTACTGCGTTTTTCACCACACCACCACCACCACCACCACCACCCTAACTTTACTACCACTCCTATCAGCTCCACTATCAAGTATATTACCTCTTCTTTCCTGCTTTTACCATGACACTACTACTACTACTACTACTACTACTACTACTACATCTATATATTTATCTATTTATCTATCTGTCTACGCATCTATGTTTTACTTCTTTTTCTACAACTACCATTTCTATTAACCACCACCACCATCACCACTACCACCACCTCCGCCGCCCCCACCCCCCACCACCACCGACAGCGTCATTATAATCATCACACACACACACACACACACACACACACACACACACACACACACACACACACACCTACCTTCACATCTATGAAATATTCAGTGTTTAAGTTTACAATTGGTGTCGTTATGATGAAGAAAAGAAGAAGACGAAGAAAGAGGAATAGGAAGAGGAGGAGGAGGAGGAGGAAGAGGAGGGAAGTTTTTATCCATGGAAAGGGAGAACGAGGGGAAGTAAGAGGAAGAACAAGAGGGGAGAGAATAAATAAAAGAGGGAGAGGGCGGGAGTTGCATGACGTGAGGAGGTGGAGGAGGAGGAGGAGGGTGAGTGAGAGGTGGAGGGAGAGTGAGAAGAGGAGAGAGGGAGAGGGAGGGAAGCATTTTGAAGCTGATGTCTACACTCCTCTCTCTCTCTTTCGCTCTCTCCACCCTACCTCCTCTTCCTCCCTCCGTCCTCTCCCTCTTCTCTCCCTCTCTCCCTTATTCACCCACGCCCATCGCAATCTCGTGTGTGTGTGTGTGTGTGTGTGTGTGTGTGTTGTGTGTTGTGTGTGTGTGTGTGTGTGTGTGTGTGTGTGTGTGTGTGTGTGTGTGTGTGTGTGTGTGTGTGTGTGTGTGTGTGTGTGTGTGTGTGTGTGTGTGTGTGTATTATTATTATTATTATTATTATTATTATCGAATGGCCTTGTTTTTCTAGACAGCTGCCTGCGTGCGTGCCTGCTTGAAGAGAGAGAGAGAGAGAGAGAGAGAGAGCACGCTGCTGTGATGTTATCGGTCTTGTCATTCGTCTCTCTCTCTCTCTCTCTCTCTCTCTCTCTCTCTCTCCTGCCAGTCAATTTTTCTCTATTTGTATTAAATCCGGGTCGCCCATTCGCTTTTTACGTCAGAAATTGCGACATATCACTTTTTCCCTCACCTTTTTTTTCTTTCCTTTTTTTTCCCCAGCCAACACCTCTCGTGATCTCGTTACAATGAACTCTCTATATTTCCCCCCCTTTTTTGTTCTCCATTTTCTGATGCGCTTCGATGTCGTCACAGCGAACAGGATATTATTATTTTGCTTCCCTTTAAGTAAAGATTTATCACTGTACAAGATTTCCTTTTTATTTCATCTTTCACCTTTCGTGGTTTTCTTTCCTTTCTTTACTTTTTTTTTCTGTTTTCCGGGTTTTTTTCTACGCCAAGGGCTGAAGGGAACAATACAACAACAACAACAACAACAACAACGAAAATACAAGTTCATAACACGCTCGTATATATAGGAAGAAGAAAAGAGAGAGAGAGAGAGAGAGAGAGAGAGACGAAAATCAGTTTTGGTCGGTTAGTCGGCTTGGTGAAAACGCCTCGAGATGTCGCTCTAAATTTTCCCCTTTAACATCCATCGCTATCTCACTTGTTTATCGCAGTTATCTTTTTTTCTGTATCGTGCTTGCTTTCAATATCCATCATCATTACTTTCATCTTCAGTCACTTGCTCCCTTTCCTGTTTTTTTTTTTTTTTTTTTTCATCTGTGTTGATCTTATTTTGTGGCTTCAATATTCTTTTATCATCATTACTGTCAATTTCATTTCATATTCTCTCTCTCTCTCTCTCTCTCTCTCTCTCTCTCTCTCTCTCTCTCTCTCTCTCTCTCTCTCTCTCTCTCTCTCTCTCTCTCTCTCTCTCTCTCTCTCTCTCTCTCTCTCTCTCCTGTATCACTTTTTTTTTTTTTTGTCTTCGGTCGTGGTGTCAATATTTTATCATTACTGTCATCTTCAGGCATTTTTTCTTCCCTGTATCACGTATGTTCCTTTTTTTCTAATCTTTGGATGTGGTTTCAGATTTATCATCATATCCTTTTCAGTCATGTGCTTTCTTTTCTGTATCATTTTTGTATTTCTTTGGTTTTAATCTCAGGTCGTGGTTCCAATATTATTTTAGCATTACGTTCAACTTCATGTCTTCTTTTCTCTACCACTTTTTCCGATGTCGTATTTTTTTCTTCTGGTGGTGCCACTTTCTTATCTTATCGTCTGGTTGTTAGGCATTGTCGTCATATTTTATCTTTTTTTCCACTTTATTGATTTGTATACGTCAGTCTATTCCTCGCATCTTTTTATATAACTTATCGTGTCATTGTTTTCCTGTTTCTTTTTCGTTTCATGGTTGTTCATAATTATCTGGTGTCCTCTTTTTCTTTTATACATATTTTCTACCCCCCCCATTAACAGTCTTAGAATTTTCACACACACACACACACACACACACACACACACACACACACACACACACACACACACACACAACATTCATTTTTGTCATTATTCTTATTAAGCTTGTATACGTGTTTTGTGTTTGTAAGTCTTCTAATTTACTGCAATCAAGTTAAGAGGAACGAACTGCGTGTGTGTATGTGTGTGTGTGTGTGTGTGTGTGTGTGTGTGTGTGTGTTAAAGGGCAAAGAGAGAGAGAGAGAGAGAGAGGAGTGGGGGGGGGGGGCTTTGTCTCGCGCTTTGTCACCATTATCGTATTTGATGTTGATTCAGACGTTCTCCTCACCACCACCACCACCTCATCACCACCACCACCACCACCACCTCATCACCACCACCACCACCACCACCACCTCATCACCACCATCACCACCACCACCACTCCTTAACATCATTTCCACCACCACTGCCGCCGCCATCAACAGCACTGCTTCACCTCCACTTCATAACCATCACCATGACGACCACTATCATCACCATCACCCATTACCATTACCGCTATCACCATTACCACCACCACCACCACCACTACTGAAACTGGGACTAAAAAACAGCACGAAGAGAGAGAGAGAGAGAGAGAGAGAGAGAGAGAGAGAGAGAGAGAGAGAGAGAGAGAGAGAGAGAGAGAGAGAGAGAGAGAGAAAAAAACTACCCCCCCATATTAAAAAAATATATATATGAAAACGCCGATAATAAAGTGCCTCGTGGAAAAACAAAATTAAGCGTGAAGCCAAAAACCGAAAGAGATAACGAGAGAATCAACCCTTTTTTCTTAACAGGTTTTATTTACGCCGAGATTTTGTAGGTGTGTGTTGTGTGTGTGCCTTAAAATGTGATAACAGACTGAACAAAAGTAGAAAATCAGTCTAAAATACACTCATGAAGCAATTGTAGTCTGGAGAAAATTGTGAGCCCATTTGGAAATAGAACCGTAGCCTTGAAAAAGTTCTAACGCCCCGTGGAAGCAATCTTAGCCCGGGGAAAAGTTTTACAAGTCTTTGGAAATAGAATCCTAGCCTTGGAAAGTTTTAAACCTCTTTGGAAATGGAGCCGTAGCCTGGAAAATGTTCGACAACCCTTTGGAAATTTAACCGCAGCCTGGGAAATGTTCGACAACCCTTTGGAAATTTAACCTCAGGCTGGGAAATGTTCGACAACCCTTTGGAAATTTAACCTCAGCCTGGGAAATGTTCGACAACCCTTTGGAAATTTAACCTCAGGCTGGGAAATGTTCGACAACCCTTTGGAAATTTAACCGCAGCCTGGGAAATGTTCGACAACCCTTTGGTCATCAGAACCGTAGCTTAGGAAGAGTTCTAAAGCCCTCTGGAAATAAAATTGTAGCCTGGGAACTATGTGCTGACAAAGGGCGCGTGTCTGTAGGAAAGGAATAAAGGAAAACGAAGAAAAGAAAGAAAAGCATTAACCTCCAACCCTTTGAAAAAGAATCTACTGTTGACTGGGTAGAAACGTGCCTTTAGGGAAGAGAATAGAAGGTGCTCGGAAACATTTAAGGATGTGTTGAAGAGAGATGAAGGACAGCAAGGAAGGGGGTTAGTAGGTCACAAGAGCGAAGACAGGGAAGAGTGTGGAGAAAAACCAAGCAGAAAGAGGACGGTAACCACTCGTGTGCTGAAAACAAAGAAAGGGAACGCTAGGTAGCAAAAGAGCAAGTAAGCAAAGAAGACACAAAGCGTCTCAAGAATAAAGGAAAACAAAGAACAGCGTATAGTGAAGTAAAAAAGACGAAAGAAAACATCAGCCACCTGGAGAGAAGGAAAACAAAGAAACAAACTTGAACATCGAAGTAATGAAGGAAACTAAAGACAGAGGACATTAACCATCTGAACAATGAAGGAAAACGAAGAAAAGTAACAATTGAATGCAAAATATTAATTAAAATCAAGGACATGGGGCAGTAGCCACTTACAGTATGGAGGAAACCAAAGAAGGACATTAACCACTTGTAGAATGAAGGCCAAAGAGGAGGGGCCGTTGGCAGCCACCACACGGTAAGCATGTGCTGAGGAGGGGCGCGCCCGTGGCCTGGCCGCCCGCCCGCTCCTGGCAGCACGAGCCAGCCCGTGCCTGTGTGGTGGGCCCGCAGCGCCCACACCCACGCGCCGCCCCCGCCCTTCTCGCCGCTGCCGCGTGTCGCCTCACCCCACGATGCCCGCGGCGGCCCCCTCGGGCGGAGAGCGTCCCCTGGAGGCAAGGCGGCGGCGGGTGCAGCGGTGATGGCGTCCTGCTGGCGGGGCATGGGCGTCCTGCTGGGGACCTGCGTGCCTTCCCGCCCTACGGACCCACCCCACCACCCCGCCCACACCCACGCCCACACCCCAACGCCCCGTCCCCCCGCCGCTCCCGCCCCGCACCCCTCGCCCACCCCTCCGTCCACGGCGGCGTCTGGGCGGAATCTGAGTGTGTCCCCGAGTCACAGCCGCCGCCACCACCACCACCATCACCACCACCAGCAGACGACGCAGCAGACGCCCCAGCAGGAAGGAGCAGGGGCCAGATACCTTGTGGTGCGGCCCGCCACCTCCACCCCGCCCTCCCCGCGCCGCCGCCACGCCCGCGCACACGTGGCCAGCCTCAGCAGCGGCCACGGGGAGGGGCGGGCCGGGCGGGCGGCGGATGTGGAGGGTACAACGCCTCTCCTCTTGCTCTCTCAGGCGCTCCACCTCCCTCCCCCTCCACCACACCTCGCCTCCCTCATCTACACCTACGGTACACCACCACCACGCCCCGACACACACACACACACACACACACACAGGTCATCCATGCGTGCAATACAGTGGACAGGACTTGTTGCTTTCTGCTTTTGGCCAACATTTATTTTTCTCTTCCTTTCTCTTTCTCTTGTAACAACACTTTTTTTTATCCTGCAGCAACAGAACACCACCACCACCACCACCACATCCCTTGACTGCCTTATACATTATTCATGTATCTTTTTTTTCAGTTATTTATTCTATACCCGCTTCCTGTACACTGCCTCACTAAAAGTTTGTTCTCTAAATACGAAAATAAAACGCGACTTCATTGTATTCTTTTACATGGAGACATTTAGGCGATATTGTTTTAGTGTTCATTGTTTTCCACTGTGCTCTCATGTGAAGCTTAGTCATGCAGGGGAGGAAATCTATATTGTCCACTTTTTGGTTATTTATTCCTTTGTGTATTGCCCTCGCACAATAACTCCAATCTATCTCAATACATTAGTTTATTTCTCTGAGATGTTTTTATTTATTTGATCACGTGCTTTTACCAGACCTTATTTATTTTTTGGTACCAATAATTAACTTCATCCCCCTTATCCTTAATTCTAGGTGCCTCAGGTGTGTCACTGGTATAGATTTGTAACTATATTTGTATTGTTTGGGCTCCATCTGTTGCACTGTTTTTAATAATAATAGTTCAAGTAGAAGAGATCAGGTGAACATGGAAGGCCACATCAGCTTTAATTCCATTTTGCTTTATCATGTAGAAGGAGACTTTGGGAAATACATCCTTAACCCGTCCGCTGCGATTGGAACGGATTCGGCTTTCACTGGTAGCCTGGTAATATATAGTCCCAGGTCTTTCTCTGCCTCTGTGGTGGATAGTGTAGTGTTTCCCATGTGGTATTGGTATGCTGGATATCCTCTCCCAAGGTGCATGACTTTACATTTTTCTTCATTGAATTGTAGCAGCCACTTTTTGTTCCATTCCTGTAGCTTGGTGAGGTCTTCTTGTGGGAAATCTGCAGTCAAGGGGTTAAAACTGTCTGGTGTCATGTGACCTTGATGGCGCAAGGAAGGATCATGTTATCGTTATCATCATCATTATCATTGGAACGTTTTATTTAATGTATGACAACAGACCTCTTTCTCCTTCCCGACTGCTTTGTGTTTAGGTGAACATATATTTTTGTTCAAGTATAGCAACACTACATTTACTAGATATATATTACTTACTTCATAATGTTTGATAGCTCTTTTTTTTTATATAACCATGATCTATAGTATGGTAGTTTTAATGAGGAAGTATTATTATTATTATTATTATTATTATTATTATTATTATTATTATTATTATTTTATGATCATTATTTCTATTATTATTATTATCATAATTTTTTTTTTTTTCATTCTATTATCATGAGATCTATTGGGCTGTAGAGGTTGATTCATGATATTCGTTCATTTGTCTTAAAAATGCTCCTCTCACCTGTTCCTTTGTTTCATTTCTCACTTTTTTTTTTTTGTTTCATTTCTCACTGTATATCTTTTTTTCTTTTGTCCTTGTTCTTTGTTTTCTATGTTCCTCTTTCTTCCTCTGTTTCATTTCTCACTGTATATCTTTTTTTCTTTTGTCCTTGTTCTTTGTTTTCTATGTTCCTCTTTCTTCCTCTTTGTTTCTTTGCGTTGTTCTGTATTCTTTATGTTTCTTTTTTATTGTGTTCCTCATTATTTTTTTTGTCTCCCCATGTTATTTTGTCTTCCATTATTCCTTTGTTCCACTTGTGTTACCTTTGTTCCTCCTGTTTCTGTTGTTCCACATGTTCCATTGTCTTGCTGTTCCTGTTTTCCTTTGTTCCTCTAGTCAGTATTGATCCCCATGTTCCTCTTGTTCTGTATGTTCACTTGTGTTCCTCTGTTCCTCTTGTCTTTTGTTCCTCTTATGTCCATCCTGTTCCCCATATTCATCTTTCCTTCTGTACTCAGTGTTCTTTATTCCCTTCTCTGATTTGTGTTTTCTTTATTGCAGGATTTAAATGTCCCATCTTTTCCTTTTCTTCCCTATGTTCCTCTGTGTCCCTCTGTTCTTCCTGTGTCTTTTGTTCCTCTTATATTGCTAATTTGCCATATTTTCTTACTTTCTGTTACTCATTTAGCTTTATTCCCTTCTCTGGTGTGTATTGTCTTTGTTGCAGGATTCAAATCTCCCATCTACTCTTCTTGTTCCCTGTGTTCTTTTGTGTCGCTCTCTGTTCCTCCTTTGTCTTTTGTTCCTCCTGTGTTCATTGTGTTCCCCGTGTTGTGCTCCTCTTTCTGTTACTCAGAGTGTTCTTTATTCCCTCCTCTGATGTATGTTCTCTTTGTTGCAGGATTTTTATATGTCTCATCTGTTCCTTTTGTTCCCTGTGTCTTTGGTTCTTGCGTTGGTTGTGTTCTGCATATTCCTCCTTGTTCCTGTTACTCATAGTGTTCTTTAATCCCTCCTCTGATGTGTGTTCTCTTTGTTGCAGGATTCAAGTGTCCCATCTGTTCCAAAGTGGTCTTGCCTGATGACTTGGAGTGCCACTTGGTCATCTGCCTCACCAAGCCACGCATCAGCTACAATGGTCAGTCACTTGGGATCCTAGTACTCAAGGGCATCTTCATTCCCTACCCCCCCCCCCCCTTTTTTTTTTTAAGTACAGGACAGTCCAAGGAAAAAACAGTATGAAAAATAATTACCCACAACACTATTCTATATATAATTAGAGTGGGGAGAAAGGAAATTGGAAAAGAAAACTGGGGATAAAGGATATGAAAGAAAAAGAAGACAAAGGAAAAAGGAAACTGGAGATGAAAGAAATGGAGGAAAAAGGAAATGGAGAACAAAGAAAGCCAGGTAAAAATGAAACTGGGGAAAAACAAAACAGGGAAAAGGAAACTGGGGATAAAGGACATGGAGGAAAAAGAAGACAAAGGAAACTGGAGATGAAAGAAATGGAGGAAAAAGGAAATGGAGTACAAAGAAAGCCAGGTAAAAATGAAACTTGGGAGAAACAAAACAGGGAAAAGGAAACTGGGGATCAAGGATATGGAGGAAAAAGGAAGCAAGGGAAAAATAAAGAAAAAAGGATACTAAAGTTAAAGGAGACACAGGAAAAAGTGGAAAAATATTGATCTTATTACATTGAAGGGGATTCAGTTTCATCCATATTATGACTGTCACTTCATTACCTATGTCTGTGTTCATTCATTCTGCCATTAAAATATCCTCTTTCCATTCACTTCAAACTTAAGTTATTAGGTGATTTGAGGCTCAGTCACGCTGCACTCAGGATCTTCATTTCTGTATTGAAATTATTAATTGTTCAAGTTATTCAGGGTTTATTTGTTCAATATTCAAGTAATTGTGGTCATTTACTTCCTACAGTTATTTAGTTATTATTCACCTTATACTCCATTTATCAAATATTATTACTCCATACTCTGACCAGACTCCCAAGTATAGCATGAAATGAGTGTTGATGGGAGAACTGAACATTAAGAAATGCATTTTATGATTGCTTATTAAGCCTCCAGTTTAATGGCTCAAGGCGATCCTTACTTAGAAATACAACACCAGAGGAGTAATAAATGCCTTCATAAATCCCTAAGAAACTGTGACTGAAACAAACTCCCTGTCAGAGAATATAGTTGGGGATTAACCCGGTAGCAGCAACGGACCAAATTTGTGGCTTTACCGCGTAGCAGCGATGGGCCAAATTTGTGCCATGATTTATACCACCCAAAATAGCTGATACATAGACTGATCACAAATATTTAGATATATATTATGAAATGGTTTGTGTGAGTGATGATTTTTTCTCATTTTTCTCGCTTAGAGGGACCATTAAGAAACATGATCCCTGCTGCTACTGGGTTAAAGTTTAAAAAATGGGTTGCACTGAAGTATTAGATAGCCTCTTGAATCCCTGAACAACCACAACAAACACAGCCTCCCTTTGCAGAGGATGTACTGACTGAGGACAAGGGGGAGTGCGTCATCTGCCTGGAGGAGCTGTGCCAGGGTGACACCATCGCTCGGTTACCCTGCCTCTGCATCTACCATAAGTCCTGTATTGATGAGTGGTTCCAGGTGAGTGCGATGCTTGCTTCACCTCTTCACTGGTTTAGGTCTTGTATTGATTATAGTTGGTTGATGTTTGTTTCAGGGTCTTGATTCATGTCCTATGCTAATGATTATAATGGATACTTTTAACTCATATGTCTCTAGTGGTGATATAGAATTTTGCAGTCCATTTCACCAGGTCCTGTATATAATGTTTAATCATCTTTATTTTTCCAGGTCACAAAATATGAATGAATGTAATTATATCAGCCAAAAAAAAAAAGTATCAAGATATATTAATTTGGCCTCTGCTATTTGAAAGTCATGACTTTTTGTGGGAAGAAGATTTAAGAGGCTTTTCATTTATATATTTCATGTCTATTAGACAGCTTTAAAACTCACCATCACTCACAAGGAGAGAACAACACTTGACAGGACACTCACAAGTTTTAGTCTAATCTCAGTGTTTCAACAAATTCAGTATTTTAATAAGTTTCCATATTATAAAACTATTTTTATTAGTGCTGAACATCATCCATAACCATTTTTTTATCTCTTTAATTTACACCTTTTGGTTCATACTGAGTACTCCAGCAAGTTAGATGCTGTAAAATTTGCTGTCTCAAATAGGTCTATTAAACAGTTGTCATTTATTTTATTTTACAGCTTTCAATTCATTCTCAGTATAACAAGAAATAATACTAAGTTAAATGGAAATGCAACTTAAATGCTGTGTATCTCTGATTAGTGTGAAGCAACATTTCAGTTCCCATTTATTATTTTATTTTACAGCTTTTAATCCATTCTCAGTATAACAAAAATGAGGCAATACTTAGTTGGTGCACATTTTCCCATCACTAATGGCCCGTCCTCCTCACAGGTGAACCGGTCGTGTCCCGAACACCCGTATGACTGAGGACTGCTATGCACATTTGTAGTAAAAATAACCATAAAACAAAAAAACAAAAGAAAAATGCCTATGTGCCATTATTGTGTGCCAGCCGAGCGGTGGAGTGCCAGGGGGGTGAAGGGGGAGGGGCACCACCACCCACGGTCTTGGGGAGGGAGGACCTGCGTCCCCATATTAGCGCTGTGTTGTATTGTAAGTGTTGGACTGGGCAAAAAGAAAACCCAGTAAGAGGAGGAGGAGAAAGAGGAGTTGTGTACGCATGTGTGTGGAGGAAGTGGAGGAGGAGGAGGAGTCTGTGTACGCGTGTGTGCGGAGTAGGAGGAGCCACAGCCACATGTGAACGTGTGTGTGCGTGTGCATCAAGCATCGGAAGGAAACTGATGGATCACCTCATAAGTGCTGACCGACAGTGCAGACTTTAAAAGGAAGAGTCAGCATGAAGAGGAAGTGTACGTGTAAGGGTGCCGTGCTGCCTTCAACGCCCTACACCACCTTTGTAGTCAGTCCCTGCAGAGAAGAGAAAGTTCTTTCCCCACCAGCACGCTTGCTCTTTGTTTTGCAGTGCCCTTCTGTCAGCCAGTCAGTCCTTCTAGCACGGAGTCTGTTCCACCCACAGCAACAGCATCAGCTAGAGACACAGAAGGTTCCTCGTCCCTCTCACAACAACCTTCCAAGAGTGTTGAAATGCTTATTACTACTACAGAGAAAGAGAAAGAGAGAGAGTGTGAAAGTGAGTGAGAGTGATAGAGTGAGTGAATAAGTTATGTTTCACTTTGTTGCCATTACTCTTTTCTTTAGTGACAAGTTCGGACATAAAGGCAAATGTTATTTTGTTTTTAGGTGATGGAGAAGGGTTATCAAACCCCAATGACTTTTGAATGACTTTTGCAGAATATTTTTTTTCAGATCCAGATGAAGAGTGACTAGTGATTTATCTCTAGTTATGTAATGTTTAGTTTTATGTTTTGATTCTTCTTAACTCTTACCCATATTGCAGTTTTTGATGAATACCTTTCCTCATCCACTGTCCATCAAAAGGAGAATATTTATTTGTGTTTCTCTGGGATGAGCTGAGGGAAGGGGAAAGACTTGTTTGTTGTGTGTCTGACGAGTGTGTGCAGCGTCAGGGTGTACTTGGCAGTGTTCAGGGTCTGTGGTGTTGGGGCAGAGAGGGGGTTGAGAAGAGGATTATTAAGGGTATGTGGTAGAGGTATGAAAAATGTATACAAGCCAAATCATGGGTATTGCCATTGTTCAGCATTTATTTCCTCATCTCTATTTCTTTTCCATTCTAATGAGGCTTTAAGAAATTTCAGTCATAACATTGAAGTACAAGATGATGTGTTGCCACATGACACTGTTGTTGTTGTTGTTCTCCGCTGTGACTTCCTTCCCTTAAATTGACGACGTGCACCGTGTCAACTTTGTCCTTGTTTCAGGTACAGCAAGTCTCGGCAAGACTTGCATCCGTGTGATAGTTTTTTATTTTGATGCTGACTGTATAGATTCTGCAGTGCTCAGGTAGTAGACTAGTGGTACTGCCGGGGAAAACGACGAGCCTCCTAGTAATACTACTACTGTGTTCTGAGTCACGATAATGCTTTGTGCTCACCCTAGTTGCCATATAACCAAACCAGCATCCTGGTGGACCTTACAGTAGGGAGATTAGCCTTTTATTGAAGACTTTGGTTTCCTGGAGCTTGCCTTCTTATTGACTGAGTATACTCAGCTTTGGCTTCCAAGCAGACAGCAGTGGCCTGAATTTGGTCTCCAAGGAGACCCACTAAAATTAAGTTCACTTCAGTTTTGCTCAGAAGGTCAGAACTGGCATTGTTGAGCTTGAACATGAGAAAGTGAAGTGTGAAGGGTTGGGTTCATACCTGTACAATGCAGGAGGGTTGAGTGTGGAGCTGCTTCACCATGAAGGGTACAGAGGTCAGTGATGCAAGGAGTGGTGGGCTGTGTCAAGGAGGGAACAGGCCACCAAAGTGAAGATGTAGCAAAGTTGCATCACCCAGAAATATTTGTCTTCATCGGTCCATTGTGCTGCAGAGCTCATAAAAAAAAAGAGTATCTATTTTTATTATGTGAAGTGTGGTGGCCCAGAAGTGTTTTGATTGAATCTTGTCATTGTTTTCATACAGTGTAACAGCTACATTATTCAATGAACTACTGACCTTTTCATACATACTGGTTTTATATTTAAGATTTATTCACTAAATCAGGCAGGTTCTGTTCTATTAATTTCCCTTCACTGACTGAGTTTTGTTGCTTGTAGGTTCATTTGTGGAAGAAAGTGTCAAGGCATTTATCATATCAGTCAATTTTTCAACAAGATTGCTTCAGTTTGAGAGGGTGGGAGAATCCTCTGGGGAAATGACCCTCACTCCAAACACTAGCAAATACAAGTGGACTGACACTTCTTTCTGCAACAGACCATTTTATGTTTCCTGAAAAAAAAGGTTTGAACTGACCTGCAAAAAAGTAGTGTCTGCATTGTAATCCTTGTAGACAATGAGTGTTGCAGACCCAGCTTCTTGTGGCATAGAAGAATGGTGGCCAAAATCACACCTTTATTGAATTGATTAGTTTTCACTTGGTAATAAGTGAGTTGCCTACATCTGTTACCACATGTGCATTAGTAGCCCAAAATTGGCCTCTTGGTAAGCTCTGGCCGGCTCCTTTCTCCTGAGGTAAAGTGTCAACCACCTCCACTTATCGCCACCTTTAAATCTCTGCCTCAAATTCACACTTTGTGCGGGTGAAATTTGTGGTCTATTCACCCGCCTTCTTGTCTGCCTACCTGTGACTGCTCTGTGATGCCATTGTTGTTGAAAGCTAACTGTGGCTATACTTCTACCTGTCTGTCTGTGTGTACTCTATATGGAAAGTTAGAAGTGGCAACAGCAGCTTCTAATGGTTTGCCATTCTAATTATTATTATTACTATTATTGTTGTTGTTGGTAACCCTATGTTTAATTAGCAGTATGATGTATTTGTATCTACTAATGTTCAGGGAAGTTAATATGATAAACACATTTAGTTGAGGTGTCCTAGCTATTTTTTGTTTGTCAGGTTGGCAAAAGTGGATCTCTGATGTTTTATTATTTTAACTTATTTCTCTTATACACTAACATAACCCATCATTTTTTTTCCTGGAGCTTCATTCATGTCAATTCCCAGTAACGGAGAGGACTGTACCCTGAACTGTAGTCCCCACCAATGTGTCCCCTGAGCCTCTATTTCTTCCTCATTTTCTCACCAGGGTTGCGTTGACTTCAGTTCAAGCCTCATTTTACATATGTGATTAACTTCATGGTTTAGGTCATCATTCCCATCAAACAACAGAAATACCCTCACCCAAGCAGAGACCACTTCAGCAATGGGAGTTGACTTAAGAGGACTAATTGCCTTACAGTGACTACAAATATTTTTCCTTTGCTGCTCAAGAAGGGGAATGAAAATTGAGCTTAAACGTTTTGTCACATTTAGTAGGGACATGTTCAGGGCAGCAGCAGCCACATCACAACAACACAGCCAACACCATGCCACTTGACAGGAATATACTACACAGAGGCAGTTTAGGAGTGTTTGGGAATCAGGGTGTTAAGTGTGACAAGGTTCAGATACCCAAGAGACACTGCTACTGATGTTTGGATTTATTTTAATGTCTCCAGCTGCAAACTCTAACTGGCCAGCTCACTGATCTATGCTATGTCTTTCTCTCATGATTTCTCCTTGGGGGCTGTGTGTGTGTGTGTGTGTGTGTGTGTGTGTGTGTGTGTGTGTGTGTGTGCGTCCGTGTGTGTGCGTCAGTGTGTGTGCGTCCGTGTGTGTGTGTGTGTGTGTGTGTGTGTGTGTGTGTGTGTGTGTGTGTGTGTGTGTGTGTGTGTGTGTGCATGCTTGTATGCATCTATGCTTGTGTTCCTTTGTGTGCATACATACATCGTGTGTGTGGGCCAAGAGGCAGATGTTGTGTGGTGTTGTGGTCAAGAGCAGGTAGTTGAGTAGATCAGTGCAGCATAATGCCAATATTCACCTTTTCTCACTACCTTATGGGCAAAGCTTAACTACCTTAGGTTAGGTATTTTGTAATCAAAACTAGGAATGAGGAGCATATATATATATATATATATATATATATATATATATATATATATATATATATAGATATATAGATATAGATATAGATATAGATATAGATAGATAGATAGATAGGGAGAGCGGTGATGATTCGGACAGTGGGATGGTCCAGACATCGCATTTATTGTACAACGTGTGGGACTGACTGCCATGAGATTTAGGGCCGCTTTCACAGTCATTTTGTTTGTTTTGATCGTTACCAATGGCGCCGATCGCCGCTATGGTATTTCCACCTAAAACTGGCCGATGGGTAAGTGGTGGCTGCGGGGTTAGCCTAGCCCCGCACCTTAGCACACACTCACAACACTTCTCGCTTCCTCTGCAGCCACCACTACCCCATAGGCCAGTTTCACGTGGAAAACTATGGCGTCGATCACCACCATTGGTAACGATCAAAACAAACAAAGTGACTGTGAAAGCGGCCCTTAGTGTCAATGTGCAAAACTTTGTTGCCTTGGCCCATACGGGACAGCCATGCCCTCAGAGCTGTTGTTTTCGATGCAAGTCCGATTTTATGTTTTCTTGCATCTCATATATATGATTTTCAGGGTGTATTATATGCTCTCACTTCAAGAATATGGCAAGTAGCCAAATGTACATTATTACAGTGACTCAGTGATGCACGGCGAAGGTATTGCCATATAACACGATCACCCAGGTCTCATGCTGGAAGTAGAGTATGACCACCCATTTATTTTTTTATAGTCATGATGATTCGGACAGTTGATTTTTTCATGATTATTATTATTTTTATATCAATTTAAAAAATACAGGTGTTGCAAGTTTTAAAAAGATTAATTTGGTTGCTTTATATTCTTTATATTCAGATATTATCCTTGTGAGAAGAGAAGGAAGCCATAATTCCAAAATTCTTGAGATATTTGGTATAGTAGGTCTTTTTGATTTATTTTTTCCTATAAATATTGAGAGAATATTTTTGTGCTTAAACAAATGTCTTGTAGTAGATCTTTTCTTCTTTATTAGCCAATCAAACTTAAGTTATATTAATATTATGCCGAGTAATACGAGTGTCCGTTCCATCCCACCCCCCTGGCCGAACCATCACCACGGGTGGAGATGGTTCGGATGATTTATAAACTTGTGTTTCATCACCTATATCTGTAAACTGGAGATGGCTACGGGTGTCATATCAAGAACTTCAAGAGCCAAAGGATAAAGGAACATTTTGAGATGAGCAAAATTACAATACCTCTCACTTTTTTTTCTAAAAATATTTTTTTTTAAAAGTGGCTGAATCATCACCGCTCTCCCTATATATATATATATATATATATATATATATATATATATATATATATATATAAATATATATATATATATATATATATATATATATATATATATATATATATATATATATATATATATATATATATTTACAGTATGCATACACTAACACAATGAATGCATATCCACACACTCTTAGACAGGTGTACCCATACATATTAAGATTACAACACACACACACGCAGTACACAGTGTTAAATAGAAATGTACCTTTTGGGGTGATAAGTGGTAGAGCAGATTTTGTACGTTGGTTCTAAGAGGGATTAGCATGGACTTCTCTACTACTATTCTTTTGATTAGAATGGTGGCCCCCAACCTACCCTAACCTAACTCAACCTTCTCCCTGCTCACACATACTAATATTAGTCTCCTAACAATGTAATGGTTCAGTTGGCTTAGCTCCATTGGCTGAAGGTTGTATATCATGGTTGTCCCCTTCCTCTCACTGTCTACATGTCTTCCCTTCCTTCACCACCCACTTCATGTTGAGAAAAGAAAAATACGCGGATGGCCGCTCTCATGTTTTATACTTTTCTTAACGCTTTTTGCAGACGCTTCAACTGGTGTGACTACAACTACCACTACTACTAGGAAAATTACCACTATAACTACTACTACTAACATTACTTAGCTGTAGGATCCTTTGCTATATATTTTCACAGACACCGTCACTCACACACAAGCTAATATTCGGCTTAAGTTGACTCAGAGGCAAGTTAAATGACCGAGGCAAGCAAGTATCCAACCAGCTGAGTTACTCACGACAATAGATCAACCAAAGTAATTACTAGGCAGAAGGCAACTGTTGTAGCACTGTATTGCCTTTAATTACTGTATGTACTAATAAATAACTTTTTTTTCCTCCACGTCTTGAGAAAATGACTTTACTAGTGGAATATTCTGGAAGGTGGTCTTTTGTCGCTCTATGCTTTGTCTGTCTCATTCTTTCTTTTTCCATCTCTCATTCTCCTCAATACTTTCATTTTGTGATGACATGAGGAGCAACATTCTACTGATTGAATGTTGTCATACGAGAGAAATTACACTCGTTTTTTAAGAGTGTCTGAAGAGAGGTACAACATCTCTCACCTCTTAAATTCATTTGCCTCCCTGTCATGTATTCAAGTCTCTCATCTATCCCTTCCCTTCATTGTGCTTAACTTGCATATCTTCTGTATGATCTCCCCTCCTTTTCCTGTTCTCTGATACGTTTCCCACACTTTCATCCTGACTCTATGCCTCTCCCTATCCCTCCCTCTTCCTCCCTATGTGGTTTTCCTACTCTCCATAGATCCACTTTCACATATGTATCATTGTATAGGTCCAGAGTATTTTATTACCCTGCTCAGAATATATATACAACACTAGAGGTGCAATGATTTGACATATGTTGTAGTTTTGTAAATACATTATATAACTTAAGTGATGTTAACAATAAAATACGTCGAACATTGGCTACCGAGTTCCTCCTATTGGAAAGATGAATTGATAAGCTTCAGCAATGAGGAAAATTTGCTGTGAGGGATTTTTTGCAATGTACTATTGGGGAAAAAAATGGGGGAAAAAAGATGAAATGTGATTTATTCTTTTAGTTGGAAGTTTTTGTACACTGTGTTGCCCAAAATTATGTACAGTAATAAAGGCTGATGAATGTGTGTGCTTGGCTGTGTATTGGACCTCTGAGGTGTGTGTGTGTGTGTGTGTGTGTGTGTGTGTGTGTGTGTGTGTGTGTGTGTGTGTGTGTGTGTGTGTTTACCTATTTGTATTTATCTATTTGTGGTCTACCGGTGTGGTGTCATCTGGCATCTCGTATCGTAAGACATCCCATCCTGAACTTCGCATCATGGAACCCAATCTTCACTATCCCAGAGTAACTAAGTGAAGCATCTAAGTGTAAAAAAGTACCAAGGAGGACCTTAAAAGTGATGCAAAGCAGAACAGGTCACAACAAGAAGAAGAGTGATTGTTGATATCCTAGTTATATACATACATACATCATCATTTGCTTTTATAATAATATAAATAAACTTGAGTGGGACAGTTCCCGACAAGCAGTCGACAAAAGACACGGTACTGTGTCGAAATTCACGTGTGTATTCAGGATAGGATGTCTCATGATCCTGGGATGTCTCATGACACCACACCTGGCCTTAGCTAAGCTTTAATAGTCCAATCTCCATATCTTTTTTTTTTTTTTTTTTTTTACAACAAAGGAGACAGCTCAAGGGCACACACAAAAAAGAAAACAATAATAAAAAGAAAAATGTCGTGTGTAGAGGGGTCGCGGGAGGGGGGAGGCATGCAGTTAGCAAGTTCAGAAGAGCAGTCAGCGTGGAAATATCGATAGAAGATAGAAAGAGAGGCAACATCGCAGCGGAATTTAAGAGGTAGAAGACTATCAGTAGGAGGAGGAGAGCTGATGAGACGAAGAGCCTTAGACTCACTCTGTCCAGAAGAGCTGTGTGAGTGGAGCCCCCCCACACGTGAGATGCATACTCCATATGAGGGCGGACAAGGCCCCTGTATATGGATAGCAACTGCGCGTGGGTGAAGAACTGGCAGAGACGATACAGAACGCCCAACCTCGAGGAAGCTGATTTAGCGAGAGAGGAGATATGAAGTTTCCAGTTGAGATTTTGAGTTAAGGATAGACCGAGGATGCTTAGTGTTGAAGACGGTGACCTGAGTGTTGTCGAAGAATAGGGGATAGGTGTTTGGAAGATTGTGTTGAGTTGATAGGTGGAGAAATTGAGTTTTTGAGGCATTGAAGGACACGGTTCCTTCTGCCCCAATCGGAAATGATAGCAAGGTCTGAGGTTAAGCGTTCTGCAGCCTCCAGTCTGGAGTCGTGTACTTCCTGTTGAGAGGGTCTTCTATTGAAAGAAGTTGAATAATGCAGAGTGGAGTCATCGGCGTATGAGTGGACAGGACAGTTTGTTATGGAAAGAAGATCATTGATGAATAACAGGAAGAGAGTGGGTGATAGGACAGAGCCTTGTGGAATGCCACTGTTGATAGGTTTAGGGGAAGAGCAGTGACTGTCTACCACCGCAGAGATAGAACGACCGGAAAGGAAACTGGAGATAAAGGAACAGAGAGAGGGATAGAATCCGAAAGAGGGCAGTTTAGAAAGCAAAGACTGGTGCCAGACTCTATCGAAGGCTTTCAATATGTTTAGCGCAACAGAGAAAGTTTCACCGAAACGGCTAAGAGAGGATGACCAAGAGTCAGTTAAGAGAGCAAGAAGATCGCCAGTAGAACGGCCCTTGCGGAATCCATACTGGCGATCAGATAGAAGGTTAGAAGTGGAAAGGTGCTTTTGAATCTTCCGGTTAAGGATTGATTCAAAATCTTTAGATAGACAGGAAAGTAAAGCTATTGGGCGGTAGTTTGAGGGATTGGAACGGTCACCCTTCTTAGGCACAGGCTGTACAAAGGCATACTTCCAGCAGGAAGGAAAGATAGATGTTGATAGGCAGAGACGAAAGAGTTTGACCAGGCAGGGTGTCAGCACAGAAGCACAGTTTTTAAGGACAATAGGAGGCACTCCATCAGGTCCATAAGCCTTCTGAGAATTTAGGCCAGAGAGGGCATAGTAAACATCATTTGGAAGAATCTTAATAACAGGCATAAAGGAGTCAGAGGGGGGATGAGTAGGAGGAATATGCCCAGAATCGTCCAGGGTGGAGTTCTTACAGAAAGTTTGAGCGAAGAGTTCAGCTTTAGAGACAGATGAGACGTCAGTGCTGCCGTCAGGGTTAAGGAGAGGAGGGAAAGAGGAAGAAGTGAAATTGGAGGAGATATTTTTGGCTAGATGCCAGAAGTCACGGGAAGAATTAGAAGAAGCAAGGTGTTGACATTTTCTATTAATGAAAGAAGTTTTGGTAAGTCGGAGAATAGATTTGGCACGATTCCAGGCTGAAATGTAAAGATCAAAGTTAGCGGGAGTTTGAAGGCTCTGGAACCTTTTGTGAGCTGCCTCTATCTTTAATAGCACGAGAACAAGCATGATTAAACCAAGGCTTTTTAGCATGAGGAGTAGAGAAAGTACGTGGAATGTATGCCTCCATTCCAGAGACAATCACCTCTGTGATGCGCTGAGCACACACAGAGGGGTCTCTCACCTGGAAGCAGTAATCATTCCACGGGAAATCGGAAAAGTACATCCTCAGGTCGTCCCACCGAGCTGAGGCAAAATGCCAGAAGCATCGCCTCTTCGGTGGGTCCAGAAGATGTACAGGAGCGATAGGACAGGATACAGAAATAAGGTTATGATCGGAGGAGCCCAACAGAGAGAACAGTTTGACAGAGTAAGCAGAAGGATTAGAGGTAAGGAAGAGGTCTAGAATGTTGGGCCTGTCTCCAAGACGGTCGGGAATACGAGTAGGGTGCTGAACCAACTGCTCTAGGTCGTTGAGGAGAGCAAAGTTGTAGGCTTGTTCACCAGGATGGTCAGTGAAAGAGGATGAAAGCCAAAGCTGGTGGTGAACATTGAAATCTCCCAAGATGGAGATTTCAGCAAAGGGAGAGTGAGTCAAGATGTGCTCCACTTTAGAGTTCAAATAGTCAAAGAATTTTACATAGTTAGTAGAGTTAGGTGAGAGATAAACAGCACAGATGTGTTTAGTAATAGAATGACAATGAAGTCTTAGCCAGATGGTGGAAAATTCAGAAGAGTCAAGGTCGTGGGCACGAGAGCAAGTGATGTCGTTGCGCACGTAGACGCAACATCCAGCTTTGGATTGAAATTTAGGATAGAGATAGTAGGAGGGAACAGAGGCTGCTGTCAGTAGCCTCAGAAACCTGTGTTTCGGTGAGGAAGAGAAGGTCATCCAGCCTCTTCTTCATTTGTTGGACACTGCTCACCTCCACCACCTCTTCCCGTAAGCTGTTCCATGTGTTAACACTTCTATGTGGAAAACTATACTTTTTCAAGTCACTCAAACAGGTTCCTTTATTAAGTTTATTTCCATGTTCTCTCAGCCCCTGCATTCTCACAGTTGAGGAGAGATCATCTCTATCCACCTCATCAAACTTATTTAACAACTTATACAGCGTGATCAGATCTCTTCTCTCCTTTCTATTTCCAGTGTCGTCAATTTCATCTCCTTCAATCTGTCTTCATACGTCATATTCGAGAGTTCTGGGACCATTTTAGAGTTGCAATTCTCTGTATCCTTTCCAACTTTCTGATGTTCTTTTTGTGAGGTGACCACACAACTGCAGCATATTCAAGTTTTGGTCTTATCAATGTTGTTATTTTTTCATAATTTATTTGTCCATAAAATGGAATGATACCCTTATATATTGCATCATCCTGTAGGTTTCTCTAAACAGCTTGTTTATGTGCTTTTCTGGGGATAGTGTGTCTTGCATTGTTACTCCGAAATCTTTTTCATCATGAACTCCTTTAAGTTTTCTTCTCCCATCCTGTATGTTTTCCTTGATCTTTTTTCACTTTTCCCCATTTCCATAACATGGTATTTATTTGCATTAAATTCCCTCTCCCACAACTGGCTCCATCTATACAGTCTATCCAGGTCTTTTTGCAGTTCTTCACAGTCTTCCTCCATCCTCACTTTTCTTATAAACTTTGCATTGTCTGCAAAAAGGCTCATATAACTTTTTATACCCTTCGGCATATCATTTATATATATTATAAACATTATTGGTGCCAGAACTGAGCCTTGAGAAACTCCACTCTCTCCTCCAATTTGATTTCTCTTCCCTAATCATTGTCCTCATTTCTCTTCCTGTTAGGTAATCCTTCATCTACTTGATAACCTTTCTGCCCATTCCTCTCCACTGCTGTAGTTTCCAGATTAACCTTTTGTGCAGAACCTTGTCAAAAGCTTTTTGCAAATCAAGATATACACAATCAGCCCATCCTTCTCTCTCTTGCACCACGTCTATTGCTCTTGAGTAGAAACATAGTAAGCTAGTGACACACAATTTCCCTTTTCCAAATCCAAACTGTCCCTTCTTTATCATGTTTTCCTTTTCTAAATATTTGGCCCATTGTTTTTTATTATACTTTCACAAATCTTGAACATTACACTTGTCAAAGAGACTAGTCTATAATTTAGTGGTTCGGTTTTATCTCTACTTTTATAAATTGGTACAATGTTTGCTCTCTTCCATTCTAAGGGCACTTTTCCTGTATTTATAGAGCATGTTATTATGTCATACAGTGGCTCCAATAATTCATTTCTACACTCTTTTAGCACTTGTCCCGAGATTTCATCTGGTCCCATAGCTTTTCTTCCATCTAAGGTTTTCATCAGCTGTATCAGTTCTCCTTTCTGCACCTTTACATGATTTAGCTTCCTTTCATTGCAATTTTCAAGACCCCAATCAAAGTCAGTTTCTTTTGTAAACTCCCATGAAAATTTTTAATATTTCTGCAATTTCTTGGTCCTTTTCAAAGAATACATTTTTTTCTTTTAGCCTTTCCACTCCTTCATTTCTTTTTAACTTCTCATTTATGAATTTATAAAACGTTTTTGGTTCTTTACATTTAAAAACTATTCTTCTTTCAAATTTAGCTTCCTCATCTCCTTATTTTCACATATTCAATTCTTACTTTTTATATTTGTCCCTGTTGTTTTTATTTGGTCTTTTCTTTTAATTCCTCTATGCCTTATTTCTATTTCTTCTTCCTGTTTCACACCTATATCTAAACCATGTTTTCTCTCCTTTAGTTTTTACTGTGTAGAATGGAACATACATCTCCATTCCTCTGTTGTAAATATTCATAAAAAGTCATATTTCTCTTGAATATTAGTACTCCTCTTCATATCAGTCCAGTCTACCCCACCAAAGAAAGTCTTGAGTTCAACTTAATCTGCCTTAGTGTGTTTTTTCCTTTTTTCCTTATAAGCCATCATCATCATCATTTCATCGACATCTGCTCCTAGGAGCTCCTGCCACAGCAGCAGATTTTTCATCTTTCTCTATCCAGACACTCCCTCCTTGCCTGCTCAAAGTTTCTCAAGGATCTTTCACCCCTCCCCCTAACATACTCCTGCACCCGATCTCTCCATTTCACTGGAGGTCGTCCTCTAACATTCCCTCCCTGCCTTATAAGCCTCATCTCTATATTCACATTTTTCCAAAGTTTTCATCTCCAATAGTTCATGCTCACTCTCTCCTTAGGGGCACTCATGACTGACTTTTTCATCTAAGTCCACGTTTTTTTGTTAAAATTAGGTCAAGTCTTGATGGTTCGTCATTCCCTCTCAACCTTGTTTCTCCTTGCAAACACTGCGTCATCAGGTTATCTGTTACCAGCTTCAATAGTTTACTTCCCCAGTATTGTCACTACCCTCCGTTGCATAATCTTCCCATTTTACTTCTTTGCAATTGAAGTCTCCTGTTAATATTACCTTTTTATTATTTTGTATTTTGTCTATCAGTGCCCATATTGTATCTTCCAGCATAGCGTTATACATAGTATCTTACTTCATTTCAACTTTTGGTTTTAGCAGGGACATAGGCTGTTATTATGTGTGTGTGTGTGTGTGTGTGTGTGTGTCCAGAATGCTATGGTCTGTGTGTGTGTGTGTGTGTATTTACCTAGTTGTGACATACGGGAAAAGAGCTACGCTCGCGCTGTCCCGTCTCCATATCCTCTCTTATCCAACTTTTCCTTAAAAATCATCATGAATGTTTCTTGCACAAACCACCTCCTCCACCATTCCATTCCATAGCTCAATGCTTCTGTTTGGGAAGCTAAACTTTTTCACATCTCGCCTACACGTGGTCGCCCTCAACTTCTTTCCATGTCCTCTCGTTTCTCTCTCGCTCCACACACACAGCTAGCATTCAAGAAAGGTGTTCATCTTGCAGAAGAATTCAGATTTCGGAGAAGTTACGTTTTGGGATGAGTTGCGTTGCGGTAGGGAGAGCATACCACGTGAATGAGAGCAGTGTTCACTGTATCATAGTGTAAAAGAAATTCTTGCCGCAGTAACTGCCAGTGCTCCAAGAGTGCTGCAAGAGTGGAGATAAAGGCCGTCCTTTTACTAAGCCTCGTTGTTGCTATGGTAACGGCATCTCACTCGCAGCAAAATGGCGTACGCTGATCTTCTTGCCAGTGCATTTGAGAGAGTGAGTCGGGACGTCTCAGGCGCCCAGACCACCCCTGGCGATGTTTAACATGCATTATTAGCTGTCCTGGCTGACGAACTACTTACAACAGACGATGAAAAGGAAGCTCCAGTGGTTATTCTGGTACAGAGAGGTGAAATGCAATGCAAACACTTATATGTGTTTATTTGGGCCGCCATGTTTGCTGATGACGTCATCACAGCACGAAGGTGCTCCACCTCTCAAAGCCGGGAGCCAGTGGACGTGCCGAGTTGCCAACTCGTGCTGCCACGTCATGCGTTTGAGAGCACTAGGGACGCTTCGAGAGACCCGATTCCCTCTCTCAAACGCAGCCCAGGGAGTGTTTCAATGGGGAGCACTAATTTTATATGGATTTTCGAATAGTACTGGGGTCCTGGGTCCCTAACCCCCGTACTAATTGAGGGATGACTGTGTGTGTATACATATATATATATATATATATATATATATATATATATATATATATATATATATATATATATATATATATATATATATATATATATATATTCAACTTTTCCTTAAAGCTTTGCACACTCCTCGCCGATACTACATCCTCACTTAGTCTGTTCCAAACCTCTATATTTCTTTGCGGGAAGCTATATTTCTTTAAGTCTCTCAAGCATCTTCCCTTCCTCAATTTTTTACTGTGTCCTCTTGTGTTCCTGGTGGTAATTTCTTCTTTTAGTGGTAACTCCTCGTTATCTACTTCTTCCATTTTGCTCAATAATTTATAAATTTGTATTAGGTCTCCCCTTTCTCTTCTTTGTTCCTTTCCTTTAGTCTTTCCTCGTATGTCAATCATGTATGATCATACTTCATAGGATCACTTCTAGAGTATGACAGCCAAGTTCCCTGACCGAAAGAGTGATCTCACGCCACGATGACGAGGCTAAGTGCCCGGCCCCGAGCGGGAAGCTGCCCCTAGGCCTGGCCGTCCACCACCCGTTCGCGGGGCATGGCGGGCCGAGCCAGCCGAGCACAGGCTGAGTGGTGGAGGACTATAGAGGATCTTCCTTTTTTTGCTCTGGAACCATTTTTGTTGCCATCCTTTGTATTCTTTCTATTTTTTTGTGTGTGTCTTTCTTCTTGTGTGTGTATTTACCTAGCTGTAATTTTACAGGGCCTGGGCTTACGCTCGTGTGGTCCCGTCTCCGTATCTATAATTATCCAACTTTTCCTTGAAGCTCTGCACACACTTCGCCGATACTATTTCTTCACTTAGTCTGTTCCAGACCTCTATGTTTCTTTGTGGGAAGCTATATTTCTTTATGTCTCTTGAGCATCTTCCCTTCCTCAACTTTTTACTATGTCCTCTAGTATTCCTGCTGGAAGGTTCTTCTCTTAGTAGCAATTTCTTGTTATCCACTTCTTCCATTTTACTCAATAGCCTATATATTTGTATTAGGTCTCCTCTTTCTCTTCTTTGTTCTAGTGTTGGTAAGTCCATTTCCTTTAGTCTCTCTTCATATGTCAGTCCCTCCAGTTCTGGAACCATTTTTGTTGCCATCCTCTGTATTCTTTCTAGTTTTTTTATGTGTTTCTTCATATGTGGAGAAAACACTGTTTCTGCGTATTCTAGTTTAGGTCTGATCATAGTAGTAATTAATTTTTTCATCATTTCTTTGTCCATGTAGTGGAATGCTATACCTATATTTCTCACCATGTTATATGTATCACCGAAGATCCGATTTATATGACTTTCTGGTTGCATATAATCTTGCATTATTACTCCCAGGTCTCTCTCTTCATTTACTTTCTTTAATATTTCACCATCTCCCATTTTATATGTTCATTTTGGTCTTTCTACACTTTTTCCCATTTCCATAACATGACATTTCTTCACGTTGAATTTCATCTCCCATTTCTGTGTGTGTGTGTGTGTGTGTGTGTGTGTGTGTGTGTGTGTGTGTGAGAGATCATGTATGTCCAGAATGCTATGGTGTGTGTGTGTGTGTGTTGTCCTTATTATCTTGTAGCTATTCAATTCAAGGACTTGTTATATATAAAATGTCCTTCAGTCACCATGTTTTTGCTGTCTGATGCTGTGATATAATATTTCTCCCATCTCCAGCAAGCATTACCATTATATTCTTATTTTATAATAACTATTTTGCAAGGAGAAAACTGCATATAAATTGTTAAATTGTTATCTTATAAGTGTAATGCAGGTTTAAAGAAAAAGTTTTAGCTCTTTGCTTTTAACACAGGAGTACCTCATTTTGTGTGCATAGTGTGTTGTAGTTTCTAATTTTTTTTTCCTTCCATCTACAGCTAGTTTGTTAACTTATATGGCATCTATCTTGCATGTATTCAAATTAATGCATTTTTATCAGCTATCCAATGGCTGTCTAAATCACTAGAAAGTTACATCTGCTGCATAGTTTAAGACTGGAGAATCTTTAGCTTATTCCCACATTGACAGCCCAGTCTCACTCCTCTCCTCCACTCTGCCAGTCCATGTTTCTGCTGTCTTGTAGAATAGTGGCAAACCAGCAGTTACTTCATGAGACTGATTTGAGGCCTATTACCTGCAGAGTCTGTGAATGCCAAGTACAGCCATATGGGAATGTGGAATGTTACCCAGAAGCCGACCCGGCTTACTTTTTTTTTAGTAAAAGACAACCCTGTGAAGGAGGCTGCGGGGGCAGCCACAGAACTCATGGCTTGAACAAGTCCATAGATTCGTGTTATGCACCTTTACAGGTGCCATGCACATTATTATCAAGATCAAGAAGATCCTGCCATGAGGAAGGCAGTCTGCATGAAGATTTGCCTGGCAGACCCCCCAGGTCTGGCATCGTAGGGTGGGGGGTATGCCCCAATTGAATGATTTAGATTGATTGATTTCATCTATCATTGTATTTTCATATCTATTATTTCTTGCATGAATCTACTGGTATTCACACAAACCTCACCCAACTCGAGGTATTCCATGCCTCTTTTTCTTTACCGGGTATGACAACTAATTAAATCTCAGTTTTGCAGAGGATTACGTGGACCAGCCTGTCCTGATGTCTATTCCTCTGTGCTCCAGCAAAGTAGAGGTTGTGGCACTCCTGTCAGCAGCACTGATCTTCCCAGTCTTACTTCATCCAAGGTATTATAAAACTTTTGACCTGTTTTATAACTCATACACCCATAACATTCCCTTTGCTCTTGTATGATTTGTCATCTAACATGTTCTCTACTAGTTTGTAATTCTCTATTTCCAAAATCTAACTGAAATTTTTAATATGGTCTTCTTAAAGGGAATATTTAAAGTTTAATTAAAGTAGTTTCAGGTTTTCATAAAGGGAAACAAAATCAATTTAGAATCTTGAAGGGATATAGAGAAGCATCAATGGCTGAATGGTTTATAAATTTTTAAGATTCTTAGGTACAGGAAGTCCAAGTTACGACAGGCTTTGCTTCCAAATGGCAGGTCATAGGTCAAGTTAGTTGTACGTTGCAATGTACATTAAATAATATAATCAATTAAAATACAGTCCTGCCACAGATAAAGCAGAATTCCTGCTCCTCCTACCCTCCCCTGCATTCAGCTGACCCGCCGGGTAGACCCACTCTACTATAGTCCATCTCACGTGTTAGCCAACTGGCTAGACTTGTCAAACCATACGCTTGTACAGCAGACTGTAGGCCTATAAATTGGTAGAGTGGCAACTAATGACTGTAGTGCTAGTAGTACTTTTAGCTTGAGTTTCACAGGCAACTGAGCGGGAAGCGAGGGTGGGCTGGCCCAGTCCACCCACTGTTCCCTCTTCCAGCCTTACCCCAGCAGCAGGGTAGGGGGGGGTAGGAGGCACGGGAATGTTGTATAAACAAAGCGCTGCTCTGCCTGGTGGGATGTTTAAACTGTGAACTCATTACTTAACCAAGACTACTAATATTATTGGCCTGGTTCTCTAAGTGTGATCTGTTGTAAATTGCATGCATTGTAACTCGAGGACTATCTGTACAAGTTTTTTTTAAATGGTCATTACATAAATTTTTAAGTTAACTACTACAGGAAGCCCACTAAGTTTGCAAAAATATTTTTCTTTGCATTTTAAAGGGAACTGTTAGGTAAAGAAATAATTATATATATATATATATATATATATATATATATATATATATATATATATATATATATATATATATATATATATATATATATATATATATATATATATATATATATATATATATATATATATTGATAATAAATATATATATATCTCCAGTTCTGAGCTGAGTAAATGGAACAAATGAGAAGCCAAGCAGCAAGTGGTCACTTGTGTTACAACGATACCATCAAATTAAACCTTTGAAGTAGGGATCTGCCCAGCAGTATGTTCATAGATTGCGTTCAGTCTTCATGATAAGTTGAGTACATAAATAGTGTCATTGTTTGTGAAAGCAATTTACAGTAGTCTTTTTGATCTGTTGATTTGAGACTTGGGCAGCTTTAGAAGAATATAACTGGAGTGAAGTGTAGCATTATAATCTCATCTGTGTGATTGAAAAGTTTTAGAGTCTTACAGTAATGGAAGACAGAACAGAAGAAGAAAGGCACCTGTTTTATGTTTTGCATTGTCTTATTTGTCTCATTTAGGTTGTAAAACTCCCCTTTGGGTCTGGGAGTATAAAGAAACTATTTCGGATAGAGTAGGTACAAGGTGAACTGGACACCAGGCCAATGAAGATCCCCCACGCCACGCTTGTGCAACAGTAAACTGCCACGGAGAAAATACTTCCCAGCTCTATGATTGCTTGTCAGGTTCAGGGTCCTGGTAAGCCTTTGTGGTTCAAGTGAAGGCCAGAAGTTACAAAAAATCAATTCCCTTACAGTAATATATAAATTGATTACACACATAAAGTAAAGTAATGCATCTTACTACATAATTTCTTCTTGTGAAGAAGAACAATTAATGAGAAAATTTATTAAATATAAACTATTTAATGGCTGGAAAAAAATATGTATGATATTGGTGTTGTGTAATTGGTCCAGAGAAATTTTATAGTTGTACAACCAAAAATTACCTCTGTTGTCTGGACCAAGAGCGAAAGATTTGGTTTAATTTTTGGAACCCTGACCACAGGTCTTTGGGCAGTGCTGTGAAGTGAATCAATCGTCCTCTTTGCTTACTAACAGAACAGTCATTTGCTCCGGTCATGTTTGCACAGTAGTGAAAAGAGATTGAAGTGAAAGTGAAAGATCCTGCTGTATCTAGATGGCTTACTGCATCATTTTACCTCTTTGGGAAGGTGGAGAGTCAACAGCTACTCACTAAGTATAGGTTATATTGGTGGGTACCTCATTAGTATATTTTATTTGAAACTGACACCATTTCACTGCCTTATGTTGATACAATCTATAATTTAATAATGGAGAAGTGTAAAGACCCGCTATTCATCCTTCGCTTGAAGGCTGGTGGATGAATGGGTACCTCGACAAACATGGGAAAGGTACTCTGGTAACCCAAGGTAGCATCACACTGGCCCAGTGTCCAAGGAGTAGCTAATGTTTTATTTCACGCCACAGGCTCAGCGTCAGTGTGACAGAGATAGTAGCTGAGGTCACATTCAGCTTTAGTGTGGCGTCCTCAAATTTACCTTATTCTCTCTCTCCTCAGCTTTTGTTTTTACATACAACAGCCACATAAGAACTTGTACTTGTATGGCTGTAATCATTTCTGATAGAATTAGCCAGGATAGAGATAAGTCAAGTAACTAGGTTTGTATGTTCTCTTATGTGAAATGTCTAATATCTTAGATAATGTCCATATAGGTAATATTAGTGCAACTACTGTTGTCCTAGACACCTTGCCACTACTACCATCCACACCAAACACCATTGTTTTATGTCCTGTTTCCTAGAGTCCACAACGCAGTTGTTATACCTGTGTCACATCACATTTGACTTGACATCAATGTTTGTCATCTTGTTTATGGAAGAGACATAGTCTTGCAGTACTTTGACTTACCAAGAGCTGTTGGATTTTGATAATCTGTAGGGAATGAAATGTGTCAAGATTTTGTTTGTTAGATGTGTGTCCCATCGTGAATCAGGACCTGAGTGTTTTTGGTGTGTGAGCCTCGAAGGCACCTGCCATTGTGAGGATCTGCCACGGAAGGTTTACCAAAAGGCATTATGCACTTTACTATATCAATGTTTTAAACATGCATATAATAATATGTATCTTCTGTTATCACCTTATTGAATAGTTATGTCTTGTTATCAGTAAATATTTTCATAAAATAGTTTTGATATTAATATGTATACATAGACATATTCTATACGACAAGTTTGCCTGCCATAGTATGAAATATTTATGTAAGAGAGTTCATCAGATTTACCTATATAATTTAAGGTTATGTGTATTAGAACTTTTGAGTATATGTTTTGGGAGGATGAGACCAGGGTGGCAGGCGATGGAGCAGGGCAGCAGGAGGTGAGGCAGCGCAGGAGCAGGAGACCCACAGAGGTCTTGTGGTGAGGTGGATGGGGCTGTGTGGGGAGCTGGGGCCAGGACTTTCTCTTCCAGGGTGAATGAAGAGAAAGAATCAAACTTCACAATGTGGCGGAAGCAAACAAGTCACCACATGCTGTGTGTATTGTCACAATGATCAAAATATATTAAAGTATAACATTATCATGAAGATACTGCACTGGTAAATAACATCTTAGCCCATTCTTGAAAGATATGCAATTTCTGAAATATATAATCTCAGAGTAGTCTGTCACTGAGGGACTAATGGTGTAAATGGCCTCTGTAACTTTTTTTCCACACAGTCATTAACTTAACACAAATCAAGCATCATTCAGGAGCCAATCAACATGGTGCTGCTCACCTGCTCCAGCCTTCTGCTAATCTGCTACAGGTGCTTGAGTATAATTAATATTGCTGCATATGGATTTAATTTTATATATAACTCAGATGAGCTGAGCAATAGCAATTACATATGGCTCAGCTGAGTGGAGGTGATAGTGTGTGTTGTGTGGCATTTAGAAGCAACTTGAACGTGAAGGCGTAGTGACCACAAAAGGTTGTGTAGTGTGCTGAGGGTGAAGTAATTAAACCACACTCCTCTCAACAGAGATGTTTTATATTTACTACTTAAGCGCTTCAATTTGCTCCAGTACAAGCTAAACATGGAAAAACACAGATTCTTGTCCCCAGGTTCCTGCAGTTTGATACCTTTTTGCTTACAAGGATGTTTTGTCAAGCGCTGGTGTTCATGAGCTCTTTGCATTTTTTATAGCAGCAGCGTTTCTAAAGCTGTTTCGTTTTTTTTTCAGCAGCAACTTTTTCTCTTCGATGTCATTTTTCATTAAAATATCAAAACAAACGATGACCTTTGGTTCATCACAATAAATCTTTATATGAGCATCATTTGTTTTGTAGTCTATTACTATCATTTTGAAGGAATACATATTTTTTATGCACTGTGTTTTGCCAAATTGAAATGGATTTTATTCAAATATTTTGACTTTCCTTTTCAAAGGATTTTGTTTAAGTTTTCTAGTGTTATTCTTATGTTAGTGTTGATTTAATATAACACAATACTATTGCTTTTCAGCACCTTATACTTTTACCTCCGTGGTGTAACATAAACATATATTGGTGACAAAGCGACTGGTGACAAATCTTCCATTAATATTAAGGTCAATGAGCAGAAAAAGAGGCAAAGAAAGTATATAGGTGGAAGTATATAAAGTATATGGATGGAAAAAAAACTAAACTTTGCAAAAAACTGGCTGAAGTGTGACTGGCTTAGCTAACTTTACTGAAAATTCACCTTTACACATGTGCATTTCCTCGCAATTTAGCAATTTTTAGATTATAATTATGTACCTTTGCCTCTTGGCACTGCTGTGGTGTGGCATTAGTGTATCTTGGTGACAAATCTAAGTGAAATTCAGGGTTGAGTGAGAAGAAAAGATGCAAGGAAAGTGTATGTGGATTGAAAGGAAACAAATAACTATGCCATTTCAGAAACAAAACTGGCGGAAATTATTAACAGCTTGCTTCACCTTTTGAAGATTTTATAACTTGCACATGTTTTGTCATGTAATTCAGTCATTGCGCTTAATAAACTGAGGAGGAGAAAAAGAACGAGTAGGATGATTTCTCGGACACACAGATTGAATGGGTCTTCTTTACCACTTCATATCTTTGCTAAATATGTAAATACGAAACGTATCACTCGCACTGTAGACATTACTTGATCACTTGTTTGAGGAGAAGCAACAGGCCATGGAGGTGGACGGATTTTACTGGGTTAGGCTATACTCCAACAAAGATTCACTTCGTCTTTATGCAAACATTTAACTTCCGTCCTCTGCGATTGGCATGGTTGGCTTTCACTGGTAGCCTGGCTGACGTATACACTCTCCCAGGTCTTTCTCTGCCCCACTCTGTGGTGGATAGTGGAGTGTTTCCCCATACTGACAGTATTGGTATGTTGGGTTTCCCTCTCAAGGTGCATGACTTTACATTTATCTTCATTAGTTAACAGCAGCCACTTTTTGACCCATTTATAACGAGCTTGGTGATGTCTTGTTGAAATCCGCAGTTAAGGGGGTTAATGACACGTGTTTCCTTGCAATGGAATAATGACTATATCAACTGCACAGATTAAGAGGTAAACGGCTTGCCATGGGAGGAGGAAAATGTGAAAGAATAGATACTACTTGAAGCTACACGAAGCAGGGATTGAATCGAGTGCAGTTTACTTCATCTTCATGCAAATCTTAAACCTGAGGACCCTTCTTGGCAATGTATCAATCACTAAACCACATGAGGTGAGAACAAAGTTGACGGAAAAGTGTGAAAACAAAATAAATAAATAGTCGAGAGTGCAGTAATGGTACTTTTGTCTTTGCGGAATTACTACTGTGTGTTTCAGCTTGTAATGTAACAGTCTTTACTTTTATAACCGTTTTTTACTTTGGGTGTGACTATTTGCACTTTTATCTGCTTTATTTTCCTCCTCCGTGTTTCTCTCCTTTTGTTTCTTTGTTTTTTACGCAGCGTGTTTCACTTTCTTGTTTCATTTATTTTCACGTCCGCAATATCTTGTTTTTACTTTTTATTTCTTTTATTTTACTCCCTCCGTATTTCTTTTGCACTCGTTTACTGTTCTCTATAATTTACTCCCACCGCGTTTCTTTTACTTTTTGTTTCTTATTTATACTTCCCCCGCCAAATGCATCTTTAACTCCTCTATATTTATTTTATTTTCAGTACCACTTCCCGTTAGTTAGCTCAGTCCTGTTTCCTTTATTTCCCATGATGAATAAAACATCTTACTACCTCCCACACGTGCTACAGGTGGGAGGGTGGCAGCGATGTGGCATCAGGGGGGAAGGGGAAGAGGGACCAGGGGGACTGGAGAGGGACTAGGGACGAGGAGGAGACCGGTGGAGGTCCGATTGAGTACTGGAGGGGGACTGGGACTGACTTCATTTGGTTGCCTGTTGAGTGGTTCTGGGACAGTGAAGGAGGCAGGTGTGTGCGCAGCTGGCACCTTGCGTGTTTCTCTTCAATTGAGCGTCCTTCTCTTCGTGTCAGTCCAAGCCAAGAATCCACCCTTAGCTGTGACCTTACTCAAGAGGTGTTGCTGCTGCTGGGACCTGCGCGGCGGGTCGTGGCCGGTGAGCGTCATCTCCTTCCTCAATTGGTGAGTTGAAGACAGGCAAGGAAAGGCAGGTCAAACAGGTCATTCATTTACCAGAAGTCTGCACTGGGCGCCGCCTGCACCTCCTCTTGCTTGGAATAGTCTTGCGGGTTTCTAGTCCCATAACCAAAAACTTTTAGCCCCAACTGAATTACAGTTGCCATTATTTCAACTTGCTCTTTGCAACCGTCCACCTGACCACCACGTCCTACCTCCTCAGCTCGCTTCCTTGGGTAGTCTTGCGGGTTTCTTGTCCTCCCTAATCAAAAATTTTTAGCCCCAGCACTGAATTACGGTTAGCCATTATTTCCAACGCTTGCTTTGCAAGTCCACCTGACCACCGCGTCCTGCACCCCTCAGCTCCTTCAACGCAGGTGGTCTTGCGACGTTTCTGTCCCGTTACTCATGAAAGTTTTGACACGACTCGCGTAGAACTGTATCATCACTGTTAGCCGTGTTTTCACCCCATTTTGCAAGTTTACCTGTCCACCGCGTCCTCCACTTCCTCAACTCCTTCGCTTGGTTTTCCCGCTAATCAAGAAACTTTTTAACCCCTAGCACTGGAATTACGGTTGGACGTGCATTCAACGCTGTTGAAAGTCCACCTGAACACCGCGTCCTCCACTTCCTCAACCTTCAGCTTCGGCAGATTTTCCCGCTAATTAAAAACTTTCACCCTTGCACTGAATTACGGTTGAACATTGTTTCACCATCTCTTCAAGAAAGCCCACCTGAACACCGCGTCACTCTACTTTCCTTAACTCCTTTGCTTGGACTGTCTTGCAGCGTTTCTATACCGTTTCCCAACCTTGTACCTTACCTACCTATCAACCTTACCAGCCCACGACTAAACTGAATTTCTATTAGCCATTATTCAGTACGTTTTTCAAGTCCACCTGTCTGCCGCGTCTTGGACCTCCTCAACTTCTTTCCTTGGACTGTCTTGCGGCGTTTTCTTACCTTTTCCATACCTTATCTACCTATCCTTTTATCCCACGACTAAACTAAATCTCTGTTAGCCATTATTCAGTACGTTTTTCAAGTCCACCTGTCTGCCGCGTCTTGGACCTCCTCAACTTCTTTCCTTGGACTGTCTTGCGGCGTTTTCTTTGGTATTAAATACCTTAACTACCTATCCTTCAAGCCCACGACTAAACTGAATATCTGTTAGCCATTATTCAGTACGGTACGTTTTTCAAGTCCACCTGTCTGCCGCGTCCTGGACCTCCTCAACTCTTTTTTCTTGGACTGTCTTGCGGCGTTTCTCGTTCCGTTATTCAAGAAACTTAATCCACGACTTCCACGAAAAAATGAATCATCGTTAAGCATTATATTTCAACCCGTTTTGCAAGTCTACCTGTCCATCGCGTCCTCTACTTCCTCCTTTAATTTGCTTGGAGTGTCTTACGGTGTTTCTTTTCCTTACCTTTTATATATCTTGCCTTACTTAACCTTACCTTACCTTAACTTTCTTTCTCTTATTATTTTTTTCGCTTTTTTTTCTTTCATTCTCTCTTCCTTTCATTCTTTTTCTTTCTTTCATTCTTTCTTTCTCATTCTTTTCTTTCTTTCTTTCTTTCTTTTTCTTTTTTCTTGCTTTCTCTTTCTTTTTTCTCGATCCCCCTTTTTCTCTATTTTCTTTCTCTCTTCCCTTCTTTCTTTCTTTCTCTTCCTTTATTTATTAATTTCTCTCTCTTTTATTCATGCTCTTTCTTTCTTTATTTAATTTCTCTTTCCTTTCTTCTTTTTCTCTTCCTTTCTTTCTCTTCCGATTTTTTCTTTCTTTCTCTTCCGATCTTTTCTTTTTTCTTTCTCTCTTTCTTTCTTTCTCTTTCTCTCTTTCTGCAGGTGGGCATGACCGCGCTCCATGGTGACCCAAAGGTGTCATAAATCCTGCATCAGTAGAAAAACATCCTCAGACGCACATAGCAGGGAACCAAGAGTGCGCACAGAGACGCTCATAGCAGTGAAAGAGTTAATTAATAGCATCCTGAGCGTACCATATTATTATACCGACCTTCCTGAGAGCCGAGCGTCACCCCAACACGACGCAACTACCTGACGCTACCTCCATCGCACAGTATAGCCTACATCAGTCACCACTCTTTCCAGTTTCCTTGCTGACATCCCTTCATTCCACTCTTCTACACCTTCCCCGTTCAGCCTCCTCTCCACCCCACTTATCGTAATTTCATCCCACACACTGATATAAAATGATTGACCGTTGACGAGAGCAAGCGTTTTATCTCGGTCATCAATATTTCTTCGCCTGCATTACTTCATTACGCTCCCCACACGTCCCCAGTACATTCTAAGTCTCCCCAATTAACCCCCTTACTTCCCTCAGAGGCGTAGCTTAACTTCTACAGGAGCTGGGGACGAGAACAAGTGGTAAATCTTGGCCACAATGTTTCCTCGTTTATATGCATTCACCCCACCTCCTAGATGCCCAGTGCACCTAAATCTCCCCAGTTGTCATTTTCTCCCCCCAGACACGTAGCTTCACCCCACACATGCCTACAGTAGCGGGGTGACGTAGGGGAGGAATGAATGTCCGCCTGTGGTGTTTCCTCGTTTACATTCCTTCATTCCAATCCTCTCCACGCCTCCAGCATACCAAAATCTCCCCAGTTCACCCTCCTCTCCCCATAGGTATCGCATCTTCACCCCACACACGTCTACAGGAGTGGGGTGACGTGTCAGTGGGGCGTGGGGTGCATAAATTAGTTAGCTGGCGAGGAGGCGTTTGGTATTTACATAATCGTTGAGTTACCGAGACGCGACGAAACGGCGTGAGGGAGGAAGGGAGGGAGAGGGAGGCGGGAGGGAGGGAGAGCGCGACGCGTTTAAATCTCCCTGTGATGAATGTTTTGTCATTTGCTTGTCTCTTTCCGTTTGTCTGTTTTCTTTCTCTTTTTACTTGACTTGTTTGTTCCTTTTTTATCTAATCGTTTGTGCACTGATGATTTCCTTGCGTTTTTGTTACTTTTTTCTCATATTTTCTATTTTAATTTACTTGGAGTGTCATACGGTTTTTCCTTACCTTTTATATATCTTGCCCTACGTAACTTTACCTTGACTTACTTTAACTTTCTCTCTCTTATTCTTTTTTTCGATTTTTCTTTCTCTTTCTTTTTCTTTCATTCTCTCATTCTTTTTCTTTCTTTCTCTTTTTTCTTTTTTCGATTTTTCTTTCTCTTTCTTTTTCTTTCATTCTCTCTTTCATTCTTTTTCTTTCTCTTTTTCTTTTTTCGCTTTTTCTTTCTTTCTATTTCTTTCATTCTCTCTTTCATTCTTTTTCTTTCTCTTTCTTTTTTCGCTTTTTCTTTCTCTTTCTTTTTCTTTCATTCTCTCTCATTCTTTTTCTTTCTTTCTCTTTTTCTTTTTTCGCTTTTTCTCTTTCTTTTTCTTTCATTCTCTTTCATTCTTTTTCTTTCTCTTTTTCTTTTTTCCCTTTTTCTTTCCCTTTCTTTTTCTTTCATTCTCATTCTTTTTCTTTCTTTCTCTTTTTCTTTCATTCTTTCTCTTTCCTTCATTTATTTTATTTTATCAATGTTATCGTCTTTTACATCTTTTTTTTTTTTCTTTACATATTTTGCTATTTATTATTTCATTCGTGTGAGCATTCTCGATTTTCTTGTGTATATATTTTACTCATTTTCTCGTCTTTATATATTTTTTTCTTTCACTCGTTTCGTATGATCACTTTTTATATTCGCTTGTGAACTCCTGATTTACTTTTATTAGCATTTTCATTTTCTCGTCTCTTTCCGTTCTAATTTCTACTTTATTTGTCCTGCTTGTTATTATTTTTTTTTTCATTCGTTCTTATCACTTTCACTTTCTTGCGGTGGGTGATTTATTTCCTAGGCCCTTTCCTGGACGCTTTGGATCATTTAATTTCCTCGTTTTCTGTTTATCCATTCACTTATTCAGCTTTTTGTATACCCAATGGAAAGTCTATTCTGTGCTCTCTCTCCTCTCTCTCTCTCTCTCTCTCTCTCTCTCTCTCTCTCTCTCTCTCTCTCTCTCTCTCTCTCTCTCTCTCTCTCTCTCTCTCTCTCTCATCTTATTTGCACGTTTTTTTTTTTTTCTCATTATTTCATCGTTTTCCTGCGTTACCTATTTTTAAAGATGCGTCACACCGCGTATGCTCGCTCTCTCTCTCTCTCTCTCTCTCTCTCTCTCTCTCTCTCTCTCTCTCTCTCTCTCTCTCTCTCTCTCTCTCTCTCTCTCTCTCAAAACGTCAACCGTGCCCCTATTCATCCCCCCCTTCATCCCCCTCCCCCCTTCACCTACCCACCTGCCCACGCGCCCCAAGCCCCCCCAGCAGGTCCCCTCAGGTGCCCCAGCGAACATTTATGGAAATCTTGAACGTGAGGTGAAAGTGTGTGTGTGTGTGTGTGTGTGTGTGTGTGACTGTTTATAGTAAGTTATCTTCTATATCAGGATGTTTGTTTGTTGTGTGTAGCTTACTCCTTCCTGCCTATTGTCTGTTTCTCTCTCTCTCTCTCTCTCTCTCTCTCTCTCTCTCTCTCTCTCTCTCTCTCTCTCTCTCTCTCTCTCTCTCTCTCTCTCTCTCTCTCTCTCTCTCTCTCTCTCTCTCTCTCATAATCTTATTCCTTGGTCTTATCTGTTAAGCAATTCATCACCTATTCATTTATCTTTTATTATCACTCTAAACCCACCTTTGATCCCCTTTCTCTCCCCTTTTTATCTGCCGCCTTCGCATTCCTCTTCTCTCCCCTCCTCCAGTAAATTCCTCCAACTCCCTTCCTCCATCAAATTCCCCTTCTCTCCCTTCCTCCTTCATTGCCTCATCCTTTCCTCCCTCAGTGTATTGCCTAAGAAGAGGTCAATATACCGTCGGAAATGCCTTATGCTCAGAGGAAAGGTGTGCATTAATGTGTGTGTGTGTGTGTGTGTGTGTGTGTGTGTGTGTGTGTGTGTGGAGTGTGGAAAGCTAGCATGAGTAGGTGTGAACAGATGTGTGTGTGTGTGTGTGTGTGTGTGTGTGTGTGTGTGTAGCATGCTAACCTACAGTCAGCGTCCTCTCTACAAATAGCATAATGGCTCACCTGTAATTAATGGCGTGGCTCGTTAATTACTTACCTGTGTTAAGGCGCGCGGAAGGGTCACTTAATACGCTCACGTCCGCCCACACTCAGGTGAATGAGAAACTTTCATCAAGGTGAGATTAGAGAATTAAAACGACAAGGAGAGAGAGAGAAAAGACCCGCCCTCGTAATTAATGGTGAAGAAAATTAATCCACTATTGCAATTCTATATGGAGAAAACCATAATTACGTGAGAGAGAGAGAGAGAACCTGCCTACATTCAACACCTCATGATTAACACATTTCCACTAAAAAAAAAAAAAAAAAGAAACTGAAATACAGGTACAATAAAATACAGGTGTGTGTGTGTGTGTGTGTGTGTGTGTGTGTGTGTGTGTGTGTGTGTGTGTAGGTGTGGGCGTGGGCGGCACAGGTGGGCTGGAAGTGGACGCGGCATGAGGCAAACAAAAGACCTTGACTTAGCTTAGGTGTGTGTATGTGTGTGTGTGTGTGTGTGTGTGTGTGTGTGTGTGTGTGTGTAGGCCAGATGGATCCGTGCCAACATTCGCCTTCACTCCTCCTCCTCCTCCTCCTCCTCCTCCTCCTCCTCCTCCTCTTCTTCTTCCTCCTCTTCCTCCTCCTTCTCCCCCTCCTGTGCCTTCTGTGAATAACTTTTCCCCCTTCATCTACTGGACTTTTTCTGTTTATCTCAATCTCCATCTGTGTGTGTGTGTGTGTGTGTGTGTGTGTGTGTGTGTGTGTGTGTGTGTGTGTGTGTGTTGTCTCTGGGGATCTTAGGACTTTTTTTCTCTCATTTTGTAGGCCTGTAGATTGTTTTTATGGGAAGGTAGGAGTGAAAGGTCGTCCCCCCCCCCCCCTCTCTCTCTCTCTCTCTCTCTCTCTCTCTCTCTCTCTCTCTCTCTCTCTCTCTGGACGTGGTGACGCTAATACCGGTGCCAAAAACAAGCTTACGCGTAGGATCCGACATTAATCCGCGAGACAATGAAGGAATGAAGGGAGAAAATAAGAGAAACTGGAAGATCAACAGGCGAGTGGAAGGAGGGAAAAAAAGATGAATGAAGAAGAAGAAAAAAAAGGTTGATGAACAGGGGGAAAAGGAGGATTATGAGAAAGATGAAGAGGAAGAGGAGGATTTAAGAGAACGTGCATAAATAAGAGAAATAAAAGAAGAAATAGGAGAATTAGTAAGAGTGAGAAGGTGAATAAGAATAGGAGGAAGAGGAGTTAAGAGAACGTGCAGAAGTAGAAGAGAAAAGAAGAAACAAGAGAACTAACAGCAGGAGGAGGAGGAGGAGGAGGAGGACTTATAGAGATAGAAAGAACCGTAGATAAACCTCGAGTGAAATCTACTTATGTTTACTCTTGGTCTTCTCTTTCTCCTTCCCCATGTCTTTGTTCTCGGGTCTAGGAAAAGTGGTGATGGGGGGTAGGGCTGGAAGGGGTAGTGGTGGAGGGTTAGTGGTGTAAGTGGATGAGTTTAGATAGTGGTCTGATAGGAAGGGTAATGAGTGGTATGTTCGGTCTATTATTCCCCACCATTAACCTCACCCATTCGTCTTCTTTCGTCTATGCAACCTATCCACTAATTCTCTCTCCCTTTCTCCCTTCCATCTATACCCATTCCTCCTCCCTTCTACACGCCTATTCACTCCTGTCTATCTGTTATTCATCCCCCGTCAACACCTGTTCCTCCTCTTCTTTCTCTTCGTCATCCCATATTTAGTTTTATTTTCGCTTTTGTAACAGCCTCTTGGAGTTGTCTTTTGTTTTTTTTGCATTATTCTATTTTTTTGCTTCAGTGTTTGTCTCTTGTCTTTCCCACACGCTTATCCACCTATTTTCTCTCCCTTCCACTCATTCCCTCTTCTCTCAATACGCCTCTCCACCTATATCACTCTCCCTTCCACATGTTCATCCACTCATTCTCTATCTCTCACACGCCCTTCCACTCATCCATATCCCCTTAGCCCTCCCCCCCTCCATCTACTAATCTATTCACACCCCCACCTATCCTCTTCACCCTTCTCTTATCCCTTTCCTCATCCATCTACCCACCTGTTCAGTTTCGACCTTCTACCATCTATCCCTCTTAATTATCTACCTCACCTTTCTATTTTTTTTACATCAGAGAAAGCGGTCAAGAGCAAAAAATAGATAAAAAAGTTCACTATCTATCTATCTCTATCTTTTTATCTATCTATCTATCTATCTATCAGTCTATATATCTTGCCATCTACCAGACATCCTCCTACACCATTCTTCTTCCTTCCCTCCCTCTCACCCATCCGCTATCTATTAATCTATCTATCTACCTATCTATCTATGTTTGTGTTATTGTTGCCAGCCGTCCTCCTACGCCATCCTTCAACCTCCTCCTCCTCCTCCTCCTCCTCCTCCTCCTTCCTTCCTCCCTCCCTCCTCCGCACCTGCTCACCTGCCCGCTCACCTGCTCCCCCTCCAACACCTGCTCTCGCATCCCATCAGGTGTAGGGAGGGAGCAGGACACGGGTAAAGGCTTCCAGGTGCAGCCGTCCGCAACACACACACACACACACACACACACACACATATGCACAGCTGTTTATTTTTTTGTATATGTTTACACTTTCGTTTTTTTTTTTTATGATGTTCCTAGAAATGTATTAATTATGAGGTGGTGGTGCAGGTCTCTCTCTCTCTCTCTCTCTCTCTCTCTCTCTCTCTCTCTCTCTCTCTCTCTCTCTCTCTCTCTCTCTCTCTCTCTCTCTCTTCTCCGTATTTACACTTTTATCAATGTTTTTACTCCTGCTGTACGTGGATGAATGCAATGTTTATCTTTTCTGAGAGTAAGAAGGTAAAAAATATACTCCTCTTTACCTCCCATACATACTTACTTTTATTTTCGCTTTTGTAGCCGCCTCGTGGAGTTTTCTTTTGTTTTCTTTGCATTATTCTATTTGTTGTTTCTGTGTTTGTCTCTTGTTCCTCGCCTACATTCTTCATTCTTGCTTATATTCGTCCTTCGTGATTGTACTTTTATTTTGGTTTATATCTTTATCTTTTCCACGCTTATCTCTTTCCTGCTTGCATGTAAATATTTAGAACACAAGTCTGTTTATCTGTATTCTTGTGTTCGTTCTTTCTTTCAGTTTCTCTCTCAGAATTTATATATCTACATTTTTTATGCCTGTTATATCTCTCCTACTTTCATATTACAAGCATATTTGTTTTTGTTATATTCTTATTTTTATATTCTTTTTTGATTTTCTTTTTCCTTGAATTTATACATCTGGAATTTCCACACTTGTTATCTCTCTTTCCTGCTTTCATGTAAATATTTAGACCACAAGTGTTTTTATTTATATTCTTGTTTTATTTTACTTTCTCGTGATTTTCTTGCTATTTGACTTTATGAATCTACAATATCCACGCTTGTCATCTTTCTTTCTTTCCTATTTTCATGTAAATATTAAGAAAGAAAGCCTATTTATTTGTATTCTTGTTTCTGTTCGTCCTTTGTGATAGTTTTCTTGGACTTTATATATCTGTCTTTTCCACGCTTATTATCTCTTTATTTCCTCCCCTCATTGTAGAACACACAACCCTATTTATATTCTTGTTTTTGTTCTTCCTTTGTGCTTTCTTTTCTTTTTTTACATCTACGTTAATATCTAGAGCACAAGCATATTAATCTATCTATCTATTTACACACTATTAGCTTTCCGCCACAACGCAATAGTTATAACACATAACTAAGAACGTAAAAAGTCACTCTGCGTCTCATTTTCTCATTTCCTCCGCTCTTAATTATCTTTGTTTATTATTCTCCCCACGCTGTCTTTTTTTTTCCTCCTTTGCACCATTCGTAAACAAAGGAGTGAGTCGGCGCAGCGCCATGTGGAGGCCGTGTGTGTGGAGGACGAGGAGGAGGACGAAGGTGGAGCAGTGGAGGAGGTGTTTTTAAAGAGCGTGAATGAATAGGAGAAAAAAAGATAAAAAAAAAACAAGATTAAAAAAAGGAACTAATGGATGATGAAAGATAAAAATGGGATGACGAGCAAGAAGTGGATGAGGATGAGGAGGAGGAGGAAATGATAAAAGTGTATAAAGAGGAAAAGAAAAAGAAGAAACAGGATAATGAAAAGGAGATAATGGATAATGTGGACGAATATGAATAAAAGAAAAACGAAAAGGAGGAGTAGGAGGAGCAGGTGGTGAAGAAAGGAGTTTAAAAGAGCGTGGATGAAGATGATGAAGGAAAGAAGAAACAAGAGGTTGATCAGGAGTTTCGTGGATGAAGGATGACAAGTATGGGAGGTGGAAGAGGAAGAGGAGGAGGAGGAGGAGCAGGTGATGAAGGAGGAGTTATCAAGAGAGCACGGATGAAGAGGAATTGGCAGGAGTTAATGGATGACGGATGATGAGTATGGGAGGACGAAAACGAAGAAGAGGAGGAGGAAGAGGAGGAGGTGGTGAAGGAGGAGGAGGTAAGAGCTGGGATACAGAAGAAAAGAAACTCGAGTTGGCGAAGGATAACAAGGAGGGACGAAGAAGAGGAGGAGGAAGAAGAAGAAAAAGAGCAGGTGGAGGAGCATGTGTATAGAGAAGAAATGAAGGATGAACAGAAGTTTGAGAGGAGGAGGGTGGAGGACGAAGAGGAGGAGGAGGAGAAGGAAGAAGAGCAGGTGGAGGAGCGTGTACGAATATTGAGAAACAGAGCATGAACCGTAATATGGGAGGAGGAGGAGGAGGAAGAAAGAAGAAGAGGAGGGGAAGATAAATGGGCGTTCATAATTAGGAGGAAGAAAAGAGGAAACATGATAACTAAAAAGAATGAGAGAATGAAGAGGAGGAGATGGAGGAAGAAGAAGGACGAAGAAGAGGGAAAATTAAAAGATCGTTCATAATTAGGAGAAAGAAAAGAGGAAACATGAAAAGTAAAACGAATGAGAGAATGAAGAGGAGGTGGAGGAGGAGGAAGAGGAGGAGGACTAACAAAGAGATGGAAAGAGCACCAACTAAAACAAAAATGAAAAAAAAAGAACTGCAAGATAATGATAAACTACTCCTAGCTGGGGAGGGTTTCTTATTTTTATCCAATCTCACTATTATAATAACTTCGACCTTCTTTTTATCTATTATGGCCTTAGTTCATGATTTTTATTACGTTTTAACACACACACACACACACACACACACACACACACACACACACACACACACACGTACACAAACACACCGCATGACTATGATTTTTTATGAAGGCCATGTGTTCCTACTCTGCATGTGTGTGTGTGTGTGTGTGTGTGTGTGTTTTTTTATACCCGAGTTTTTCGTATAGAACCTGTCTTAAAATCCCCCCACTCTCTCTCTCTCTCTCTCTCTCTCTCTCTCTCTCTCTCTCTCTCTCTCTCTCTCTCTCTCTCTCTCTCTCTCTCTCTGATGAACAAACAAAAGACATCAGATAACAATTAAAAGAAATAAATCGAAATTCTTATCTATCGTGGGCGTGGCGAGGCTTCTGTGCGCCCATAATAGCCCTGTGTGTGTGTGTGTGTGTGTGTGTGTGTGTGTGTGTGTGTGTGTGTTGCTGCGTAATTTTCCCGACCTTGAGCTGTGAGCGATGGAGGGAAGGAAGGAAGGAAGGGAGGGAGGGAGGAAGGAAAGAAGTGAGTGAGGAAGGATGGGTTGTAGGAGGGAAGAATTTAGGGAGGAAAGAAGAAAGGGAGGGAGGGAGGGTGGAGAAGAGGAAATAAATATGGAGGGAAGAAATGGAGGGAGGAAAGATGTAAGGGAAGAAGACAGGAGGAAGAAGAGAAGTAAGGAAAGGAAAAAGGGTTTGTAAGAAAAGAAGTAATGGAGAAAGAAGAGGATGAAGGGAAGAAGGTAAGGGAAGAGAGGAAAAAAAGGGAGGAAGAAAAAAAAAACAAAGAAGAAAGATAGGAAAAAAGGGAAGAGAGGGATAGAATGTAGGAGAAAAGTAAAGGAAAAAAATGACATAGCCTAAGTGGAACACACACACACACACACACACACACACACACACACACACACACACACACACACACACACACACACACACACAAGCATACCCCCCCCTCTCCCACATTCACACACACTTCTCTTAATAAAAACACATCATATATAATTACTAACCTGTCCAATCAACTCATCAATTATACACCTGTGTCATTAATACCCGGAAGTCATCGTCTATCATTAAGTTATTACCCTGATTACGCTACTCAGGTGTAAGCTTACCTGTGCTTTCTCTCCCACGTGACAGTTTTATGCGTCACGGTGTAGTTTTATGGCGTCGAGATGAGGAAGCGGAGGGTTAGAAAAAAGAGCGCCGTGTGGTGTGGTTGCGGTTTTTCTTGCATTGGGCGGGTTTTTTCTTACGTGGATCGGTTGCGGTTTTTTGGGGGCAAGGGGGGATGTGTATTATTATGTGTTTTTCCGTCGGTCATTGCATCAGAACGTTTTGTGAGTCTGATTTCAAGGTTGTGTTTGTGTTCTCTCTCTGTCTATTTTTGCTCCATATGTGTTGGTTGTGGTTTTTTATTGCATTGGGCGGTTTTTTATGGATAAGTTGTGGTTCTGGGCGAGGATGATGTGTAATATATGTTTTCCGTCATTCAGTGCTTCATATCGTTAGCTTTTTCTTCAGTAGATTTCAAGGTTATGTTTGTATTCTCTGTATCTGGCTATCTATCTATCCATCTATCTATCTTCGTTTCCGCTCTCCTTTTCTCCTCTTCTTCCTCTTATAATTATTTCTTTTTTTCCTCGCTTCCTTTATTATTCCTCTTCTTTTCTCCCCTATCTATCTACCTATCTATCTATCTATCTGGCTACCTATCCAACTATTCATATATTTATCTTCGTTTCCGCTCTTTTTCTCCTCTTCTTCCTCTCATATTTCTTTTTTCCTGGCTTCCTTTATTATTCCTCTTCTTTTCTCCCCTATCTATCTACCTATCTATCTATCTATCTGGTTATCTATCCAACTATTCATATATTTATCTTCGTTTCCGCTCTTTTTCTCCTCTTCTTCCTCTCATATTTCTTTTTTCCTCGCTTCCTTCTTTATTCCTCTTCTTTTCTCCCCTATCTATCTATTTATCTATCTATCTATCGATGTCTAGAGAAAGTTTATAATGATGCTCTTTTGTTTGTTTTGAATTTTCGTCTGTCAGGAGTCGGGATGGAAATTAATATCCTCTGTTTACCTCCAAGATCAGTGTGTCGAGCCGAGGCGAGAGACGGGTGGAGAGGCGGGATTAAGGCTTATTGGGCCTCTCTCTCTCTCTCTCTCTCTCTCTCTCTCTCTCTCTCTCTCTCTCTCTGATTCTGGTATGGTCATTATTTCGCTTCGTCTTTCCCTCCGTCTATTCCTCCTCCTTGACTTTCCTCCTCCTCCACCTCCTCTTCCTCCTCCTCTTCGTATTTTTCTTCGTCTTCTTCTTCTTGGTCTTGTTCTTCTTGTTCTTGTTCTTCTTGTTCTTCTTCCTCCTCTTCCTTACTCGAACGTCAATGTCACAAAATTAGAAAAAAACAACTGTCCCCCTAAATGAGATTATCAGCGCTCTCTCTCTCTCTCTCTCTCTCTCTCTCTCTCTCTCTCTCTCTCTCTCTCTCTCTCTCGGTAACTCTAACCCTCATCTCATTAACTCGTAAGCCTCCTCATCTTCAAATATCAGGTGGTTACGTCCTCTTAAAACACCTCCTTCCCTCTTTAAGTCCCCCCTTACCTGCCCCTCACCTACCCTCTGTACCCCATTAACCTCTAAATCATCCTTAATTAGTCCCTTTCCGCCTTACTTAGCCTAACGATCCCATATTTTTGCCCTATTTTTCATTCCTTTAACTCGTATACATGTCACCCGTTTACTACTACTACTACTATTACTACTACTGCCACTACTACTACTACTACTGCTTCGTCGCCCGGGGTCGTGGGAGTGACACAGCTTGAACTGGTTGGTAGGGAAACGAAGTCATTCTCTCCACCAACTTCGACGTGTTTACCTTCCACATGCCGCCTGCCCTCTCAAGCTGAACGAAGGAACAGCTCTCTCTTCCTCCTTCTCCTCCTCCTCTTCCTCTTCCTAATAACCATCGTCTTCGTTTCTGCTTTCTTCTTTTCTTCTTTTCTTCTTCCGCTTGTAATTCTTGTTCCTCTGTTTCCTTCTTTTCTCTTTTTTCCCCCTCCACTTCTTCTATTGTTACTCTTTTTCTACTCGAAGGAACAGCTCTCTCTTCCTCCTTCTCCTCCTCCTCTTCCTCTTCCTAATAACCATCGTCTTCGTTTTCTCCTTTCTTCTTTTTCTTCTTTTCTTCTTCCGCTTGTAATTCTTGTTCCTCTGCTTCCTTCTTTTCTCTTCTTTTTCCCTCCACTTCTTATACTGTTACTTTTTTTCTACTCGAAGGAACAGCTCTCTCTTCCTCCTTCTCCTTCTCCTCTTCCTCTTCCTAATAACCATCGTCTTCGTTTTCTGCTTTCTTCTTTTCTTCTTTTCTTCTTCCGCTTGTAATTCTTGTTCCTCTGCTTCCTTCTTTTCTTTTTCCCTCCACTTCTTCTATTGTTCCTCTTTTTCTGCTTTCTTTTCTTTCTCCTTTTCTTCCGCTTGTACCTTTTTTTTCTCTGCTTTCTTCTTTTCTCCTCTTCTCTTTTGTTTTCTCCCTCATCTCCCTCCTTAACTTCCCCTCTCTTAACTCTTTTCAACACTCTATCTCTCTATCTTACTCTCTTCACTAATATCTAACAAATAACTAATATCTAACTAATAACTAATCTAACTAATCTAACTAATAACAAATAACTAATATCTAACTAATAACTAATATCTAACTCTCTTCAACACTCTATCTGTATGGTCCCATCCTGCCTTTCTGGGCGGTGCTTGGCGAAGTAAACAAATTAATCTGGCATTCGGGACTGTTTCTGGGCACGGAGTCTCTTTTGTTTCTAGGTTACCAAGTTATAGGCAAGTACCCACATTCATTCTATATATTTCTTCGCTAAAAGACGAGGTTGCCACAGTCGATACCTGGGCTTAGTTAATGCACTAGAATGGTCACCTGTAACTGGAAGGCTCATCTCACTTTTTATTATACCTTTACGTCTATTTATAAGAAGACGCTACTAAATTTAGGCTGGCAGTTGTGCAGCGAAATACATTTGTTTTGCAAGAAATATCGCAGTGAACAATACTTTCTCCTCTGCTATATCACCATACGAGATTATGGGCCGTATTACTAGACATTTCGTCGCCCAAGTACACCTATTTGACAAGGCTTTCGTAGGAGTTTTGGGCATTTCAAGGAGTAGTTTTATGGCCCTGGCAGTGGTTTAACCCTTCTTCTGTACCCTGAACCTAAAGAAACACTCATTTGAACCCGATTGATCCCCTCTTTGACCTTTAGAAATAGCTGATATGAGAACCAAAAGTGTCTTATAATACCGACCTATGTATTTGAAGGGAATTTCGCAGCACTTTGGAATTTCGCTGCACTTTGGAATTTCGCTGCACTTTGGAATTTCGCAGCACTTTGGAATTTCGCAGCACTTTGGAATTTCGCTGCACTTTGGAATTTCGCAGCACTTTGGAATTTCGCAGCACATTGGACTTTAGCAGCACTTTGAATTTCGCAGCACTTTGAATTTCGCAGCACTTTGGAATTTCAGCACTTTGAATTTCGCAGCATTGAATTTCGCACTTTGGAATTTAGCAGCACTTTGGAATTTCGCAGCACATGGGAATTTCGCAGCACTTTGGAATTTCGCAGCACTTTGGAATTTCGCTGCACTTTGGAATTTCGCAGCACATTGGAATTTCGCAGCACTTTGGAATTTCGCAGCACTTTGGAATTTCGCAGCACTTTGGAATTTCGCAGCACATTGGAATTTCGCAGCACTTTGGAATTTCGCAGCACTTTGGAATTTCGCAGCACATTGGAATTTCGCTGCACATTGGAATTTCGCAGCACTTTGGAATTTCGCAGCACATTGGAATTTCGCAGCACTTTGGAATTTCGCAGCACTTTGGAATTTCGCAGCACTTTGGAATTTCGCAGCACTTGGGAATTTCTGCACTTTCGCAGCATTGGAATTTCGCAGCACTTTGAATTTCGCAGCACTTTGAATTTCGCAGCACTTTGAATTTCGCACATTGGAATTTCGCAGCACTTTGGAATTTCGCAGCACTTTGGAATTTCGCAGCACTTTGGAATTTCGCAGCACTTTGGAATTTCGCAGCACTTTGGAATTTCGCAGCACTTTGGAATTTCGCAGCACATTGGAATTTCGCTGCACATTGGAATTTCGCAGCACTTTGGAATTTCGCAGCACTTTGGAATTTCGCAGCACTTTGGAATTTCGCAGCACTTTGGAATTTCGCAGCACTTTGGAATTTCGCAGCACTTTGGAATTTCGCAGCACTTTGCCTCACATCCCTTTTGGAGAGGCAATTGAGAGGTGCTGCATTTCCTCTTTCACGCCAAGGGACCGGATACAGCGCTGGCCTCTACACACTCAGCTTAGAGAGTCTCCCATTGAGGATGTCTTATGCCCTTTGAGCTCACCTCGTTATCGTTTCATTCATGGAGTCTGAAAAGCCCTTGCGTGTGTGTGTGTGTGTGTGTGTGTGTGTGTGTGTGTGTGTGTGTGTGTGCTAAACTTTGATCAACCTGAATATCCATACCTTAATTAACCCCTTGCGTCTCTTCTCTTCTTTCCTCTTCCTCCTCCTCTTCCTCCTCCTCCTCCTCCTCCTCCTCCTCCTCCTCCTCTTTAGACTTAGAAGGGCACTCTTGATTAGCTTGCATTCCTTTTCACACACACACACACACACACACACACACACACACACACACACACACACACACACACACACACACACACACACACATTCAGGTTGAGGCCCCAGAGTGCTTTCAGTTTGCTTCTCACATTTGTTGTTGTTGTTGTTGTTGTTGTTGTTGTTGTTGTTGTTGTTGTTGTTGTTGTTGTTGTTGTTGTTGTTGTTCTAGATAACGTTGGTAATTTTGGCAATTATCATAACATTGTTTTTTGCTCCATTTTCCTTCTTCTTTGTCATTATATAATTTCTTTTTCTTATTTTTCTCCTTCTTCTTCTTTTTCTTCTTCTTCTTCTTTTTCTTCTTCTTCTTCTTCTTCTTCTTTCATAATTTCTGCTACATTTAAATAATTATGGTTAGCAAATTTTAGGTCATATTTCTTTCCACATTATTATTATTATTATTATTATTATTATTATTATTATTATGAGAGAGAGAGAGAGAGAGCTGCGGCATACCTTTCATAACGTCAGTATTAACGAGGCACCTTTCCTCCACGCCTCGCCCAGGTGTGCTAGTGACGAGGCTCTCACGGCGCCCTGATTGATTAGCGAAGGTGAAAACTTACCTGAGAGAGAGAGAGAGAGAGAAGAAACTAATGAATGAAGTTATTAAGAGGAAGAAAGAAATGGAATTGTAAAGAGATAGGTAGATAGATAGTAGAGACAGACAGATAGATAGATAGGTAGAAGGACAGAGAACGGGAAAAGAGACAAGACACATCACAAACAAATGCGCATCACATTCAGTCTTAGAAGTAAACGCAAACACAAGATCACACGAATAAAACTAGAAAGAAAAACAAAAACTAAAGAAAATCTAACCACACGCGCAAACTCAAAAACAAAAATAAAAACACTGCAAAAAGGAGAGAGAGGAAGGAGGTCAGATTCAGGTAACTCCTACAAGCCTACACAAAATACACACCTCAGTAGGCCTATGATATACCACCTGTCATCCTTACCTGTAAATTAATTCGACCTCCTTTTCTCCAACCTTTCAACCCTACTCCTACCAACCCACCGCGCGGCTTTCAAACCTTTTCTGCTTCATCATGACACTGTGAACCGAGTCTTGTTTTTCGTCCTGAATCTGTCGCTGTCATTTTGTAACCTTTATTTTGCTTCGCGTTGAAATGTTATAATAGTGTGTGTGTGTGTGTGTGAGAGAGAGAGAGAGAGAGAGAGAGAGAGAGAGAGAGAATTAAATAAAACTGAAACAGATTAGAGCCAGAGAATGAAAGAATAACGAAAGGGCAAACTAACTATAAAAAAAAAAGGAAATTGAGTGGAAAAAAAGAAAAATGAAAATAAAAAAATAATGAGATAATGAAGAGAAATGAACGAAAAAAAAGAGAAAATATTTGAGAGAGAGAGAGAGAGAGAGAGAGAGAGAGAGAGAGAGAATGAATAAAGGAAGTAAAACAAATGAATTAAAGAGATAGAAAATGAAAGAGCAAAGAAATAACGAAAAAAAACTAAAATAAAGAGATACAATAGTGGAAAAAGAAAGAAAAATGATCGAAAAGATGGAAAATAATTAAAAGAGAGAGAGAGGAAATATAACAACAAAAGGACACACAATTAACCTTGATTATTTTTGAGTGCCCAGGAAGTCTGAGAATTGGAGGGAGGGAGGAGAGAGAAAAAGGAAGGAGGGGACGGAGGAAAGTAAGAGAAGTATAAGAGAGAAGGAAAGGAGGGAAGGAAGAGAATAATTATTGGAGAGAAGGGAAGGAGAAAGAGAAGAGGAATATGAACGAAGAGAGGGAGGAAAGAGAAATAGGAAGGAAGGGAGGAAAGTAAGAGAAGTATAAGAGAGAAGGAAAGGAGGGAAGGAAGAGAAGAATTATAGGAGAAAAGGGAAGGAGAAAGAGAAGAGGAATATGAACGAAAAGAGGGAGGAAAGAGAAATAGGAAGGAAGGGAGGAAAGGAAGAGAAGTATAAGAGAGAAGGAAAGGAGGGAAGGAAGAGAAGAATTATAGGAGAGAAGGGAAGGAGAAAGAGAAGAGAAATATGAACGAAAAGGGGGAGGAAAGAGAAATAGGAAGGAAGGGAGGAAAGGAAGAGAAATGACGGAAATGGGGAAGGGAAAGTAGAGAAATATAAAAGAAAGAAGGGAGGAAGGAAGAGAAGTATGGAAAAGAATGGAAGGAAGGAAGAGAAAGAAGTGTGGTTAAGAGGGAGGGAAGGAAGGGAGAGAAGAAAGGTGACGAGAGAAAGGAAGGAGGGAAGGAAGACAAGATAATAAGTATTGGAGAGAAGAGAAGGAAAAAATGGAAGAGACAAAAATAAGAGAAGAATAAGAGAGAGGGAAGGGAGAGAGGGACGGATGGAAGGAAGGAAGGAGAAGAAGGAAGAGAGAGAAGAAGACGGAAATAAGGAAGGAGAAGAAGGGAGAGAGAGAAGAAAACGGAAATAAGGAAGGAGAAGAAGGTAGAGAGAGAAGACGGAAGTAAGGAAGGAGAAGAAGGGAGAGAGAGAAGAAGACGGAAATAAGGAAGGAGAAGAAGGGAGAGAGAGAAGAAGGAAATAAGGAAGGAGAAGAAGGGAGAGAGAGAAGAAGACGGAAATAAGAGAAGAATACGAGAAAGGGAAGAATGGAAGGAAGGAAGGAGGGAGAAGAAGGGAGAGAGAGAGAAGGGAGGGAGAAAGCGGTGCCCACATTACCATTGTCGAACTGTCGCCTCCTTTCCCTCCCTCTCTCCCTCCCTCCTTCCCTCCCTCCTTTCTCTCCCTCTCTCCAAGGTCCTTTAGGGTGAAGGAGACAAATTTCTGGTCTGATACTCGTTCAAAAGGAGTCAAGTTCTCTCATTCACGGGTTAACGACTCTCTCTCTCTCTCTCTCTCTCTCTCTCTCTCTCTCTCTCTCTCTCTCTCTCTCTCTCTCTCTCTCTCTCTCTCTCTCTCTCTCTCTCTCTCTCTCTCTCTCAATGATTTTCTCTTTTATTTCGTTCGTTTCTCTTCATTATCACTTATTATTTTTTTCTCTCAATTTTCTTTTTTTTTTTATAGTTATTTCTCCCTTTCATTCTCTGTCTCTAA
>NC_066521.1:9133742-9153118 GCF_024679095.1 Eriocheir sinensis
CACTCACAACATGACTGCCAAGCCCACCTTTCTCGCATTTAATTTTCTCTGCTCTTTTCACCTTTCTTAGTCATTCTTCCTCTCCTCTTCTTTCCCTGTAAATATAAACATAGTAATCCCTTTTTCTTCTCTTTCATCATCTTAACTTAAATATCCTCCTCTATATCCTTTTTCTTTTTTCCTATTTCCTCCCCTGTATTCCTGTATTCCTATCCCCTTCGTCTTTTTTCCCATCCTTCCATCCTCTTTTCCACGCTGTCCGCCTCTCCCTTCCTCTCCTCTCCTCAGAAAACATTGACACAGTAACCCTTTTTTCCTCTCGCTTATTAATACCTCATGACGTCCCTCACATCCTCTTCGTCACAGTACAAACGTTGAGTCTTGCCATATTTAGGGGAGCCTCTGACTGGCCGGGCGGCGGTGACGTCACGTGGGTTTGTTTACACCCGTCAGCTGATGGATGGTCGTGGGCGGTGAGGTGGGAGCGTCCGCCGTTTGGTTTTCGTGTCTCGCTTGATTGAATGTTGGTGGAAGAGATGAAGGTGTTTACGCTGTTATTAGTTACTGCTGCTATTACTGGTGCTACTACTACTACTACTACTACTACTACTACTACTACTACTACTACTACTACTACTACTACTACTACTACTACTACTACTACTACTACTACTACTGCTACTACTACTACTACTTCTACTACTACTACTACTACTACTACTACTGCAACTTCATATATAACATCAATAACAATATCTATTACTCTTCTTCTTTTTGCTCTTGGTTTTGTTCTCAATGTTCTTATTCTTGTTCTTCTTGTTTTTGTTTCTGTTCTTCTTTTCTTATTCTGCTTCTTCTCCCTTTTCTTCTCCTCCTCCTCCTCCTCCTCCTCCTCCTCCTACTACTACTACTACTACTACTACTACTACTACTACTACTACTACTACTACTACTACTACTACTACTGCCTGCTACCACTACCTACTACTACTACTGCTGCTATAGCCCTGTTACTACTACCACTTCTGCTTATTCAACACCCTCTTTATAGACTTGGATCCCTTTCCTAAACGGGTTGACCCTTTCAGAATCATGATTTATGGCGTCTATGCTTTAATAGGATCGAACTCTATTCAGTGTGGGATTTATAGTGGTAGTGAAGGCAGTGTGTGTGTGTGTGTGTGTGTGTGTGTGTGTGTGTGTGTGTGTGTGTTTGTGTGTGTGTGAATCAAACATGTAAAGGAAGTGTGAACGTGACCATAAGAGGAAAATGTGTGTGTGTGTGTGTGTGTGTGTGTGTGTGTGTGTGAGAGAGAGAGAGAGAGAGAGAGAGAGAGAGAGAGAGAGAGAGAGAGAGAGAGGAGTACAAGTGTTACGATGGACAGGTAAAATAAATCACGTAGAAAGTAACAGAGAGAGAGAGAGAGAGAGAGAGAGAGAGAGAGAGAGAGAGAGAGATCAAACACATACCATTAATCATATACCATCCCATGACCTCACTTTCTCCATATTATCCCCACAAACAATGTCATTTTGGAGCATCTGGGTATCGAAGGAGGGTCAAGGGGTCAGGGAGTGGTGGGCAAGGAAGAAGCCATACGAGAAGGTCAGGTCAGGCTAGCGTGGTGACCTTTCCTGACCTCTTTGTTGTGAGGATGAAAGTTCGCATTGACGCTACTCACCTCTCCTCTGACCTCCTTTCTCTCTCTCTCTCTCTCTCTCTCTCTCTCTCTCTCTCTCTCTCTCTCTCTCTCTCTCTCTCTCTCTCTCTCTCTCTCTCTCTCTCTCTCTCTCTCTCTCTCTCTCTCTCTCTCTCTCTCTCTCTCAATCTATCTATCTATCTATCTATCTGTCTGTCTATCTCCTATTCAGTCAGTCATATATCTTATGTGTGTGTGTGTGTGTGTGTGTGTGTGTGTGTGTGTGTGGCCAGGTGTGGAGGGCAAAGGTGAGCCTCGTAACACATTCCTCGTTTTCTTTATATGTATTTTTTTATTCTTTTGTTTTCTCATTTTTCATTGCCCTCTTTGACCTCTTTGACCTCTCTCTCTCTTTGACCTCTTTGACTTCTCTCTCTCTCTCTCTCTCTCTCTCTCTCTCTCTCTCTCTCTCTCTCTCTCTCTCTCTCTCTCTCTCTCTCTCTCTCTCTCTCTCTCTCTCTCTCTCTCTCTCTCTCACACACACACACACACACACACACACCTGCCCTTCCTTCCACAGGTGTGTGTGCTTCTTTCCTTCCCCTCCTTCCCCTTCCTCCCCTTTCCTTCCCCCTTACCTATTACCCCCCCCCCTCAACTTAGCCGAGATGGGATGGGGGAATGGGAGCAAAAAATATAGGAACGTTGATGTGGAGAGAGAGAGAGACACTAGGTGGGGAAAGGGGAAGAAAGGGTTGCAAGGGTGAAGTTATGAAAGGGCGTAAAGGAAGCGGAAGAAGAGTGACAGAGAGAGAGGTGACTAGATGGGGAAAGGGAAGAAAGGGTTGCAAAGGGTGAAGTTATGAAAGGGGTAAGGAAACGGAAGAAGAGAGACGTGCATAGAATAGAAAAGGAAAGAGAAAGAATATAGAAGAGAAATGTACAGTACAACATTCTCTTCCAGGCCTCATCCCGTCACCCTGTCATTATACTCCCCGCTCCATTATTCCCTCCCCTCCAGCCACCCCTCCCCTCCCCCATCAAAACTCCTCCAATGCACTAACCACACGCCCCCTACCCCTACCCCCATTCCCCCAACACCTACCTCCCCCTTTTGAAAACCCTTCCTTCCATTCACTCCTCCCTCCTCATCAAAACTCCTCCAATGCACCTAGCCACATGCCCCATCCCCTTCCCTTTCCCCAGACTCCCTACCTTCCCCCTTGCAAACCTTCCCCTTTCCCGTCACCTGCCCCTTCCCTCCGTAACTAAACCCGTTCTTATCGCCAACCACACCTTCCCTCCTCTCCCCAACTCTCTGTCCCCTCTTTCAACCGCCCCTTTTCCTCCGTTCCGCCGCCCCTTCAACTCCCTTTAACTCAATCTCGCCTTAGCACTAACCACACCCTGCCCCCTCACCCCATTCCTCCTCCCTCTCCTCCCTCTACCCCCCTCTTCTCCTTCCCTCGCTCCACCCTTCCAACCGGTTCCCAAGGAGGCCGTCACGACTCCTCACGTTCTTGCATTGTTTACCTCTCAGTCACGTCAGTCCGAGGGGTGTAAACAGGCTCTCTCTCTCTCTCTCTCTCTCTCTCTCTCTCTCTCTCTCTCTCTCTCTCTCTCTCTCTCTCTCTCTCTCTCTCTCTCTCTCTCTCTCTCTCTCTCTCTCTCTCTCTCTCTCTCTCTCTCTCTCTCTCTCTCTCTCTCTCTCTCTCTCTCTCTCTCTCTCTCTCTCTCTCTCTCTTCTTTCGTTTCCCTTCCCCCTTTTATCACTTCACCCTTTCTTCCCCTTTTCCCTCTCCCCTTCTCTCTCTCTCTAGTCTCTCTCTCTCTCTCTCTCTCTCTCTCTCTCTCTCTCTCTCTCTCTCTCTCTCTCTCTCTCTCTCTCTCTCTCTCTCTCTCTCTCTCTCTCTCTCTCTCTCTCTCTCTCTCTCTCTCTCTCTCTCTCTCTCTCTCTCTCTCTCTCTCTCTCTCTCTCTCTCTCTCTCTCTCTCTCTCTCTCTCTCTCTTTACGGCCTTTCAAGTCCCTTTCTCTCAACCCGTTTAGGAATCTCCATAATCCCCCCTTTCTTCCTCTCTTTTTTCTCTCTTTCTCTCTTAGGGCAGACAGTGAACCAGACGAAGAGATAGCATTGAAATTATAGGTTATGCCGGAGCGGGATGAAGTACACTGACATCAGAGATTAACTGAGAGAAAGAAGAAGAAGGGTTATTGGCTGATAGTAATGATGATGTATTTTTTCTTACTTAATTGTTTTACTATTATTATTTACTATCATCGCATATTATCGTTATTTTTCCACCTATGTCGTTTTCTTTGTTAATTTAGTTTATTATCGTATTTTATTGCTATTTTTTCATTTATCTTCAATACTGTAGCACTGAGGTTTTATTTTCTTTCTTTGAATTATGACCGTTTTTTTTATTATTTCTTATTATTAACTTCTTATTGTCATTATTTTCTTGTTCATTATCTTCTTATCTTATCGTCATTATTTTCTTGTTCTTTATCTTATTGCCTTTATTTTTATAATTTTCTTGTTCTTTATCTTCTCATCTTATTGTAATTATTTTCTTGTTCCTTATCTTCTTATCTTATCGTCATTATTTTCTTGTTCTCTATCTTATTGTCTCTATTTTCGTTATTTTCTTATTCTTTATTTTATCATCTTATCGTCATTATTTTTTTATTCGTTATCTTCTTATCTTATCGTCATTATTTTCTTGTTCTCTATCTTATTGTCTCTGTTTTCGTTATTTTCTTATTCTTTATTTTCTCATCTTATCGTCATTATTTTTTTTATTCGTTATCTTCTTATCTTATCGTCATTATTTTTTATTCTTTATCTTCTTATCTTATTGTCATTATTTTCTTGTTCTTTATCTCCTTATCTTATCGTCATTATTTTTTTATTCTTTATCTTCTTATCTTATCGTCATTATTTTCTTGTTCTTTATCTTCTTATCTTATTGTCATTATTTTCTTGTTCTTTATCTTCTTATCTTATCGTCATTATTTTCTTATTCTTTATCTTCTTATCTTATCGTCATTATTTTCTTGTTCTTTATCTTCTTATCTTATCGTCATTATTTTCTTGTTCTTTATCTTCTTATCTTATTGTCATTATTTTCTTATTCTTTATCTTCTTATCTTATCGTCATTATTTTCTTGTTCTTTATCTTCTTATCTTATTGTCATTATTTTCTTATTCTTTATCTTCTTATCGTCATTATTTTCTTGTTCTTTATCTTCTTATCTTATCGTCATTATTTTCTTGTTCTTTATCTTCTTATCTTATTGTCATTATTTTCTTATTCTTTATCTTCTTATCTTATCGTCATTATTTTCTTATTCTTTATCTTCTTATCTTATCGTCATTATTTTCTTGTTCTTTATCTTCTTATCTTATTGTCATTATTTTCTTATTCTTTATCTTCTTATCTTATTGTCATTATTTTCTTGTTCTCTATTTTCTTATCTTATCGTCATTATTTTTTATTCTTTATCTTCTTATCTTATTGTCATTATTTTTTTGTTCTTTATCTTATTATCTTATCGTCATTATTTTTTTATTCTTTATCTTCTTATCTTATTGTCATTATTTTCTTGTTCTTTATTTTCTTATCTTATCGTCATTATTTTTTTGTTCTTTATCTTATTATCTTATCGTCATTATTTTTTTATTCTTTATCTTCTTATCTTATTGTCATTATTTTCTTGTTCTTTATTTTCTTATCTTATCGTCATTATTTTTTATTCTTTATCTTCTTATCTTATTGTCATTATTTTCTTGTTCTTTATTTTCTTATCTTATCGTCATTATTTTTTTATTCTTTATCTTCTTATCTTATCGTCATTATTTTCTTATTCTTTATCTTCTTATCTTATTGTCATTATTCTCTTGTTCTTTATCTTCTTATCTTATTGTCATTATTTTCTTGTTCTTTATCTTCTTATCGTCATTATTTTCTTGTTCTTTATCTTCTTATCTCATCGTCATTATTTTTTTGTTCTTTATTTAGTGTCTTTATTTTCATTATTGTCTTGTTCTTTATCTTCTTATCTTTATTTACTTGTTCTTTATTTTCTTATCTTAATTTTCTTGTTCTTTATCTTATCTTATTGTCATTATTTTTTTTATTCTTTATCTTCTTATCTTATTGTCATTATTTTCTTGTTCTTTATCTTCTTATCTTATCGTCATTATTTTCTTGTTCTTTATCTTATTGTCTTTATTTTCAATATTGTCTTGTTCTTTATCTTCTTATCTTTATTTACTTGTTCTTTATTTTCATCTTAATTTTCTTGTTCTTTATCTCTCTCTCATTATTTCTCTCTCTCTCTTCTTATCGTCTCTCTCTTTCTCTCTCTGCCACTCTCTCTCTCTCTCTCTCTCTCTCTCTCTCTCTCTCTCTCTCTCTCTCTCTCTCTCTCTCTCTTCTACCCAGACTCTTGACACAGGACAGCTGATGATGATGATGATGATGATGATGTAAACGGAGTAAGGTAAACTATAGATAAAATATACCTCCTCCTCCTCCTCCTCCTCCTCCTCCTCCTCCTCCTCCTCCTTCTGCTCCTCGGCCTTGAGTCATTTATCATCCTCCAACTTTTTTGTTTTTATTCTCGGTTTCATTTTTTTTTCTATTTTTTTTTTTTTACTTTTCCTCTTTGTCTTTCTCTTTTTTCATCGTTTAGTAAATTTTATGCTTTTTATCTGTTCTTTTTCTGTTCTTTTCGTTATTCTTGATCTTTTTTCTTGTTGTTGTTGTTCTTCGTCTTCTTCATTTCCACTTCTTTCTCTTTTTCTCCTCCTCCTCTTTTTCTTCTTCTTCCTCCTCCTCCTCCTCCTCCTCCTCCTCCTCCTCCTCCTCCTCCTTTTTCCCCGTCACTCAACACTTCCCACTTTTTCGCTCTTCTGTTTACCTGTTTCCTCACTCCTCCTTTTTCCCCTTCTCCTCCTCCTCCTCCTCCTCCTCCATCTCCTTCTCCTCCCCCTCCTCCTCTTCCTCCTCCTCTTCCTCCCAACTTCTCCTCCTCTTCCTCTTCTTCCTCCTCCTCTTCCTCCTCCTCCCCACTTCTCATCTTCCTCCTCCTCTTCCTCCTTCTCTTGCAATCTTTTCAACACCTTCCTTTTTCCTCCTCTTCGTTTTTACTGCCTCACTTCCTTGTTGCCCCGCCTCTCCTCTCCTTCCTCTCTACCCTTTTCCTTTTTCTTTTCTTCTCTTTTCTTCCCTTATTTTCTTCCACTGACATTTTCTTTCCCCTCATTATTATCATTTTTTCCTCTTCCCTTTTCTTTTCCTTTCGCTTTCTCTTCCTTTCTTCTTCCTTCTCTTCTCTTTCCCTCGTATTCCTCTCCTCCCCATTTTCTTTCCTTTCTCTTTCTCGTTTTCTCCCCTCTCCTTTCCCTATCTCTCTTATCTTTCCTCAGCCTCTTCTTTCTTTGTCCTTTTCTTTACCCTCTCCTCCCTCTCTTCTCCCACTATCTTTCCCCTTTTTCTTGCATTTTCTTTATCCCTTTCCTTCTCCCTTATCTACATTCTTATCTTATCCTTATTCCCTCCTTTCTTCTTATCTTCCTCTATTACCTTCCCATTTTCCACTTTTCTTCCCTTTTCTTTCTTATTCTCTTCCTTTCTTTCCCCTTTCCTTCCCTTTCCCTCTTTTTTTCCCTTGCTTCCAAATTCTCCTCCTCCTCTTCCTCTTTCCTTCCTATTTCTCCCCTTTCTTCCCCTCTCTTCCTCCTTCACATCCTCTCTCCCATTTTTCTTTCCTTTCTTTCTCATTCTCTTCCTTTCTTTCCCCTTTCCTTCCCTTTCTCTTTTTTTCCCTCTCTTCCCCATTCTCCTTCTCCTCTTCCTCTTTCCTTCCTATCGATCTCCTTTCTTCCCCTCTTTTCCTCCTTTACATCCTCTCTTTCCCCTTTCCTTTCCTTTCTTTTTCATTCTCTTCCTTTCTTTCCCCTTTCCTTCCTTTCTCTTTTTCCTCTCTCCCATTCTCCTCCTCCTCCTCTCTTTCCTTTCTCTCCTTTCTTTCCTCTCTTCCTCCTTCACATCCTCTCTTCCATTTTTCCTTTCCTTTTCTCATTCTCTTCCTTTCTTCCCTTTCCTTCCCTTCTCTTTTTCCTTCTCTTCCCCATTCTCCTCCTCCTCTTCCTCTTTCCTTTCAATTTCTCTCTTTCTTCCCCTCTCTTCCTCCTTCACATCCTCTCTTTCCCCTTTCCTTCCCTTTCTCTTTTTTTCCCTCTCTTCCCCATTCTCCTCCTCCTCCTCTTTCCTTTCTATTTCTCTCCTTTCTTTCCCTCTCTTCCTCCTTCACATCCTCTTTCCCCTTTCCTTCCTTTCCTCCCTCATTTAACCCCTTTTAAGTTGGAGATTAACGCTATGGGAATGGGAGGGGAGGCGACCCATCACCATTAGCATTGAGTGATGATGTGTTGGGTGGTGGGTGGTGGTTGTGATGATGTATTGGTGGTGTTGGTGGTGGTAGTCATGGTGGTGGTGATGGAGGTGATGGTGACGTTATTGCAGTTGGTAGTGATGGGGATAAAGATGGTGGTGACGGTGTTTTTCGTTATAATGATGGTATTGACATTTAGTATAGGAAAGGGCTTGGGTTGTTTTCGGTATTGTTGTTGCTGTTGATGATGATGCTGTTTCTGTTTTTTGTTTTTTTTAATTTTCTTTGGATAATTTTCAACTCCAACATCCTGCCTCTTTACTACTGATGTGAAGTTGACCTGTTCCCCTTTTTGCAAATCGGCGTCACATTAGCTTATTTCGGTAGACTTCTTATACCTAGTTTCCACAGACTTCTATACCTACTTGATTTCCATAGATTTATTTTTATTTTTTATATGCATATCGGTTACTGGGCCACTGAAGATCTCCTTGATTTCACTCTGAACCCGCGGAAATATCAGGTTCCAGCGATTTATTTCTCTACCTCTGATAACTCATTAATCAGTAAAAAAAAAAACCTATAATAAACGTGTAAACAAACAAAAAACTACAACAAATTTACTCTAGGAACTGATGAATGACTCTGGCAATTTTTTTGTTATCTCAGACAACACGAATCAATTAAACAAGACAAAAATGCATAACTGAAATAGAACAGTCTCATAAAAAGTACAAAAATAATCAAGGAACGGACGTATGACCCTGACGATTGATTTTTCCTACCCCAGAAAACTCATGAAAAATAAACAAAACAAAACGAAACGAAAGAATACAAAACAGAACTAGAATAACAACATAAAAAACATGAAAAGTGAAAAGAACAAATATACTCAGGGAACTAATATATGACTGGTAATGTAATTTTCTTGGTCAGATAACTCATGAATTCTTAAAACAACAAAGGAAAAACAAAAATAGAATAACCGCATAAAAAAAAACACAAAGTAGAAAAAATATACCCAACGGACGAATGTATGATTCTGGTAACATAATTTTCTAAAGGTCAGATAACTCATGAAAATTCTTAAACAACAACAAAGACAAACAAAAATAGAATAACCGCATAAAAAGCACACACAAAGTAGAACAATATACCCAACGGACGGATGTATGACGTATGTATTGCGTCATCATTACATCATAAACCAACATATGGAGGCGGGGAGGAAGAAGAGGCGGAGGAGAAAGGAGAGGGAGGGAGGAGGAGGAGGAGGGAGGAGGCGGGGATTTTAAGGTCAGTCCTCTGTGGCGACAACAGAGGGGTTCAGGAGGAGGAGGGAGGAGGGAGGAGGAGGAGGATGGGTTTAGGAGGAGGAAGAGTGAAGAGGAGGAGGAGGAGGATGTGTGGGTAGTGTGATGACTCCATTACAAGTGGAGAATCACGAGAGAGAGAGAGAGAGAGAGAGAGAGAGATGAATGAATGAACAGAGACAAGGAATGCATTAAATGAGAAAGGAAGAGAGAGAGAGAGAGAGAGGAAGTGCGATGAGGTGAAGAGGAAAGAAGATACAGTGGAAGAAGGTTTGCCCGGATGGATAAGACCGAGGTTGACAAGGAATGAAGGGAAGAGGAGGAGGGAGGAGGAGATGAGACAGATAAATGACTAGCAGAAGTATAAAGGAGTATATGGAGAGAGATGAAGATAGTGAAGAGAAAAGGACGAAAGAAAAATGAAATAAAAGTGATGAAGAAATGAATAAGAAAGAATTGAAATATGGAAAAGAAAAGAAAAGGAAAGTGAAGGAAAGAAGAAATTAATTAAGAAAGAAAGGAAGAAAAATAGAATCAGAAAGAAAAAAAGAAATGATAGAGTGGATGAAGAAACTAAAGTATGAAAGAAAGAAAGAAAATAAATAATTGAAGGAGGAAAAAAGAAAAAAAAAATGGAATGAGGAAAAAAAAAAGAACCAGGAACGAATGAAAAGAAGGGAATGTAAACCAGAGAAAGAAGAAGAAAGAAAGGAGCGGAAAAAAAAAGAAAAAAACAGGAAATGTTAATAAAATGTAAATAAAAAGTCAGTTGGCTGAATTTAGAGAGAATGATGACAGAAAGAAAAAAAAAGGTTATATAAAAGAAGAGAGAAAGTAAAAGTTAAGAAGAGCAAAAATGAAAATAAGACAGAATAGATAAAACAAACTATCAAATTAGCAATAAAAAATGAAATAGAAAAGGAGAAAAGGATGAGGAGAAACGAAAAAAGAAGAGCTGGAGAGAAAAGGGAAGGACAAAAGAAATAAAGTAGAAGGAAGAGAAAAATGAGGAGAACGGAAGAGACGAAGAAATATAAGGAAGAGGAAAAGTAGAGAGCACCAATAACGAAAAAATGAGGAGAGCAAAGGAAGAGAGACGAAGAAATATAAGGAAGAGGCCAGAAGCGCAATAACAAATAAAAAACATGAAAGAAAAGGAAGGAGAAAAGGAAGTACGAGGGAAAAAAGATAAACAGGAAGAGAAGGAGGAGGAGAATAACAAAAACAGAGAGATGGGAAGAAACGAGAAATTGGGGAAGGAGATTGCAGAAGATTGCAGAGAAAAGAACTTAGAAATGAATGGGGAGGAAGTGAGCATGAAACATTAACAAGAAGTGAGTTAGATCAGGACAAGGAGGAGAATGAGGAGAGAGAGGAAATTCGAGAGCGACGAAGCATTGGCACCAAGAAGGTAGGAGTTGGATCAGGACAAGGAGGAGAAGAGAATGAGAAGAAGCAGAGAGGAAGGGAGAGAAGATTGCAGAGAAGGAAAACAAAGGAATGAAAGGATGAGAGGAATGAAAGGATAAGAGGGAATGCGAGAAGAAACATCAACAGGAAGAGGAGGAGGAGTAGGAGGAAGAGGAGGAGGAGGAGGAGGAGGAGGAGGAGGAGGGTATAAAAGGGCTGCTCTTGGCTACTGGTAACCTGGCCTGGTAACTTGAGGAGCCAGGATTACCCACAAACCCCCTCCCCCCCTTCTCTCTCTCTCTCTCTCTCTCTCTCTCTCTCTCTCTCTCTCTCTCTCTCTCTTCTGTGTTGGCGTCTAGAGGCAGAACGTCAGCCGTCGAGAAAGAAAGGGAATGGAAAGGAAAGGAAAGGAAGTGAAGGGAAGGAAGGAAAAGGAAGAGAAAGGATAGGGAAGGAAAGGAAAGGGAGAAGAGAAGAGAAAGGAAAGGAAGGGGAAGGAAAGGAACCGAAAGGAGAGGAAGGGAAGCGAAGGGAAAGGAAGGGAAGGGAAAATAAAGGAAAGAAAAGAAAAGGAAAGGAAAGGAAAGCGATAAAGAGGGAAGAAATCAACTTGCAAAGGTGTGATTGAATAGGTTAGATTAGAGATAAAGAAATGGACTTATGGGTGATACGAAAAGCAAGATAATGCGAAGGAAGAGACGAGGAAAAGAGAAAGGTTGATTATGAAATGTGAAAAGGATGAAAGGAAAAATATATAAGCAGAAGAAAAGAATCGAAAAATAACAAGTAGGAAGAAAATGAAATAAGGAATAGGTTGAAATACGAATACATAGAAAGGTTAGTCATAGAATGTGGATATGTTGAAGGAAATAAGTAAGTAGAGGAAAAGGAATAAAAAAATAACAGGTAGGAAGAAACTTAAAAGAATGGAAAAGGTGAAAGAAAAACAAGACAGTAAGATATAAAATAAACGAGGATAGAAAAAACAGGAAATAGAAAGCAAATAGTAAAAATAAAAGAAGGAAGAAGAAAATATAAAGAAACAGAAAACACGGAAGAAAAGAGAATAGAAAAATTAAAAGACAATGTAAATGAAGGTTAGATTAGAGTAGTAAACATGTCAACAAGATAATGAGGAATACGAGGAAGCTGTTAGAGGGTGGATGCATGTTTTAAATAAGGAGACAAGGACACACGACCTCCCCCTCTCGACCCCATCAAGACACTGGAGAAGAAAGTGCCGTGTTGGTGTTGGGTCTTAAGTGCCAGCGTGACGGAGGTTGGTATCATAAGACACTTTCGCTCCTCATACCAACTATTTCTAAAGTTCAAAGAGGGGATCAATTAAGTTCTCATAAGTGTTTCTTTAGGTTCACGGTACAGAGGAAGGGTCACACTACCACCAAGGTCATGAAACTACCCCTGTAAATGCCCACAACTCCTACGAAAGCCTTGTCAATATGTGTTCTTATGGCGAAATGTCTTATGATATGACCCTTTGAAGACTCTGAGGAACCAAACAAAGGAGATTAAGTGAAACAAAACAATAAACTTAAATTAATGAATAATGTAAAAGGAGAACGAGTGGAGAAAGGAATAGAGAAAGAAAACAAAATAACTACCTCAAGAAGATGACTTAATATAATTTGATGTAACAAAACACAAGAACAAAAGAAGGAAAGAAAGATGATGTTCAGAGTGACTAAAAACAGAAATAAAAGAAAATGCAAATATATTTCTCTTAATTAGAAAAACATGAATATATTAAAAATGAACCAAAGATTTAGAATCAAAGAAGTATGTCGAATATGATAACACCTTCTAGTTGTTTTCTTTTAATAGGATACGAGATCATAAGAACTTTGAAAATATATGAAAAAATGAGCACAAATTTCAACTAAAGAAAACTGCATAACAAAAGAGAAAGAAGGAAATACAATATACAGCTTCTTCCTTCTCTTTCTCCTCTCCTTCTTCTCCTCTCCTTACCTCTTCTCTCTTCCTCCCCTTTCCTTCTCCTTATCTCTTCAACTCCTCCTTTTTCTTCCCTAACTCCCCTCCTTCCTCCCCTTCCCTTTTCTTTCCCTTTCTACCTCCTCTTCGTTCCTCTTCCCTTCCTCTTCCTGGCCTTTTCTCCCCCCACCTTATCTCCTTCCCCTTTCTTTCTTCCTCCCCCTTCCCTTCCTCCCTTCCCTGGCCTTTTCTCCTCCTTATCCCTTCCTTCTTTCTTCTCTTCCCACCTCCTTCTTCCCTCCCCCTCCCCCCCTCCCCCTCTAGCTCCTCTTTTCCACTCTGATTAGATCCATATAAAATCCTCTTACTGAACCAGCCGGAATGTAAGAGAATATATAAGAGCATTGTCAGAGGGAATGAATGAAATGCGAGATAAATGAAGGAAACATGACACCTTTTTAATTAATGGAGACAACCCAAGGACTATTATTCTCCCCTCTCCCCCCCCCCCCTCTTCCTTCTCCCCTCTCCCATCCTCTCCCTATTCCTCTCCATCTCTACTCCCTTTCCGCCTCTCTTCTCCTCTTCTCTCCCCTCTCCCTTCCTCAGTCTAAAATCCCTCTTCCTCCTTTTCTTCCTCTCTTCTCCCCTTCTTAACTCCCTCCTCTCTCCCACTCTTCTCTCCCTCCTCTCACCCTCTCCCATCTTCCTCTTTCTTCCCATTCACTCTCCCTTCTTTTCTCCCTCTCTCTCCCTTCTCTCCCCATCCTTAGCAGAACATACCCTTTTTTCTCTCCCTCTCCTTTTCCGGTAGAACCAATCACCCTTCCTCCCTCTTCCTTTCCCTCCGTTTTCTTCTCCTTCCTATCTATCCTCTTCTCAGCAGATAATCTCCTTCTTCTTATCATTTCCTCTCCTTTTCTCTCTCCTTTTCTCTCTTTCCTCCCCTTCTCTCCCCTCTCCCCTCTTTACAGACCTTTTCCTTTTTCCCTTTTGCTTCTCCTCACTTTTCTTCTCTTTTCTCCTCTTCCTCCATAGACATTTCCTCTCTTCCTCCTCTTTACTCAGACCTTTCCCTTTTTTTTCTCCCCCTTTCTTCTCCCCTTTCACACTTTCTTCTCTCTTTTTCCCCCCTTCCCTCCCTAGCAGACATTTCCTCTCTTTCCTTTCTCTTTTCCCTCTCTTCCTCTCCTCCTCATCCTCCCCCCCCCCTCCCCCCATTCCATGTAAGTTCCCCTCCTCCTCCTGCTCCTTCTTCCCCTTTTCCTTCCTCCCTTCATATCTGCCTTCCTCTTTCCTCTCTTACTCCTCCTCCTCTTCCTCCTCTCATTCACCCATACCTCATCTGCCTCCTCCTTCTCATCCTGTCGGGTTCCACTCTTCCTCCTTTCGTCGTTGCCATCGGTTTCCTCCTCCTCCTCCTTCTCCTTCCTCCTTTTCATCTGTTGCTTATCCAGTTTTATATACTTTCCACTCTCTTCCTCCTCCCATCGGTCCTCCTTCCTCTCCTCCTCCTCCTCCCTTCCTTCTCCTCTTTACTCTTTTCTTCATTGCCTATCAGTTTATATATTTCCCTCCTACTCCTCCTCCCACATCAGTTCCTATATCTTCCCCTCCTCCTCCTCCTCCTCCTCCTCCTCCTCCTCCTCCTCCTCCTCCTTCTCCTCCTCCAATTCGTTCCCGCTTGTTCATGCTTTCCTTCCCCCTCCTCCTTCTGCTACCATTCACATCCTCCTCCTCCTCCTCCTCCTCCTCTTTCTCCTCTCCTCCTCCTCCTCCTCCTTTTAAATGGGGGTGAATATTACTTCCGGTGGTGAGGTCCTGGTAGTCTCCCGGATGTGAAGTGGAGATGAGGCTTACTGGGAGAAGTGGGAGATGAAACTACAGGAGAGTGGGAGATGAGAGTGAGATGAAACGTTCAGTGTGAGAATGAGGTGACTTGTAGGTGTTGAGATGAGTGGGTGACGTGACACCTCCTGGTGGTGTGTAGTGGAATGGGGGGAGAAAAAGGAGAGAGAGGGAAAGAGGGAGAAAGGAGAGAGGGAGGGAAAAGGAGAGAGAGGAGAGAAAGGGAGGGAAAAGGAGAGAGAGGGGAGAGTTTAGTGTAGGGAAGGGGAGTGTATAGGGAGAGGGAAGAACATGGTATAGGGAAGGGAGGGAAGACGGAAAGGGGAGAGAGAAAGGGAAAGGGAGGGGAAAAGGTGAGGAAGTGGAAAGGGGAGAGTTTAGTGTAGGGAGGAAGGGGTGTAGGGAGAGAAGGAGCAGGGTAAAAAGGGAAGGGAGGGGGAGACGGAGAGGAAGAGAAAGGGAAAAGGGAGGGGGAAAAGTGAGGAGAGTGAGTGGAGATGGAGGTGCTGAGATGTAGGGGTGAAGGGAGATGAGTTAAGAATTCAAGTGGAGACGAGGTTTAAGACAAATAACAGAAGATTTTTATTTATTTATTTATTTATTTATTTATTTATTTCTTTATTTATTTTTGTGTATGTGGAGATAAGTAAGGAACTGGAGATGACAGATGAAGGAGTGAAGATGAATATGTGTTGGGATGTGGAGGTGAGGTGAAATGATGGAAGACCGTGAGTGGAATGGGCTTTTTCTTTTCTTTTTGTCTTGCAGTGGGCCTGAGAGAATACACGTGGAAGGTTTTTTTTTACACGTGGAAATGATTTGATTGACTTATATGGAGATTGATTTGATTGACTTCTATGGAGATTGATTTGATTGACTTATATGGAGATTGATTTGATTGACTTATATGGAGATTGATTTGATTGACTCTTTCCCTACGTGGAGATGACTGTTTTCGTACATGATGACTTTTAGGGTTATAGAAGAAAAGGGAAACGAGGAAGAAGTAAAAAAAAGTAATAAAAAAAGATAAAATATAAAAAGATGGCAAGTTATGAGGAGGGGTATATTTGGATGATGACACAGGGACATATAGACCAAAGAAGGAAAAAAAAAGAAAAGTGAAAATCAAAGGGAAGGTAAAGGAACGGAAAACATTAGAAATAAGGGATAGTATGAAAGAAAATTAATAAAGAAAAAATTGAAGACAACAAGAAAACTGAAAAACATTGAGAAAGAAATTTAATAAATGGAAGAAAGAAGAGAAATGGTAAAACAAATGTAATTACAATTAGAAGAGAGAAATGGAATAAAGAAAACAGAAAATAAGAAAAACGGAAAATAGTAGAAAAATACAAGAATAGAAATGGAAATAAAATAGAAGGCGATACAAAATTGATATCTAAGAGCAAAAAGAAGAAAAAATGAAATATGAACCAAGCTGAAAATAAAAATAACAAAAATAAAAAATAAGAAGAAAAACTGCTTACAGCAAAAAAAAAAAAAAACATACCGTCTATGTACACTTTTTCACACTTGGGCGTTGAGGAGGAAACTATCATAAACCGCTAAGCACGTGTCTGGAGGGGAGAGGGAGAGAAAGGGAGGCTGAGGGTGAGGAGGCATGGGAGTGATAAGGGGGGGTCAGGTGCCTGTAGGAAGGACAGGAAGGAGGCAGGAGGAGGGAGGAGTTTGGTGTAGGGAGGGAGGAGGCCGAGAATAGGGAAGGGAGGGGAGAGGGACAGGAAGGGACACGGAGGGAGAAGGGAGAATGTTGTGTGACAAGAAGAGAGAGGGAGAAGGAGGGAGAGGGGAGAGTTTAGTGTTGGGAGAGGGGAGAATATAGAATAAGGAAGAGGAGAGGACAGGAAGAGCAGGAGGGAGAGATGTTATTGAGAAGAAGAGAGAGAGGAGAGGAGGAGGGAGGTTTAGTGTGGGAGGGAGAATATAGTACATGAGGGGGAAGGGGAGGAGGTGGGGGAGAGGGAGAGAGAGGTGGGTCCAGTGTGTGGTACGTTTAAGTGGTGGCCAGACGCCTCTCTCCCTCTACCTCCACTCCATTCAACACCCTATTTCCCCTCTCCCCTCTCTCCTTTTCAGCACTTCTTCCTTTCATTCTTTCATTCTCTTTCCTTTACCCTTTCCTTTTCTCCCATTCAACACTCCCTCGTTTCCCCTCTCTCTTCTCCCTCCTCTCCTCCTCCCTTTCCTCCCTCTTCTCCCCTCTCTTAACCCACCTCTCTCCCCTTCAGTCCTTTCCTCCCCTCTTCTCCCCTCTCTCCCTTCTTCTCCCTCTTCTTTTTTTTCAACTTTTCTTCCTTTCATTTTCCTTTCAATTTTTCACTGCCTTTCCTTTGCCCTTCTTTTTTTTTTTGCCCCTTTCCTATATCTCCCTTTCTGTACTGCTGTCTCTTTTCCCCTCCTTTTCTTTCCCAAGCTTTTCTATTTCTTGTTTCTTTATAAACATTTAAACTTCTTTAACGACTCTTTCTTCTATCTCATGACATCATTTCCTCCTTTCCTTTATTTCATCTTCCATATAACATTGTCTTTATAGTACCTTTCCTCAACCTATATCCTCCTCCTCCTCCTCACTCATCTATTAAGGACCACTGTACTTTGTCTCAATCTGTTCTACTGTTGTTGTTGTTGTTGTTATTGGTGAGGTGAGGTGGTGAGGTGGTGGTGTGGTGGTGGTCAGGTTTCATCTTGTTCTTCTTCTTTTCCTTTCTCTTCTTCTTCTTGTCTTTGTTCTTCTTCTTCCTTTTCTTCTTTCTTTTCTTCTTCGTCTTCTTTCTTCACCTTCTTCTTCTTCATCTTCTTCTCCTCCTCCAATAACTATTATTTCTTCTTCTTCTTCTTCAACTGCTTCTAAACTGCTTCTATTCCTGTTGCCTTCTTTTGTCTTCCTTTCTGCCTCTTTACTTCTTTTCGTTCCTCTTCTTTCAACTTAATAGCTCCCATCCGCAATCCTGATCCATCCCCTCTCTTCCTACATCCTCTTCATCTTCCATCTATTCCTCTCTTCCTTTTCGTTTTAGTCAACTTCTTTACCTTACTCCCACTTTTCCCTCTCCTCTATTTCCCTCTCTTTCCTCCTTTATTCTTCCTTGTTCCCTCTTCCTTTTCCTTGTTTCAATTCTTTCTTCCTTGTTCCTCATCTTTCCTCTCTTTCACTCTTCTCTTTCTTCCTTTATTCTTCCTTAACTTCCTTTCTTCCTTCTTGCTTTTTCCTTTATTTCTATTTTCTCTTTCTTCTTTCCATTTCCCTTTCTTCCTTCTCTCTTTACCTTCCCTTCCTTTCTCCCTCCCTCCCTTTATCTCTTCTGTTCCTCCTTATCCTCTTATTTCATAGCTATTTCCCTCTCCTTCACATTTATCTTTATTCCTCTTCCCTCTCCCTTCCTTTCCTTCCTCCTTATCTCTGCCTTCCTTCTCTCTTCCCCTCTTCCTCCTATCCCTCTCCTTATCTCTCCTCCTCTTCCCCTTCCACCCATTTCTGTCTTTTAACAATGAGTTAGAAGATACCCCAGGCACCATAAATCTCTCTCTCTCTCTCTCTCTCTCTCTCTCTCTCTCTCTCTCTCTCTCTCTCTCTCTCTCTCTCTCTCTCTCTCTAGTCTGGAAAGCTGTGTTCCTCATTTTGATAGCTGCTTAATGAAGGGGTGACGTGTTATCTCACTCCTCCTCCTCCTCCTCCTCCTCCTCCTTCAGAGACCCTATATTTCGTCGTCTGTTTGATGTTATTTGTTGTTGTTGGCGGTGGTGGTGGTGGTGGTGGTTTTCTTCTTCTTTTCTTCTTCCTTTCTTTCTTTTCTTCTTCTTCTTCTTCTTTACCTTCTTCTTCTAAACCTCTTCTCTTCCTTCTGTAATATGTCTTCCTCTCTCTATGATTCTCCCTCCTCCTCCTTCTCTTCCTCTCCTCCTCCTCCTCCTTCTCTTCCTCCTCCTCCTCCTCCTATCGAACAAATAAGCCTGGCTGTACCTGCTCCTTGGAACTCACGTATGGAGTAGGGGAGAGAGATATTTACAGAGGCATAAACCCCTACCCCCCCTCTCCTCTCTCTCTCTCTCTCTCTCCTCGATCTTTCCCTTCCCCTTATCTTTTTTTCTTTATCTTTTCTCTTAGCCATTTGTCTTTCCTCTTTTTCCTTCAAAAATAATCTTGTGCTTTCCTCCTACACACCATATTTCTCCTCTTCTTCTCTTGACATTTCTCTTGTCTTTCTTTTCTTCTTTTCTTCCTCTCTTCTTTCGTTCCCTATTCTTTTCCTTCGCCTTCCTCTCTCTCTTATTTCATTGCCTTGTTCCCTCTTCCTGCTCCTTTCGTTCTTTTCCCTTTTCTTCCTTCTACCTTCCTTCTTTTTTAATGCCTTTTCTCTTTTCTTCCGCCTTCTCTTATTTCATTGCCTTGTTTCCTTTCTTGCCTCATGTTTTTCGTTACCTTTTTCCTTTATAATTCCTACCTTTTTCTTATTTTTTTGTATCTTTTCTCTTTTCTTTTTGCATTTCCTCCATTCTAACAAATCATTTCTTTTTTCATTTCCTCTTATTCTTCCGATCTCTTCTCCTTCCTATCATCTTCCCTCCTTATCACTCCCTATATCTTTCCTCACCCCCATGTTCTTCTTCCGATCTCCTTCTTCACCATTACTTTTACTCTTTCTCCTATCTCTTGCCCCTCTTGCTCCCTATATCTTGAATCTCTCCTTACCTTTCCCTCCTTACTCTTCTTCCGATCTCTTCCTCCTCTCTCTCCTTATCCATCTTTCCCCAATCATTCCTTCCTCCTTCCCAACTGTATATCTT
>NC_066521.1:9182908-9285408 GCF_024679095.1 Eriocheir sinensis
CAATTTTATTCTATAGTCCGGCAAATCTTAAGTGGCGGCGACCCTGTTGCCACGTCTCCAACTCACCTCGCACACCGTACCTCTCACACCCTTCTGTGTGTGTGTGTGTGTGTGTGTGTGTGTGTGTGTGTGTGTGTGTGTGTGTGTGTGTGTGTGTGTTTTTCTCTCTCTCTCTCTCTCTCTCTCTCTCTCGCGGCGTTAAACTCACAAGTGTTCAATGCGTTAAGGACCTGGGAATTAAAATCGCATCAAATCTCAAATTCTCACAGCAATGCATCGATGCAGCAAATAAAGTGAACAGAATGTTGGGCTTCATTAAAAGAAACTTTTTATTCAAGAACAAAGATGTAATACTTCCGCTCTACAATAGTTTAGTCAGACCCCACTTGGAATATGCGGTACAGTTTTGGTCTCCCCACCATGCAAAGGACATTGCTAAATAAACTAGAAGGTGTTCAGCGTCGAGCAACAAAAATGATCCCTTCCTTGCGCAACAAATCCTACGAAGAAAGGCTTTCCACCCTTAACATGTTCTCTCTTGAGAAACGTCGCCTCCGAGGAAAACTGATCGAATGTTTTAAAATACTTAATGGTTTCACGAATGTAGACAGAACAAAACTGTTTATGATCGATGACACTTTGCGAACGAGGAACAATGGCATAAAACTCAAATGTAGACAAGTAAATTCAGACTGTACCAAATTTTTCTTCACCAACGTTGTAGTGCGATAATGGAATAAGCTCCCACCATCAGTGGTCCAGTGTAACACGATTGACTTCTTTGAAAACAAGCTCGACCGTCACTTCCTTGAACTTAGTATTAAGTAGAGTAAAAAAGCAACGTTTTGGAGCCATCTGATTAATGTAAAATCACTTAGGTTTAAGGACAGACCACCAAGTCTGGACATGGGGTCTGTGTGGTCTGATTTTCTATGTAATTCTATATATTCTATGTAATTCTCTCTCTCTCTCTCTCTCTCTCTCTCTCTCTCTCTCTCTCTCTCTCTCTCTCTCTCTCTCTCTCTCTCTCGTGGCGAGCTTCATTCACCTCGATGGCTGGGTCGGGAGAGGCAGGCCTGCGGCCGGTGAGGGAGGAGGAACTGGAGGAGGTAAGGGAGAGGCTGGCCCGGCAACTCCCTCACTCCATTGTTGTAAGTATACTCGTAGGAACCATTGTGTACTGACTGGCTGGTGGTACGTTTTATACACGAGGGTGGAGGCAGGCAGTACACTATTTGTACACTCCCAGGAACCTTGTATAATGGACGGTGGGGATAAGCAATACACCATTATCGCATACACGTACGACCCATGAACACTAGATGTGGGGATAGTTACTAACTCCCACTTCACTACGTTTACTCCCTTACCCATCATATGAATTTTATTAAACTCGTTTCCTCATCGTTTCGGTATATAAAATGTGTAATGTAATTGTGGTTAATAAACCTAATTATGTACTTATCTATCTATCTTCCTATTTACATATCCGTCTTCTTGTGTATCTATCTACCACTGCCCAGGTGCACGGCGCTGTGTCCCTGGCCAAGCGCTATGGCCTCCACACCCTGCGTCCTGCCTCCATCCTAGTGCCGGCCTGCCCTCAGCCTTCCTGCCTCACCGTCATCACCAACCCGACCTCTAGCGTGAGTACTGTCAGCCAAGAAACTATCAGCGAAAGCACTTTAAGAACGATGGAGCAGAATGTGAGCGAAAACTGAGGGAAAGACACACATAGTGGTACAAGGATATGTGTGTCTGATGTACTCGTGTAGATAAAGACTATATTACTTTGTTCGAATAAGGGGAAAAAATAGAAAAAGAAAGCATCCATGTAAGATACGGGCCACTAAGCTTTTCCTGAAGGAAATCGTTGAAAGAATTTATATTTTTAGGCGAGAATCATGAGGTTGTTTCTTTTCATATTACTCCGTGTCCTGGCGGACGGTTAACTTCTTGGATGACTGTGTACCAGACTCCACCCACCCACCGCCCTCCGCCTGGCGTTGTGGCTGCGCAGGGGTCGGCAACTCAAAATGCTACATGAGCCATTCATTTAATGATTCATAGAAAAAAATAATCTTAATGTAAGAAAACAACAAATTATAAGGGATACACCTTCCTGATGCCTTAATATCTTTCCAAAGTCAAACAAAACAACCTAATATAGCCCTGAATAGTGTTACGGTGTATGATGCCCTCGGTTTGGAGAGGTAAATAACTATTTAAGAAGATTTGGGAGCAGCACAAATGTCCTGAAAGAGTCACAGGTTATCGAGCCTGTGATGATGCTCGCTGGACGGCCAGGCAGCCATAGGGGATCAGCAGGTGACTACAATAGGCCTATACAGCTGATGAGGCGGGCGGCACGCTAGGCCTCTTTAGTCTCTGATATCAAGAGGGCGGCAAAGGGGGCAGGGGGCGGGGGAGGTTGCTGGGTATCCCCACATGATGAAGTGGGTGATCCTTGAACCCTGAGCTGTAAGGGGTAGCCTTCTTACGCCATAACGTCCGTATATGTCCAGGTGGTTATGAACGTTGGCGCTGCAAGCTGCAAGTTTTGAGCAAGTTTCCGGGTTGCAAATTGGTCAGGATGAATGGGAAGACGGGTGGTTGGTCTGCAGAAGGAACCTAGGTGTCTGTGGCAGATAAATACATCAGTGTTTTGAAAAAAAAAAAAAAAAAAATTCTTTGGGAGAAAAGCATCCGAGGCTTTTATTTATTTATTATTTTTTTTTTTTAAAGCTGGACAGTGAAACTGAAGGAGCAGTTGCTACTGCAGGGGGTACGCGCGTCTTTCATGCTTCACTGCACAATAACAGTTTCGAGACCATGGACAGCTTATCTTAGTTTTCTACCTTGGTGAAAAGGCTTTTCCTGATTCGAAGGTAGTGGCGCGAGTATTTCAAACCTTATGCCGGTCAGATTATCGAAAACTTTCAACGATTTTTGTTTGTTTTTTCGAATTTTTGACTGGCAATATATTTGACGATTAGGTACTTGGGGTTTCCGGATACCCGGGGCTGTAAGTGCAAGCGACTGCAGGTTGCATATATCGTAACTCGTGGACTATCTGTGCTTAGTGTTACATCCGTAGTGAAAAGGCTATAGGGCTGCTGTATAGGTGGCTGGTTCTCTGTTGGTACGTGTTCTTTGCAGGCCATGCAGACCCTGGTGGTGTTCTGGAATCCTGAGGAGGACACAGCGAGGGACGTGATGGACCAGCTCTCGCGGCTCGCTGTCCTAGACTGGAGTCAACCCGTGCACTTCATAGCAATCCCCACGGCCTTATTGGACTCAGTAAGTTCCTCTGTGTCCATATATAATCTTTGGCATCAGATGGCCTACTTATGAAATTATTCTATTATGGAACACCAAGAGTCCACGACCAAAGCGTGCAACTAAATGACTGAACTGCGACACCATGTTTATCAGCATTCAGTACATTTGGGGATCAATGTGGCTCTTCCGCAGATTGAGGCCGTGGGCAGTGTAGGAAGCCAAAGAGTGAGATACTCCAGGCAATATCCCGTGCATATCTACACGCTACAGACGGCAAGGACACAGGACGAGGGGTGAGTATCGAACACAACAGGCACATGTATGTCATAATTTATTAACACTGTTGATATGACGATGCACGATCTATTGATTTGTCTGCCATTTGTGCCACGGATAGCTGCTACTCAAGTAGGTGCAAGGCGTACTTGTGGTACTGGTTCTAGTCTCGGGTTCCTATGCAAGGTTGTATCTTGGTGCTTCATGACGTACTCCTCCAATACTAACATAGGCCAGATGGATCATCGTGAAATAAAATTTCAAGATTCATTTAATCATACATGCAGCGCCACACGCGGCCACCCGGAGAACTGTCCAAGAGGTACTTTTCATAGTGAACTCTGCTCTTTTTCTATTTCGGGATTCCACAATACAAGTTATTGCTCGGAGCCAAATGCACGCGGGCTCGTATCTACCTCATGAACAGCAACATGAGATGTTTCGTCTCCTGAATATTTCGTTTATGGCTGTATTTCCTGTCTCTAGTATCTAGTATCTCAAGTATAATTAAATTTCATGTTAGATGGGTATGATTTCTTAAAGTGTGGCTATTTCGACTCGTGGTCTTAAAATAGGGGTTTACAAACACGGTGCTGCAAATAGGGGTTTACAAACACGGGGCTGCAACACCAAAACTGTAAAAAGTTGGTAAACAAAGTGTAAAGCGTCCCCGTTGTGCAGACACACACACACTCTCGATCCCTTGTGCGGGCACACACACTCCCTTGTGCCGGCACACACACTCTCTATCCCAATGTCAATATAAGGAATGTAGGGACACGCGCATCGGGGGGAGGGAGTATGAGGGAGGGATGGGAGGTATAGCTGTGACCATGGACATAATTATAACAGGAGGCGCCTTCCCGCGCAGTAGGGGTTTGCAGGTACCGGTACCAGTACCGGTCCTAACGGTACCAGCTAAACGGTACAGCACCGGTACCTGTTTGTTCGGTACCGGTACCAGATTGCTTGGATTTATTTGTTGGATTTATTGATAATTTTTCATGTCCGATTTTTTTTTTTAGGTTGCTAATAAATATTGCTATTGTTATTAGACTATGATCGAGTACATCCAAAATAACTATACATGCTATTTTTTTATCGAAAAAGTAAATATTCACTTCATTCAGAGAGAGAGAGAGAGAGAGAGAGAGAGAGAGAGAGAGAGAGAGAGAGAGAGAGAGAGAGAGAGAGAGAGAGAGAGAGAGAGAGAGAGAGAGAGTGTACAACAGAAGAAACATCCTAATTGAGGGCAGAAATAAATGAGAGGAAAAAGTCCACTGTATGTGTGTGTATGTGTGTGTGTCTGTGACACACACACACATACAGTGGACTTTTTCCTCTCATTTATTTCTGTGTTCACCATTCTTCTTCTTCTCTCTCTCTCTGAATGAAGTGAATATTTACTTTTTCGATAAAAAAAAATAGCATGTATAGTTATTATGGATGTACTCGATCATAGTCTAATAACAATAACAATATTTATTAGCAACCTAAAAAAGAATCGGGCATGAAGAATTATCCAGTAAATCCAATAAATAAATCCAATAATAAAATAATGGAGACGGGAGCTATGATGGAAACGAAAAGCAGGACAAAATGGTGGGAACTTGGGAAGACGGTCAGCGAGGCAGTGACTCAGCACCGAGCACAACATTCAAGGCTTATCGTCTCCACAGGGCCCATACCGCATGGCGACTGGCGAGGCCGCGCTCCGCCGAGCCTCACTAAGATCCAAACGGTACCGGGACTAGTGGTAATGGTCAGTGCCGAGGGATCATCGAGGGAACTGGGTACCGGTACCGGGTGCCGGCTGAATAGATTCTTCTCGGCACCAGGTACCGGTACCAGGTGCCGGTTGAATCGATTCTTCTCGGCACCCGGTACCGGTACCTGGTGCCGAGAAGAATCTATTCAGCCGGCACCCGGTACCGGTACCCAGTTCCGGGAAGACTCATGATCACTCGGCACTGACCATTACCACTAGTCCCGGTACCGTTTGGATCTTAGTGACGCTCGGCGGAGCGCGGCCTCGCCAGTCGCCATGCGGTATGGGCCCTGTGGAGACGATAAGCCTTGAATGTTGTGCTCGGTGCTGAGTCACTGCCTCGCTGACCACCATTTTGTTGTCACTGTACAACAACTGGATTTATTGGATGATTCTTCATTTCCGAATCTTTTTTTAGGATACTAATATATATTGTTATTGTTATTAGACTATGAGTACATCCATAATAACTACGTATACATATGCTATTCTTTTTATCGAAAAAAATATTCACTTCATTCAGGAGAGAGAGAGAGAGAGAGAGAGAGAGAGAGAGAGAGAGAGAGAGAGAGAGAGAGAGAGAGAGAGAGAGAGAGAGAGAGAGAGAGAGAGAGAGAGAGTTTTCTTTACAAAAATTTATTTAGGAATTTTATCAGACGGCATCGATAAAAAAAAAAATTGGGGTACGAGTACTAACGGTACCTGAGTTTTCGGTACCGGTACTACCGTTACTCAAATTAACGGTACCTGCCCATCCCTCTAGTGTTACAGTGTGTGGCCCCTCGGCCTGGCACACAGCGTGCAGGAGACACAGGGGAGTTACTAACCTGCAGTAGTACCTATAGCCTAGCCTAAGGCGCATTGCTACCACATCCTGAGGTGCACTGTGTCGCCCATAGGGGTAAACACAGTGGTGGGAGACACTAGCATAATGGAGGCTGCTGGTGCTGCCATTGTCACAGCAGTGTCTGAGTTGGGTAGCAATGCTATTATGGAAATAATCCCTAATTCTATTCTTAACATAGCTAAGCGTATAGTCAGTGCCAGGGTCCACTGTGTCATCCCGAATGGCACGTCGAGCAAGGCAGTCTGCCTTTTCATTGTGCTGGATGTCCACATGGGAGGGCACCCAGGTGAAGTGGACCGTGGCACCTGCGGCCTCAAGGGCACGGAGGGCAGTCAGGCACTTAATCACAGTCTGTAGGGGAGGAGGACACAAGTTCATGTAATGCAGCCTGGCTATCGACAAACAAGTATACATCTTTGCGGAAAGCTGCTACAGTGTGGAGAGCCTCAAGTATGGCATACAGCTCAGCCCGGGTCGAGGACAGATACCCTGGCAGCCGCCTGGTAACCTCAATGTCACTGTACAACAGAACTGCAGATTTCTATCATATGTAGCCTATCTGGTTATACAGTTCTCAACTCACCTGTGAAATGATGTAGAACCACTACGCTCCCTTTTCGTACAGCCATAAGAACATAAGAACGTAGGAGTCTGGAAGAGGCCGGTAGGCCTGTGCAAGGCAGCTCCTTTGAACCTAAGCTCCCGTGTATCTAACTCCACCTAATATCGCTGTCCATGAATTTATCTAATCTATTTTTGAATGTGACAATTGTATTAGCACTCACCACATGACTGCTAAGCCTTTTCAACTCATCCACCACTCTCCTGAACCATGATGTCCTCCCTGCTATCCTCAAAGAACACCCTCAGTTTGCACCAAGGTGGTGATGCCGTGTGTGGCAGCCTGAACTACGTACTGCCGTGCTATACAAGGCTGTGATCTCTGCAGTATTTTACTTTAAGGACTAGTATTTACTCTATCTCTGTATTCATTCCCATCTAGTGCTTGGGCAATGTTCTCCGTCCCCACATTTTATTGTCTTATTGTCCAGGGGGAGGTACCGCCCCCTCCCTTGTTGTGCTTTCCTTCCTACCATTGTATCTTTTTAGTTTCATGGTGCTACCTGCACATGTATTAATAGTTGTATAATCACACTCTGTCCTGCCTGGGGGTTGGGATGGAATGCTCCTCCCTTCTCCCTTGTTGTTTACCTGCAACAATAAACTATCAATCAATCAATCAGTAAACCAATTTTTGCCTATCGCTGTTGAATCTGAATTTATCCAGTTTAAACCCATTACTTCGTGTCCTACCCGGTTCTCTTACCAACAAAACCTTATGAATATCCCTCTTATTAAAGCCCTTCATCCATTTATAAACCTCGATCATGTCTCCACGCACCCTTCGCCTTTCTAGAGAATGCAAGTTTAACTGTTTGAGTCTTTCCTCGTATGGCAAGTTTCTCAACCCCTGAATCATCTTAATCCTCCTCCTCTGCACCGATTCTAACATTTTGATATCCATTCTATAGTAAGGTGACCAGAGCTGAACCGCATAGTCAAGATGAGGTCTAACTAATGCTAAATATAGTTTGAGGAAGACTTCGGCGCTTCTGTTGCTTACGCTCCTTGAAATAAATCCCAGTACCCTATTTGTTCGATTTCTAGCTTGAATGCATAGTGCCCTTGGACATAGATTTACATACAAAATCAGACCACACAGACCCCATGGTCCAGACTAGGTGGTCTGTCCTTAAACCTAAGTCATTTTACATTAATCAGAAGGCTCCAAAACGTTGCATTTCTACTCTAGTTGATATTAAGTTGAAGGAAGTGACGGTCGAGCTTTTTTTTTGAAGGAGTCAATCGTGTTACACTGGACCACTGATGGTGGGAGCTTATTCCATTCTCGCACTACAACGTTGGTGAAGAAAAATTTGGTGCAGTCTGAATTTACTTGTCTACATCTGAGTTTTACGCCATTGTTCCTCGTGCGCAAAGTGTCATCGATCATAAACAATGTTGATCTGTCTACATTCGTGAAACCATTAAGTATTTTAAAACATTCGATCAGTTTTCCTCGGAGGCGACGTTTCTCAAGAGAGAACATGTTAAGGGTGGAAAGCCTTTCTTCGTAGGATTTGTTGCGCAAGGATGGGATCATTTTCGTTACCCGACGCTGAACACCTTCTAATTTAGCAATATCCTTTGCATGGTGGGGAGATCAAAACTGTATCGCATATTCCAAGTGCGGTCTGACTAAACTACTGTAGAGCGGGAGTATTACATCTTTATTCTTGAATAAAAAGTTTCTTTTAATGAAGCCCAACATTCTGTTCGCTTTATTTGCTGCATCGATGCATTGCTGTGAGAATTTGAGGTTTGACGCGATTTTGACCCCCAAGTCCTTGACGCATTGAACGCTTTTGAGTTTAACGCCGCGCATTTCGTAATCGAACTTCTTATTCCTCGTTCCAACTTGAAGGACCTGGCACTTGCTTACGTTAAAGGGCATCTCCCATCTATCCGACGAAGCTGAAATTTTGTGCAAATCCTCTTGAAGGCTTTGCCTGTCTTCGTCAGTGAGAACCGAGTTACCGATCTTTGTGTCGTCTGGAAATTTACTAATGCGATTATTGAGTCCAACATCCACGTCGTTGATGTAAATAATGAAGAGCACTGGGCCAAGAACCGAGCCCTGAGGGACGTCACTAGTGACCGGCGCCCACTCTGAGTTAAATCCGTCAATCACAACTCTTTGTTGTCTGTTGCTCAACCAATTCGCGATCCATTGGTTTACTTGACCGTCAATACCTATTTGTTTTAATTTGTAAAGTAATTTATGATGTGGGACTTTATCAAACGCTTTCTGGAAATCAAGATAGACTACGTCCAGTGATTTGGTTACGTCATAAACAGTGAAGAGGTCGTTATAAAAGGTTAATAGATTTGATAGGCAGGATCTTTTGTTTCGGAAGCCATGTTGTGAGTCCCCAATTAATGAGTGGCTTTCAAGGTAACTCACAATTTTGTCTCTAATTATGCCCTCAAGTAGCTTACCTGCAACCGAAGTTAGACTAATGGGCCTGTAATTACCTGGTACTTTTTTGTCTCCTTTCTTAAAAATCGGTGTCACGTTAGCCTTTTTCCAATCCGAAGGGACGATGCCTTGTCGCAAGGACATATTGAATACGGTTGTGAGGGAGGAGAGTATTTCGCTCTTTGTTTCTTTCACCAGAGTTGGATATACTTTGTCAGGTCCAGGACTTTTATTTGTTTTAAGTGATTTGAGGGCTTTAAGACTTCATCGGGTTTTATTTCAAAGTTAGACAATGCATGCTCAGGATTTACATTAGTACTGGTGTTGGTGGTAGTGGTTGGAGGACTGTAAGTATTAAACACCGAGGAAAAGTAATTGTTTAATAGGTTTGCAACGTGTTGGCTGTTAGTCACTAGTGCACCGTCGCTGTTTGTTAAGGGTTCAATTCCACTTCTGATCGCCTTTCTGTTGTTTATGTAACTGAAGAAGGATTTCGGATTATTTTTACAGTTGGCTGCAATATTTTCTTCATATCTACGCTTTGCCTGACGCACTAATCTGTTTACTCGTCGCCTAGCATCATTATAGAGTCTAATGTTTTCGGGCGTGCTTTGTTCTTTCTTTAACCTGTAAAACAATTTTCTCTCCTTGACTGAGTGTTTAATTTCGCTATTAAACCAAGGTGGGCTTTTATTAGTGTTAATTCGCTTCTCGCACAAGGGGACAAATGTGTCCTGCTGAGTAAGTGATTTTTAAAGCTTAGCCAGGCGTCCTCTACATTGCCGTCATCTGATAGTTACATATCTATTAGTTTTCGTCGGATTTCTACGAAGTTAGCTCTTTTGAAATTGGGCACCTTTACTTTATTTTCAGTCACCGATGTTTGAGCTCTAATGTCAACGCGCACTAGTTTATGATCGCAGGAACCGAGGTGTTCTCCTACCGTGACATTACTGACTAGGTTATCTTGGGTCGTTATAACAAGGTCAAGTATGTTATTTTGTCGAGTTGATTCAGAAACCATTTGGCTTAGATAATTTTCCTCTAAAAATTCGATCATTCTATGGGACTCACCTTCTGTACCCGACAGTGTCGCCCAGTCTATATGGGGGAGGTTAAACTCTCCTAATATCAGTGAGTCGCTGTTAGTGAGTGACTGCCTTAAGACGCTGTACATTTAAAGATCGGCTTCGAGTGACTGCCCCGGAGGCCTGCAAGTGAGATATATTTAAATTGACTTTTGCTATGTTTACTCGCACGCACAAATGTTCAACGTTACTGTTTCTTGGTGTTTTGTCAGTGGGTTGCAAATAGCTTTTGACAAAAAGGGCGACACCACCACCTCTACGGTTTACACGATCCTTGTTAAAGAGTCTGTAGCCATCTATGTTGTATTCGGAACTTAAATCAATATTTGTGGTGTCGATAAATGTTTCGGTTATAGCAATTACGTCAAAGTTTTCTGTCAGAGCAAGACATCGCAGTTCATCAAACTTGTTTCTTAGGCTAAGCGCATTGAAACTAAGGACTCTTAGGTTATCTTCAGGCTTGGTAATAGAGGTGGTGGTACTGGCGGGTTCAGTGTTACGAGTTTGTTGCGGTGTATGGTGTCTATTTACACGGGTGGGATGGAAGGCCGTGGCTGAGATCAGAGCTCACTAAGACCCCTAAATCCCTCTCGCACCCAGACCTGCTTATTAGAGTGTCATGTAAGCAATAGTTAAGTGAGAGGTTGTTCCTACCTACACTCAGAAAAGGCAGGCATTGTATGCACTTTCAATGCGTCCACTGGATCAGCTGATAGATGTTTTGAGTCTAAGGGGGAAGGGGAGACAGCGGACCAATAGCGCGTTGGCTTCGCGTTCGTGACGTCATGGCGGCTCCTCCCATAATACTTGTGACGTATAATGGGGTAGCGATGACAGAAAATGGATGAAGTAATGCTTGAGCAGAGACTACAGTAAAATGTCAACTTTTAACGTTTATTTAGTTCTTACATCAAATTTTTGTTACAGGTTGATTTTTTTTCAATGAGAAGACTTGGTAATAGTTTAATTTTCATGACGATCAACAATCGATCGATTTAACAATTCGTTTATGAAAAGTTAGATTGGAAAACTAGTTTAACGATAGACTTATATGGTTTCTTTGCTCTTCACATGGGTTTCATAATTCAGTAAACATGAGGATAAGGTAAGACATCTACTACTACAACAATTATTATCATAAAACTCTTTGGGCCCACTCATTTATTACAACCATAGGCGGCGGGGGAGGGTGGCTTTTAGGGCTTGAGCCCCAGATCTTTCATCAAAAGCCCCAGATCTTTTTTAAGATTTTAAGGTGTTAAGATTTTTTCTTCTTCTTAATTCATTATACAGTAACTTGATTCTAGTGTAGGATGTATCATAAATTAATTTTGTCATTATACCGAAGTCCCTTAAGTCCCCAGAAGTCACTATCGATGGGGTTGTTTTATTTATTTTTTTCCCAGGGGAGCATACACCCGGACCACTCCCCTTTGTCAGAAATTGTTTAAGTCAAAGATGTCTACATGTCTGGCATCGCACCTGATTACATAATAGGATACTATATGATGTTTCAACAGACAGGCTATATGAGTTACATCACTGTCATCGTAAATCTGTAATTTTGCATATATATATATATATATATATATATATATATATATATATATATATATATATATATATATATATATATATATATATATATATATATGCACAAGTGTTGGGCATAGCGTCGATGTGGAAAAGTATCGCGATGGCGAGCGGATACGACCGCAACACCACACACGACCGTGACTTCAGAGCGACTGAGCTCTCAGCTCAGTGTACCCCAGAATACGTCATGCGCGGGAAGGGACGGTTTTATTTAAAAGAGTGTCCCGACATGTTACTATATAGACATTGCTCTATCCCTTGAGCGGGCAAAGACATTCTCCCTTCTGCGGGCACACACACACTCCCGTATGCTGGCAAACACACTCTCCCTTTTACAGGCATAAACACTCTCTTTAATTTATGAAGTATAAATTGTATTATACATGTGAAACAGACAAACATTTTCAATCATTGAACCTAAGAACTAGTGCTGATAGGAACTAGTTATTATCATAAGGAAATACCATGTGATTAGCTGCTACCATTAACTAAAATACTAATTTTTAAACAATCGAGGTTGTGGATTTTGAATGCCCATATTGAGTGGGAATTGAATGTGAAAAAGAATGCAAAATAATTTTGAATGGCGAAGAAATGGAGGAGGTTAATGAGTTTAAGTACCTTGGATCAGTTATCTGTAAGCATGGTGGTACAGAAAGAGACAAGAGAAAGGGCATTGCAAGGAAGAAAGGTGGTAGGGTCTTTGGGACGTATCATGAATGGCAGAAGTGTGAGCAAGGAGGTAAGGAGGGATTTGAGAAATACAGTAATAGTACCAACCCTCACACAAGGCAAGTATAGAGAAGGTATCGTCATACAGGCGGGAGGAAATCACTCGTTGGCAACTTCTATTGCCTTCACGCTTGGCCCCGCCCCATCCTCGTTGTCTGCCCAAACCGACGACTTCACACACCTCACTCCCACCCTGTTTCCTGACCCCAACATTCATTTATACGAAAAACTGAGACCACCATCATCTTCCTGAGAAAATTCTGCATCACTCTAGCATAAAATTGTAACAATAGTGTAAAATTACACATACGAATATCAGATTTAATTGAAGTAGGGAATACATATTTTCTTGCACTTATTTCCATTCAACTCCTTAGTACTCAGCTGGTTTTCGTCGCATCACTTTTTTAAGCACAGATCCTAAATCTGCATGCTTTTCTGCTTCTGATGGTGTAGGGTACGTCCCGAGGTAGAAATATACATAGGGTCAAAATCGCCTCCGAACATAAGCCGCGCCGTGACGGCGTTCATTCACATCGGCTTTTGTTTATTAAAGTCAGACTCGCCGCTCACCTCAAGCCGTGGCCTTGGGGCTGTGCGTGAGCGGCGAGTCTGACTTGAGCAAACAAATGCCGATGCGCATGAACGCTGTCACGGCCCGGCTTATGTTCAGAGGCGATTTTGACCCTATGCATATTTTTACCTCGGGACGTACCACATATCATCAGAAGCAGAAAAACATGCAGATTTAGGGTCTGTGCTTAAAAAAAGTGATGCGACGAAAACTAGATGAGTACTAAGGAGTTGAAGGGAAATAAGTGCAAGAAAATGTTTACTGCATGGTTCACTTAACTCTGATTTTCGTGTGTAATTTTACATTATGGTTACAATTTTATTCTATAGTCCGGCAAATCTTAAGTGGCGGCTTCGACGTAGACAGCCCGCTAGACCCTGTTGCCACGTCTCCAACTCACCTCGCACACCGTACCTCTCACACCCTTCTCTGTGTGTGTGTGTGTGTGTGTGTGTGTGTGTGTGTGTGTGTGTGTGTGTGTGTGTGTGTGTCTTTCTCTCTCTCTCTCTCTCTCTCTCTCTCTCTCTCTCTCTCTCTCTCTCTCTCTCTCTCTCTCTCTCTCTCTCTCTCTCTCTCTCTCTCTCTCTCTCGCGGCGTTAAACTCACAAGTGTTCAATGCGTTAAGGACCTGGGGATTAAAATCGCATCAAACTTCAAATTCTCACATCAATGCATCGATGCAGCAAATAAAGCGAACAGAATGTTGGCCTTCATTAAAAGAAACTTTTTATTAAAAAATAAAGATGTAATACTTCCGCTCTACAATTGTTTAGTCAGACCCCACTTGGAATATGCGGTACAGTTTTGGTCTCCCCACCATGCAAAGGACATTGCTAAACTATAAGGTGTTCAGCGTCGAGCAACAAAAATGATCCCTTCCTTGCGCAACAAATCCTACGAAGAAAGGCTTTCCACCCTTAACATGTTCTCTCTTGAGAAACGTCGCCTCCGAGGAAAACTGATCGAATGTTTTAAAATACTTAATGGTTTCACGAATGTAGACAGAACAAAATTGTTTATGATCGATGACACTTTGCGAACGAGGAACAATGGCACAAAACTCAAATGTAGACAAGTAAACTCAGACTGCACCAAATTTTTCTTCACCAACGTTGTAGTGCGAGAATAGAATAAGCTCCCACCATCAGTGGTCCAGTGTAACACGATTGACTCCTTTAAATACAAGCTCGACCGTCACTTCCTTGAACTTAATATTAACTAGAGTAGAAAAGCAACGTTTTGGAGCCATCTGATTAATGTAAAATCACTTAGGTTTAAGGACAGACCACCTAGCCTGGACCATGGGGTCTGTGTGGTCTGATTTTCTATGTAAATCTCTCTCTCTCTCTCTCTCTCTCTCTCTCTCTCTCTCTCTCTCTCTCTCTCTCTGTGTGTGTGTGTGTGTGTGTGTGTGTGTGTGTGTGTGTGTGTGTGCGAGAAAAGTGGGGGTGTACTCTCATTCGGGGAGTATGGTGCACGACAATGCATAATAATAATAATAATAATAATAATAATAATAATAATAATAATAATAATAATAATAATAATAATAATAATAATAGAAATAATAATAATAATAATAATAATAATAATAATAATAATAATAATAATAATAATAATAATAATAATAATAATAATAAACCTCTTTAAAAAAAATCGCACCAAGACTCTTTACCCCTTGGGTGGTGTGGAAATAAGGTCAAAGTGTAATATTTTAATGTTCTTAGCGACCACTCCTTCCCCACTCCCTGACCATCCCCAGCGGAACCTCACCATTCACCTGCATATGACTTACATCAGAATTTGCTTGACGGTCCTGGCATTCCACATATAGGTACAGTCTCCATATTTTATCATAATTATGCCATATGGGTGACATTGTATGGCAGATGGCAGACACACACTAAAAAATGGCAGAAATGCGATAATTAAAGCAGGCAGAGCAACTGGGAACTGCGGTGTGTTGGGTTGACTTGAGCTGACAACGCCGCGGTGGCAACGCTGCCAAGTGTTGTACAAATTTCTTTGTATTCAGTCACAGATAGAGAATCAATCATAAAAACCATATTTGTTTTTATACTAGAGTGAGAAAGAGACACGGGGAGAGAGAGAGAGAGAAGGGTGTGAGAGGCACGGTACGCGAGGTCAGTTGGAGACATAGCACCAGTGTCTAGGGGGCTGTCTACGTCAGAGCCGCCACTTAAGATTTGCCGGACTATAGTGTGATGTAGAATTTTCTCAGGAAGATGATGGTGGTCTCAGTTTTTCGTAAAAATGAATGTTGGGGTCAGGAAACAGGGTGGGAGTGAGGTGTGTGAAGTCGTCGGTTTGGGCAGACAACGAGGATGGGGCGGGGCTTAGTTAGGCTCGAGGAAGGGGCGGAGCTTATCGAGACGCCAGCCAATCATCGTCCAGGATGAGATGCCGTGAACATTTCTGTTTATATTTTTTAATCACCGACAATTGCTTCATAGGATATATAACAAAAAATCCACACCTTATTTTATTTTCTTGAAGTAGTTTATAATATAAAAAAACATCCGAGAGGTCCTAATAAAAAATCTCATTTCAAAATTTGGTTCTTCACGTTCTATGAGTGACGATACCTCTCTATACTTGCCTTGCCCTCACATATGCAAGCGAAACATGGGCCTGGAATGAGTCAGAGGTCTAGAGTGCAGGCAGTGGAAATGAGGAGTGCATGTGGTGTGAGTAGAATGGATGGAATGAGTAATGAAAGTGTGTATAAGCATTTTGGAATGTGTCACGTGGGTGAAGGGAAGAAGTGTGGATTGGTGGAAGAAGTGAAGCGACAGACTTTAAAGTGGTTTGGTCACATGGAGCAAATGGAGGAGGGTAAGATGACCAGGAGGGTGTATGTGAGTGAGATAGAGGGAGAGAATGTTAGAGGACGACCTCCAGTGAAATGGAGGGATAGGGTGCAAGAGTACGTTAAGGAGAGGGGGGAAAGATCGTTGAGAAACTTTGAGCAGGCAAGGAGGGAGTGTATGAATATAAAGAGATGGAAACTCTTCTGCCGTGGCTATCCCCTGGTGGGAGCTCCTAGGAGCAGGCGTCGATGGGATGATAAACCATTGCGACAATAAACTAGTGTTGCGTACAGTTAGTTGCAGCTGGTAATTGGTAATGGTGATAGTTAAGTTAATGTGTGTGTTTGCATAAGAAAAAAATACAAAAACATATCTACAGGAAATTTTCCAATAACTGAATTTGAGCCATCATTTACAGTTTATAACTATTTACTCACGGTTAAGTGACTGTGTGTGACTAGCATCCCAAACGTGAAAAAAAAAGATAAAGTAGAACTAAAGAAAGTATTGTGTTCGAGTGACTGTGAGCTAGTCCTGGTTGTTAAAGCTTGTAACAAGTTGTTAGTAACTAGTAACTTACTCACAAGGAAGTCCCTGTTTGTGACTAGCATAAAAAAATACCAAGATGTAACTAAAGTAGACATTTAAAAAAAAAATAGGAGTGACTGTGAGCAAGTGCTATCATGAACTATTCACTCGTAGCTAATGTTACTAGTTACTTATAGTCACTGTGTGTAGCTAGTATGAAAAACATATGATGATTTAGTGAGATGGTTGGGTTTGTTTCTTTGCTACCAACAAGTTCATCCTCGGTACCAGTGCTGGGCACTTGCGGTACTTTTTGCGGTACTGCGGTACTATCGCACTACCAAACCGGTACCGCAGTACCGCAGAGGATTGCTGAAAGTACCGGAGTACCGGTACCGCGTTCAAATTTCCTGCGGTACTTTTCGCGGTACCGGCAAACACTTTAAAGAAAAATAGTGATGATAATAATTAATGAATAAATAAATATGTAAATAAAAATAAACAATACCACTGTTTGTGGGGGCCGGGGGGGGGGGGGGCACCTTACCCACCAGACAGACAAATCTTGCTCCTAGGAAATAATCTATTAAATAATTACCTGTATATATTATTGTTATCTACAACATTATTATGTTACTTATTCCGGGCACATCTTTCCTACTGGATAGTTTCCACCAAATTTTATGTGGCGTTTATTTATTTATTTATTTTACATATAGGTGTTTTTGGTAATTGGTGTCGCAGAGCTATTTTTTTTCTCTCTTTTTAAGTTTTTAGCTGCTTTAGAAAACAGGTACCGCAGTACCGCGGAACGTACCAGGGGGGGGCGGGAAAAGTACCAGAGTACCGCGGAACGCAACCCCAAACTTTTGGTACCGCGCCCACCACTGCTCGGTACAGTCTTCGAAAGCCGAAACCGAAGTATTTTGAGAAACCAGTCACGTACCCCCAAAATTCCTCTTCCGTACCCCTGGGGGTACGCGTACCCCAGGTTGAAAACCCATGTGATAGCCAATACGGTATGTTTCATTTGTCACTTGCAATACCTAATACTGGCTCTGACTTCTTGCTACAGGTTGCCCCCTGAGTACGTCATGGCCAGCCTCAAGGGGTCGGATGCAACTACAGTCTGGACACGGTGGTCATTGAACGCCTTCGACTCCCTGGCAAGCACCAAACACATCATCACCTCCTTCCCTTCCGTCGGCGTTTACAAGCGTGAACCCTCGGAGCCCCATCAGACCAAACAGTCCACAAACAACCCCGGCTCACTGGAAGAAGGGGCAGAGAGGACGCTGGTGTCGTGGACCCTCTTATTCAAGCTTGGGTGGATAGGTCACACTTTCACGCTACCACAACACCGTCGCCGAGGCCTGGCCCGCGCTGCCACCCAGGCCCTGGCACGGCAGCTACAGTTTGAGGGGCTCCTGCCTTACGTGTTGTTATGGGTCGGTAATGACAAATCCATCAAACTACACGAAGGTCTAGGGTTCCGCCGGCAATGTGAAGTACACGTTTTGCTGGCAGAGCCTGACCAGTAGGATAAGAGGAAGGACTTCGCTACAATATTCAAGTAGTAATTAACGGATAAATTTGTTATGGATACGCACTACTGTAAATTAACGTTTAACTAAAACGAGTATAACTATACAACAGGTGGACTTATACTAATTATATAACAATGCCAAGTTTGACATTGTTGAATTCTGAGTTTATATGTACCTACTTATATGCACGTGTGTGTGTGTGTGTGTGTGTGTGTGTGTGTGTGTGTGTGTGTGTGTGTGTGTGTGTGTGTGTGTGTGTGTGTGTGTGTGTGTGTGTGTGTGTGTGTGTGTGTTTACCTAGTTGTAGTTTTACAGGGCCTGGGCTTACCATAAATTCCCCCAGGGAGGACTCCCTTTCTGGATGCCGACTTGAGAGGTGTCATGATAACTCCTCGAACCTCCTCCTTATCAATTTCTGCAACATTCACGGTCTCCGTTCTGATTTTCATTCTGTGGAACACCATCTCTCCTCCTCTAAACCTCACCTTCTCTTCCTCACCGAAACACAGGTTTCTGAGGCTACTGACAGCAACCTCTACTCTGTTCCCTCCTACTATCTCTATCCTAAATTTCAATCCAAAGCTGGATGTTGCGCCTACGTGCGCAACGACATCACTTGCTCTCGTGCCCACGACCTTGACTCTTCTGAATTTTCCACCATCTGGCTAAGACTTCATTGTCATTCTATTGCTAAATACATCTGTGCTGTTTATCTCTCACCTAACTCTACTATGTAAAACTCTTTGACTATTTGAACGCTAAAGTGGAGCGCATCTTGACCCACTCTCCCTTCGCTGAAATCTCCATCTTGGGAGATTTCAATGTTCACCACCAGCTTTGGCTTTCATCCTCTTTCACTGACCAGCCTGGTGAACAAGACTACAACTTTGCTCTCCTCAACGACTTAGAGCAGTTGGTTCAGCACCCTATTCGTATTCCCGACCGTCTTGGAGACAGGCCCAACATTCTAGACCTCTTCCTTACCTCTAATCCTTCTGCTTACTCTGTCAAACTGTTCTCTCCGTTGGGCTCCTCCGATCATAACCTTATTTCTGTATCCTGTCCTATCGCTCCTGTACATCCTCTGGACCCACCAAGGAGGCGATGCTTCTGGCATTTTGCTTCAGCTCGGTGGGACGACCTGAGGATGTACTTTACCGATTTCCCGTGGAATGATTACTGCTTCCAGGAGAGAGACCCCTCTGTGTGTGCTCTGCGCATCACAGAGGTGATTGTCTGTGGAATGGAGGCATACATTCCACGTACTTTCTCTACTCCTCATGCTAAAAAGCCTTGGTTTAATCACGCTTGTTCTCGTGCTATCAAAGATAGAGAGGCAGCTCACAAGAGGTTCCAGAGCCTTCGAACTCCCACTAACTTTGATCTATACATTTCTGCCCGGAATCGTGCCAAATCTATTCTCCGACTTACCAAAACTTCTTTATATAAATATGTGGTGCCCCGAGGGCTGCGACACCACTCGTGTCATCATCATCTTCACCGGCAATATTTTCCGATGACAACAGCGGTATCGACCGCTAAAACACAACACGGACTCCAAGACATGATTGTCCCCACACACACTGTTCATTTACCAACCTATACACAATTGCAATTGCCCATTAACGCACCCGCTTATCTCTCTAGGCCAAAACACAATCAACCGCGGCCAAAACACGATCAACCGCGGAACAAAATGTTATGAAAACAAAGCTGCGTCACCGCGTGACAGCTACACTAGGATTAAAATCGACCTTATTACACATGTCGGTTAGGTAGATTATTGTATGAGCTCGGTGTGAGTTTGATGTATGACTCACACGCCTGACGTATTACCCTCGCGATGTCTGTATGTATGTCATGCCTATATAAGAAGCATTTTTTCAGGCTTGACCTCAGATCAACCAGCACTCTGTTCGTTGCTGGACACTCAGTTGTCCTTCCCTAGACAACATGGGTAGAACATTCATCTTTGCTACTGTGAGTATGGAGTAATGTGGTACCATAGAGGAAAGCGTATCTAACATATCTATTGTGTTCTATTATCTTAGTTTTACTTAGGATTATATTTCTATGATACTTTATTGTGTGAGTTTTTACTCAATATTATACCAGTGTTAACGTCAGTAACCAATAGTGAAAGAAAACCTGAAGACTCATTGAGTCTAGTAAGCCAGTCGCTGGTTTAAACAATATTTTTACCCTCTGTAATATTAAGTAGTATTAAGGTAGAATAAAATACATATAAGAAAGGCGACACCGTTTCATCACCCCATTTACGAACTCCTTTAAATACTCCTAAAGTACCAGAATTTTAAGTCAAGTGTCACTAGTACAAACAGTGTGTCGTCTCCCCTGTGTGACCCGGATTACGGGTTACAACATTGGTGTCAGGTGTGGGGTGGTGAAACTTGTGGTGAAACTTGTGGTGAAACTTGTGGTGAAACTTGTGGTAAAACTTGTGGTGAAACTTGCGATTTATATTGGTTTATATTGGTATTGTACTGGTGTATGTCCACATCCGAAAGCGAGGGAGAAGACAGTTATTCTTGGAATTACGGGAATAAGACTTTAGAGTTAAAAATGCCAGACGAAGGCAAGAACCCTCCCCCCACCAAAGGAGATGGAAAATCGATCACCCTTGCCCATGATGATCTTGTCACGCTACTTAGCCGTCATACCTTGAATGATTTAAGTAGAGTGCAGGGACTCTTATATTTTTGTGGTGGAGAAGAAAAAAGTAGCAAAGCACCAAACCTCCCATGCCATAAGCTAGCAAAGAAATGGATAGAGGATATTGATAGCCGGACACAGGCAAATTGGGACACTACCGGAAAGATTGAGTTAGCCAAACAATATGCCCTGGGAGCAGCGCGCGATCATCTCCTCGGTTGTATCACTAGATGTGGACAGGATTGGGAAAAAGTAAAGGAAGACTTCCTACGTGTGTTTCCCACAGTAAGGACCTTTTCGGTCCTCCAGAAAGAATTGGGAGAGGCAAAACGGCGGACAGGAGAAAACATCCGCACCTTCCTCATCCGCCTGGAGACATTGAGAGACGAGTTGATCGCTCTCAAGCCTGACAATGCCAGTTTGCTAACTGAGATAACCGCTTTACGGCTCCGAGGCTTTCCTCCGGCCCTCTTACTCATCCTAACGGAGGAAGAAAAGGGGGACCCACAGAAGGTATTAAAGAAAGGGTATGAGTATATTAAAGCTTATCCAGAGTCGAAGCTATCCGATGCCGATATCGCCAAAGAAATAAAAGTGCTGAACGTCTGTTCCACCCAGGCATCCGGACCCAAACATGTCTCACAAGCCCGTCCTCCACGCCCTCCAGGCCAGTCACGTTACCCGATACCCCAAAGGGGAGGACGGCACGCCACGCCACCTACATGTTATGCTTGTGGGTATGTAGGACACATGGCTCGCGATTGCACATATGGAAGGCAGTATAGGGGTGCCTACCACCCACCAACGGGCTCTCGGTACCCTCAGTACCAGCCCACTCGAAACAGGCGTCAGCCTGTCTCGCCTGCGCTGCCTGGCGCCCGGAGTACCGGGCCGGTCCCCCCCCCTTTAGCTCCTGGGTCAACCATGACCACGAGAACAACAAAAAAAAAACGACCCCAGAGTAGCTGCGGCAGTCCACGGCCCTACCAACGCCCTCACGTTGAGATTGTGCGTAGGCGCTAATGCACAAAAGGAGATGGTTTACGCAATGCTAGACACAGGAGCAGGAGCGTCCCTAATAGAAGAAGATTTATTTAGGAAGGTAGGCGGGAAGATGATAGTTACAGAACCTCTCTCCATACAAGGGGTAGATCGGACTCCAATCCCTAATAAAGGAATAGCCGAAGTAGTAGACTTTGGGCACGGAGAAATTATAGAAAAGTTTGTAGTAATATCACAAGGTATAGTGTTACCAACAGCAGTTTTGTTGGGCCTAGAATTTATGTGGAGAGAAATGTGGTAGCTGCACCGCTGGCCACACCTGGGCAGTTTAGTGTAATGGTGGGCGCCTACCCAGTGGAAGTTCATTCCTGGCGGCGGACGATATGAGCCCGTACCCAGAAGATTGACTAACCGACCTTAAACCTACTTTAGACGAGATGGAGGAAGTACCAGTGAAAGCATACGCTATTAACGTGGCGTCCTTGCTACCAGGCACGGCAGGGTATGTCACTCTGGAGGCAGAGATTGGCAGAGCCCAGCAAGCCTTATTTCTCCCAAGGTCCAATGATATCCCTTCTTCATTTTATTTCCCGGGTTAGTAACCTTAACTCTAACGTCAAACAAACCAAAGTCAAATTCATCATTCCCTATGCTAACCCAACTGAAGAAACTATTGAGATGCCAACAGGTGAAGTGATGGGACACATTTATTCTTGTCACTCAGAATACTATCAATCATCGACTAATGAATATGTAGCGGCTGTCACAAAACAGCTACAAAGCCGCCTGTCACCCAGTCAAGTAAGCAGATGGTACTCGATAAGCTGATAGACGAGCTATTTTACCCTCACAACGGGAAAATTGCTGTCTGAAGGGCTTAACCGCAAGTATCCTGATGTGTTTGCTCTAAAAACGAGCCACTCACTATTACCCCTATTATGTTCACACTTTAAGGCTAAAAATGACAAGCCTATATATAAAAAGCCATACCCAATACCAGTAAAATATCATAAAGAAATAGAGATTCAGCTCAAGGACCTTGAGGCCCAGGGTATTATACGCCCTAGTGCGTCACCTACAGCGCACCTCTAGTCCCTGTTGCTAAAAGGATGGTGGAGTCAGACTTTGTCTCGACTTCCGCGCTCTGAACGATGAATTGATTGATGACAAACATCCCTCCCTAACATTAACCTCATTTTGCAACAGTTAGGGAAAGTAAAGTATTCACCTCCTTGATTTGCGCCAGGGCTACCACCAAGTCCCATTGGCAGAGGAATCTAAACACTTGACAGCCTTCACGACACCTTATGGCCTCTATGAATTCACTACAGTCCCCTTTGGATTAAAACAGCACCTGCAGCCTATCAACGGATCATGAATCAAGTTCTCATAGGTCTGACAGGAAGAATTGTACATGTATACCTTGATGATTTGATAGTACAAGGGAAAGACATGGACCATCACCTAAAGAACCTCCATGCCGTCTTGGACAGACTGCAGAAGGCTCACCTGTCCTTAAGACTAGATAAGTGTTCCTTTTTCAAAGAGCAAGTAGATTATCTGGGTCACATTGTTAGTGCTTCTGGCTTGAAGCCTCAGCCCTCAAAGGTACAGGCGGTGCAACAACTCACTCCTCCGAAAACAGTCAAAGAACTTCAAGGTTTCCTGGGATTGGTTAACTTTTATAGGAAATTCATTAAAGACTTTGCCAAGATAGCATCCCCACTTAATAATTTACTCAAAGGGAGGAAAGTAACCAAGAATGATAAGACACATCTGGAGTGGAATGAAGAGGCATTGCATGCATTTAGCACACTAAAGAACAGTCTAACGACTGACATTGTTTTAGCCTTTCCGGATTTCCGGAAGCCCTTCAATCTCACCACAGATGCGTCAGATAAGGCAATAGGTGGTGTGTTGCAACACAAGGATGAAAATGGTAGTTTACGTCCCATAGCATATTTTAGTAGAACCCTGAATGGAGCAGAACGTAACTACTCAGCGGTAGAGAGAAGGTTTAGCAGTCATCTATGGCCTCAGTACTAATCGACCCTTATCTTGGGTTATAGGATACACATCCTGTCGGACCATAGACCACTGACTTGGCTGTTAAAAAGCACAGTACCTAGCAGCAGGATTGCACGCTGGCAGACACTTCTAGGAGAATTTGACTTTAGTATTGATTATTTCCCAGGCTCCAGCAACATGGTAGCAGATTTTTTGTCAAGGATTAGGAATCAGGAGAGTGACGTGATAGAAGGCGAATTGGATGCTCGAATTATGTCTGTCACCCTTACGGGTGGACAGGACACGTCTGTCGCCTCTCCGGAGGGACATGACAAACAGGATAAGTTTCTCCATTGGAGTCTTGCTGGACTCATGGAGCACCAGGATCGCGATCCTGAACTGAGAGAATTGAAGCATGCTTTTGAACAAACCACCGGTGGTAACGTACATGAGAGAGATGAGAGAAAGGTTGCAGAGAGGAGCAATGTAACGTTAAATGCAGCTAAGAGGCACTTCAAAAAACTGCCTCTTAGTGAAGTGTGTGTAGAGAACGACATTCTCTACCGCGATGTTTGCGATGAATACAACAAGCAGAAAAGACTGGTTATCGTTCCACCAAGCTACATTCCTAACGCGTTAGCTTTGGCGCATTCCATGCTACCTGCAGGGCATGGAGGCACTAAGGTTACGTTGGCACGCTGTCGCAAGTTTGCGTACTGGCCGGGAATGAAGGCGGACGTGGAGCAATATGTCAGATCTTGTCCTGTCTGTTGTCGGTTTAAGAAGAGGATCCCCGCCAGCTCCACTTATGAGGTATCCAGAGGTTGGCCAACCGTTTGACAGAGTCCATATGGATATTGTCGGACCTTTGTCTGTTTCAGACGAAGGCTATAGGTATGTACTGACAGTGATAGACGTCCTGTCACGCTTCTTGGTAGCAACCCCCCTTCGTACGAAGGCAGCCAAGGAAGTGGCAGCTGCGTTCTACAAGAACGTAGTCTGTGTACACAGCATCCCGCCGATTCTAGTCACGGATCCAGGAAAGTTCGTCAACACTCTCTTACGAGAGTTGACTCAGTTGTTACAGATTGATCATCTAAGGACAACTCCTTATCACCCGTCTGCAAACGGTGTGATAGAAAGGCCTAACGGCACCTTAATAAATATCTTGAGAACTTTGTGCGAGGACAATCGCGGTATCTGGGACCAAATGCTTCCGGTTGCAACACACGCCTACAACACTGCCTACCATCGTGTTCTGAAAGATTCACCATTTTCTTGCTTTTCTCTCAGGACCCAAATGTTCCTTTTGAAGTGCTTGAGAATAAACTCCAACCTTGTTATGATGTTGACAGCTATAAAGCATTTACTTCTAGTGTCGCGCAGCGACCTATAAACTATGTCAGACCAATATAGATATAGGATGGCAGGAGTCAGAAAGAATGTTTAGGAAATCCAAACCCAAACAGGTGGTAGTAGGAGATCGGGTCTACTTAAGGCATGTATGTACAAAGGGCGAACCAAAGAAGCTCCAGCCCTTGTTCAATGGACCTTTTAGGGTGCTAGAAAAAATAAGCCCTGTAGTCTTACGACTGCGTCATGTTAGAGGTGGTAAGATCAAGACAGTTCACACAAATAATGTTCAGGTCGTTCACGAGGACTCTCTTGGCTTCCATGACTCTCCTAATGTCAGGCGTGCATACCCTCTCCCTGATCCTGGGTGTTGCCCTCTCCTTGTCTTCCCTTGATCCCTCCCGGGAGCAACCCATTCGTCCGGCCTCGTCTTCTCCCCAGTCTTTAAGATGCTGTTGACAGGACGGTACTATGTTGTCCCCGTCGTCATCAAGACGGACGACATCCAACGTCCTCTCATCAACGTGGCAAATCTAACAGCGGAAGTTTCATGGTCGATTGAACATATGAATCAATCGTTCCCTACTGTTGGTCTACTCAGGCGCACTCTAGACTCTTTTCACATTGAGTTTGAGAAGTTATTCAAAGATCTTAACAGCTTTCTGTCGGCTATGAGTGGTAGAGATGGAAGCCCGTTTCGGACTCGCCAGAAGCGAGGGGCCGTGGATTTCCTTGGCTCGGTAGCAAACCTCCTTTTCGGTACGGCCACTCAGGCCCAAATAGATGTGATACACGGGAAGCTCTCCCAGCTCTACACTCTGTCCACAGAAGAGAGACGTCAACTTAACCTCCATCAGGAAGTCCTCAACGCCACAGTTCGGGACCTCCGTCATGTTCATTCTGCCATCTCCCGTCTAGAGTCCGCCTCGGCTTTGGCCTCAGCTATTATCCGTCAGTTCTCACTCAAACCTTGCAAATTGAAGGGAAATGCGTATTTTGGAGACTATCCTTCTCATTCAGTTGGCACTTAGTGACCTAAATCATGATACTCTGAATCTCAAGCTTGGCCTTCAGCAGCTGTCCCAAACGCAGGTTTCCCCTCTCCTCCTTCCGAATGATGTACTATTTCGTGTGCTCAGCAATGCGTCACTCCATTACCCAGGCTTACTTTTCCCTGCAGCACATGAATATTTAGCATTGTATAGAGATGTCTCTAGGGTTATTTCTAAAGGTACGCTTTCCTCAGGAACCCTTCACTTCTACTTACAAATCCCCATGAAAGGGGATCCCTCTGACGTGTTCGATGTGTTTAAAATGGACGCGTTGCCTTTTCATCTTGATGGCACGCCATATTTTCTGCACACCGACACGCTTTCCACTTACCTTGCGGTTTCTGAAGAACGCACTCACTATATGCTCTTAGACTCCTTGGACCGCTGTACTAAACACCACCTGCTCTATGTATGTCCCCCTGTCGCCCCTGTCTACTCGACTTCTGTCCAGCGCTGCGAGATCGCTCTCTTTCTCGATCGCCCAGACGCCCTCTCGCTGTGTTCTAAGTCTCTCCTCAGAGTCTTCCCCCCGGTCTTCATCCCGTCTCCTGCGGGCTGGGTCTTCGCTACCGATATTCCCCAGGTGGTCACCATGGTCTGCCCGGACAGCCCGGTCTCCAAATACAGGCAGACCATCAACGGGACGGGTCTCCTCAGCCTCGGTATGGGCTGTAGTGCCCACTCCGACGCCTTCAGCCTCCCTGCCTCTGCTACTATGGACGGTGACGCCCCGCTGACGGTTCATCGCGCCCCCTTCCACATCGGACGTGACGTGGTCTCATCGCTCCTGGCCAAGACTCCCCTTGGCCCCTTCCCCTCCCCGCCGTCGCCCGGTTCGTCTCTGACCACCCAGCTTGACCTCCATCCAGCACTTCACGCGCTCCAGGAATCCGTCTCTCCGGTCCCCGCCTTCGACCCCTTCCTCCCTTGGTGGGGGTGGCTGCTCCTCCTCGGCGTCGTCTTCGTCGCCGGTGGGGTGGCCTTCTTCTGTCTCTTCAGGTCCCGTCTCTCGCAGGCCTCCTCCCCCACGATCCCGCCGTCCCCGTCTTGGCCCTCCATGGTCGTCCGCCGGGCGGAACGCTTCGTGCCACGAGGACGTGGCGTGATTTTAACGGGGGGGGTATGTGGTGCCCCGAGGGCTGCGACACCACTCGTGTCATCATCATCTTCACCGGCAATATTTTCCGATGACAACAGCGGTATCGACCGCTAAAACACAACACGGACTCCAAGACATGATTGTCCCCACACACACTGTTCATTTACCAACCTATACACAATTGCAATTGCCCATTAACGCACCCGCTTATCTCTCTAGGCCAAAACACAATCAACCGCGGCCAAAACACGATCAACCGCGGAACAAAATGTTATGAAAACAAAGCTGCGTCACCGCGTGACAGCTACACTAGGATTAAAATCGACCTTATTACACATGTCGGTTAGGTAGATTATTGTATGAGCTCGGTGTGAGTTTGATGTATGACTCACACGCCTGACGTATTACCCTCGCGATGTCTGTATGTATGTCATGCCTATATAAGAAGCATTTTTTCAGGCTTGACCTCAGATCAACCAGCACTCTGTTCGTTGCTGGACACTCAGTTGTCCTTCCCTAGACAACATGGGTAGAACATTCATCTTTGCTACTGTGAGTATGGAGTAATGTGGTACCATAGAGGAAAGCGTATCTAACATATCTATTGTGTTCTATTATCTTAGTTTTACTTAGGATTATATTTCTATGATACTTTATTGTGTGAGTTTTTACTCAATATTATACCAGTGTTAACGTCAGTAACCAATAGTGAAAGAAAACCTGAAGACTCATTGAGTCTAGTAAGCCAGTCGCTGATTTAAACAATATTTTTACCCTCTGTAATATTAAGTAGTATTAAGGTAGAATAAAATACATATAAGAAAGGCGACACCGTTTCATCACCCCATTTACGAACTCCTTTAAATACTCCTAAAGTACCAGAATTTTAAGTCAAGTGTCACTAGTACAAACAGTGTGTCGTCTCCCCTGTCTGACCCGGATTACGGGTTACAACAAATAGAAAATGTCAACACCTTGCATCTTCTAATTCTTCCCGTGACTTCTGGCATCTAGCCAAAAATATCTCCTCCAATTTCACTTCTTCCTCTTTCCCTCCTCTCCTTAACCCTGACGGCAGCACTGCCGTCTCATCTGTCTCTAAGGCTGAACTCTTCTCTCAAACTTTCTGTAAGAACTCCACCTTGGACGATTCTGGGCATATTCCTCCTACTCATCCCCCCTCTGACTCTTTTATGCCTGTTATTAAGATTCTTCCTAATGATGTTTTCTATGTCCTCTCTGGCCTCAACTCTCAGAAGGCTTATGGGCCTGATGGAGTGCCTCGTATTGTCCTTAAAAACTGTGCTTCTGTGCTGACACCCTGCCTGGTCAAACTCTTTCGTCTCTGCCTATCAACATCTAGCTTTCCTTCCTGCTGGAAGTATGTCTTTGTACAGCCTGTGGCTAAGAAGGATGACCGCTCCAATCCCTCAAACTGCCGTCCAATTGCTTTACTCTCATGTCTATCTAAAGCTTTTGAATCAATCCTTAACCGGAAGATTCAGAAGCACCTTTCCACTTCTAATCTTCTATCTGATCGCCAGTATGGATTCCGCAAGGGGCGTTCTACTGGCGATCTTCTTGCTCTCTTAACTGACTCTTGGTCATCCTCTCTTAGCAGTTTCGGTGAAACTTTCTCTGTTGCGCTAGACATATCGAAAGCCTTCGATAGAGTCTGGCACCAGTCTTTGCTTTCTAAACTGCCCTCTTTCGGATTCTATCCCTCTCTCTGTTCCTTTATCTCCACTTTCCTTTCCGGCCGTTCTATCTCTGCGGTGGTAGACAGTCACTGCTCTTCCCCTAAACCTATCAACAGTGGCGTTCCACAGGGCTCTGTCCTATCACCCACTCTCTTCCTGTTATTCATCAATGATCTTCTTTCCATAACAAACTGTCCTGTCCACTCGTACGCCGACGACTCCACTCTGCATTATTCAACTTCTTTCAATAGAAGACCATCAAAACAGGAAGTACATAGCTCCAGACTGGAGCCTGCAGAACGCTTAACCTCAGACCTTGCTATCATTTCCGACTGGGGCAGAAGGAACCTTGTGTCCTTCAATGCCTCAAAAACTCAATTTCTCCACCTATCAACTCGACACAATCTTCCAAACACCTATCCCCTATTCTTTGACAACACTCAGCTGTCACCTTCTTCAACACAAAACATCCTCGGTCTATCCTTAACTCAAAATCTCAACTGGAAACTTCATATCTCCTCTCTCGCTAAATCAGCTTCCTCAAGGTTGGGCGTTCTGTATCGTCTCCGCCAGTTCTTCTCCCCCGCGCAGTTGCTATCCATATACAGGGGCCTTGTCCGCCCTCGTATGGAGTATGCATCTCACGTGTAGGGGGGCTCCACCCACACAGCTCTTCTGGACAGAGTGGAGGCTAAGGCTCTTCATCTCATCAGCTCTCCTCCTCCTACTGATAGTCTTCTACCTCTTAAATTCCGCCGCGATGTTGCCTCTCTTTCTATCTTCTATCAATATTTCCACACTGACTGCTCTTCTGAACTTGCTAACTGCATGCCTCCCCCCCTCCTGCGGCCCCGCTGCACACGACTTTCTACTCATGCTCATCCCTATACTGTCCAAACCCCTTATGCAAGAGTTAACCAGCATCTTTACTCTTTCATCCCTCACGCTGGTAAACTCTGGAACAATCTTCCTTCATCTGTATTTCCTCCTGCCTATGACTTGAACTCTTTCAAGAGGAAGGTATCAGGACACCTCTCCTCCCGAATTTGACCTTGCTTTTGGCCACCGCTTCTGATTCTTTTATGGGAGCAGCGATTAGCGGGCTTTTTTTTATTATTGTTTTTTTTGTGTGCCCTTGAGCTGCCTCTTTTGTTGTAAAAAAAAAAAAAAAAAAAAAAAAAAAAACGCTCGTGTGGTCCCGCCTCCGTATCTGTATCTGTCCAACTTTGCACACTCTTCGCCGATACTAAATCCTTACTTAGTCTGTTCCAAACCTCAAAATTTCATTGCGAAAAGCTATATTTCTTTATGTCTCTCAAGCATCTTCCTTTCCTCAATTATTTACTGTGTCCTCTTGTGTTCCTGTTCTTCTTTGTTCTAGTGTTGGTACGTCCATTTCCTTTAATCTTTCTTCATATGTCAATCCCTCCAGCTCTGGAACCATTTTTGTTGCCATCTTTTCTATTCTTTCTAGTTTCTTTATGTGTTTCTTCTTGTGGTGAGACCACACGGCCTCTGCATATTCCAATTTTGGCCTAATCATAGTGGTTATTAACTTTTTCATCATATCCTTATCCATGTGGTGGAATGCTAATCCTATATTTCTCACCATATTATATGTATCACCGAATATCCGATTAACATACCATATTATACGTATCACCGAATATCCGATTAACATGACTCTCTGGCTGTTTATTATCTTGTATTGTCACTCCCAGATCTCTCTCTTCGTGAACTTTCTTTAGTATTTTTCCATCTCCCATTTTATATGTCCATTTTGGTCTCCCTTCACTCTTACCCATTTCCATTACATGACATTTCTTCACATTGAATTCCATCTCCCATTCCATATTCCATTTCCAAATCTTGTTCAGGTCTTCTTGCAGAATTTCACAGTCTTTACTGTTTCTTATATGTCTTAGCAGTTTTACATCGTTTGCAAACAGGCTCATATAACTGTTAACTTACTCTGGTATATCATTTACATATACTAGGAAAAGAACTGGGGCCAATATTGATCCCTGAGGCACTCCACTCTCTACAATTCTCCATTCCGATTTTATGTCCTTTACAATTGTTTTCATCTCTTTTACCCTTAAGTAGCTTTCCATCCAGTTCTTCAATTTCCCTTTCAATCCCCTTTATTTTCCAGCTTCCATAGCAGCCTTGTATGTGGAACTTTGTCAAACACCTTCTTTAGGTCCAAGTAAACGCAATCAACCCATCCGTCCCTTTCCTGTATTTTGTCTGTCACTCTTGAGTAAAACTCAGTAAGTTTGCTACACATGAGCGCCCTTTTCTGAATCCATATTGTTTACTTGATTATATTATGCTCTTCTAGAAATCTCGTCTATTGTTTCTTTATCACTTTCTCACGTAGTTTACATACTACACTGGTCAATGATACAAGTCTGTAGTTCAGGGGTTCTTCCTTTCTTCCACTTATGTATATGGGGACCACATCGGCACTCCGCTACTCCTTTGGTACTACACCAGTTGTTACTGAGCATTTAATGATATCATATACCGGTCCAACCAGTTCATTTCTGCATTCTTTCAATATATAACCTGCGACTCCATCTGGTCCTACTGCTTTCCTCTCTTCCAGCTCCTCCATCATTTTATATATCTCCTCTTTATTTACTGTGACTTATTCCATATGAACATTTATCTTGTTTTCTTGTGGTTCGTTGAATTTTGACTCTTTTGTAAAAACTTGCTGGAACTTTTTGTTTAGTAGGTCAGTCATGTCTTTAGGATCTTCGATCATCACATTCCCGTCACTCAACCTTTCTATTGTTTCCCTTGGTTTGATCTTTCCATTAATGGATCTATAAAACAGTTTTGGTTGTTCCTTGCACTTTTCCACAATATCCTTTTCATATCCCTTCTCTTCTTCCCTCCTTATTTTCACGTAACCATTTCTCGCTACCTTAAAATCTTTTTTTATTCCTTTGGTTTTTATTTATTTTCAATCTTTTCCATGCTTTGTCTCTTATCTCTTTTGCCTTAGCACATTTTGCATTAAACCAGTCATTTTTTCCTTTCTCTTTAGGTCTGTATTCTGGTACAAATTTCATAACTCCTGATTTATACGCCTCCATGAAAATATTATACTTTTCTTGCACTTCATTTGTTCCCTTTAACTCATCCCGGTCCAGCTCTCCATAATATTTCCTGAGATTTTCCACGTCTGCCTTCCTATAGTTAAACCTGTTTTTTATATGATTCATCCCCTGCACTTCCTGCCTTCTCTATTTTTATCTCTATTGTCAAGTGGTCACTCTTACCTAGGGGGCATCCATACCTCAATTCATTCATAAAGTGCATTCCCTTTGTTAACACCAAGTCCAGTCGCGCCCGTTCATCTTCACCTCTATATCTTGTATTTTCCTTCACCCATTGCATCATCAAGTTTTCCATCGTCAATCTTAAAAATCTTTCCCCCCATGCTGTTTCACTACCTCCACTTTCAAACATCTCCCAATTTACTTCCTTAGTTACTCTTACTCTTTTGTTTGTCTTGAGTAGTCTACTTAAACTCTGGATGGTATCTTCAAGCATGGTTTCATATTCTTTTTTACTCCAAGAGTTGGTTCTTGGTGGTACATACGTTGCTATAATCGTCATCCTTTCTCTGTTTTTGTTCTCCAGATTTACACTCACTATTTCCGCCTTTCCTTTTCCATATACTACTGATTTTACTTATAACTCCTTCCTCGTCATTATCATCACTCCTCCACCACCTTTGCCCTTTCTATCTTTCCTCCATACATTGTAGTTACTATCAAACACTATTTGGATGACCTCATTCAGTTTAATTTCTGTTAAGAATACAATCTTAGGCTCTTTCTCTTTCAAGTAGTCTTGTAATTCCAGTTTACTAGATATTATCCCGTCTACATTCGTATACATCATACTTAGGCTGGGTTCACACGAGACACTTTTTAGTGGTCAGTGGCCGCCACAAAAAGTGGCCACCACAAAAAATGGTCGCCACGAAAAATAGTGAGTAGGTGCACCAAGCACACGAGCCACTGGGTGGCGGCCACTAATGAGGTCAGTACCAACTTACCAAGATCTTGGTCAGTACGTGGCGTTATGGATCTCGTAGAGGTAACAGCTGTCTGTGTTTTCTTTCGTTCCACACATTATCTACAGAGCTAAAAGAGCACCCTTATAAATTTTTATGACTACTTTAGGAAGTCACAGGATAGCTTTGATCATCTTGCGACAGTAATTGGTCCACGTATACCACGGCAGTACACCAACATGAGGAAGTATGTGCCAGTAAAAGAGAGACTTGCGGTAATCTTAATGTAAGGCTGAACATGAAGAATATAAAGGCACATTAGATGTAATTTATTGACATAATTCAGCAGTCTGTGCGGTTACATAACATTTCCACTTTGTACTTCCTGGTAAATAAAACTACCACACTCAGTAATTAATCCATACCATAATCAATTAATATGCAAAACTGTGAAACGAAATGAAACAGTAATTCTAAAAGCAATAAGAGCTTATCCATCATGTCCTGAACACAAGTTATGCGTGAAGGTCAAGGTCATACTTATACATCATTATAAGTTAAAATTCAAAATGGTCAGTGTCAAGACAGAGGGAAAGCGGCGGGTGGCAGGGTGGTGGCCACCGATAGTGGCTCGTGTGCACGCTGCCATTTGAAACAATGATATCTGTCGCTGGCCACTGTGGCATGGTCGGAAAAATGGCCCCGCCCGCCACAACTCGCCACTGTTTTGTGGCGACCACAAAAAAGTGGCCCGTGTGCATGCACCCATTGAGATGTGTGTGTTCTATTTTGACCATTATTTTGTGGCGGCCACTGACCACTAAAAAGTGGCTCGTGTGAGCCCAGCCTTAATCCTTTATTAGTTACAATCATGTCTCGCTTCTGATCTATTTCGGCTTTTCCCTTATGCACCACTTCTTCACCCGTTCTCCCAGAATTTTCCAAAAAAATACCTCTTTTTCCTCTTGAGATCTTGCATTATTCCTTTCTTTTGCTTCTGCCTCATTCCATTTCTTTCTTTCCTCTTCATTTTTGTTTTTCTTTATATATATATTTCCTTACATTCTTCTACTTCTCTTAGTTTAGTTGTTCTGTATAGTATTTCCTCCGTTACTTTCTGTGACTTCAGTCTTAGCTTAACCGGCCTTGTTTTGCCCTCTATGTAAGGGCCCATCCTATAGATTTCTTCTACCTCATCCTCCAGGTTTTGAACTTCACCGTCATTTAAGATTTTCAGTAGATCTTTCACCGACTTTAGCTCTTCCTTCTCCCTTTTAGGTTTATAAGTAATGCTCTTCTCTTTCATTCCAAATATTATTACACTGTGTGTGTGTGTGTAATTCACCTCTTGGTCTGCTGCGGGTCTCTCTCGAGACAACCAGCCGTTCCCCTACGGAAGAGCACAGAGCTCATAGTACCGATCTTTGGGTAGGACTGAGACCACTCACACACAACACACCGCAACAACGAGGTCACAACTCCTTGCCTGACGTCGCGTACCTACTCACTGCTAGGTGAACAGGGGCTACACATGAAAGAAGACAAACCCAACTTATCTTCACCTGGCTGGGGAATCGAACCCCGGTCCTTCTGGTTGGACAGTAAAGGGATGAGCTTGAGTAGAAAGTCGTGTGCGACAGGGCCGCATGAGGGGGGGAGGCATGCAGTTAGCAAGATCAGAAGAGTAGTCAGCGTGAAAATATCGATAGAAGATAGTAAGAGAGGCAACATGGAGGCGGAATTTGAGAGGTAGAACACTATCAGTAAGAGGAGGAGAGCTGATGAGATGAAGAGCCTTAGACTCCACTCTGTCCAGAAGAGCTGTGTGAGTGGAGCCCCCCCACACGTGAGATGCATACTCCATACGAGGGTGGACAAGGCCCCTGTATATGGATAGCAACTGTGCGGGGGAGAAGAACTGGCGGAGACGATACAAAACGCCCAACCTCGAGGAAGCTGATTTAGTAAGAGAGGAGATGTGAAGTTTCCAGTTAAGATTTTGAGTTAAGGATAGACCGAGGATATTTAGTGTTGAAGAAGGTGTCAGCTGGGTGTTGTCGAAGAATAGGGGATAGGTGTTTGGAAGACTGTGTCGAGTTGATAGGTGGAGATATTGAGTTTTTGAGGCGTTGACCCCAATCGGAAATGATAGCAAGGTCTGAGGTTAAGCGTTCTGCAGCCTCCAGCCTGGAGTCATGTAATTCCTGTTGAGAGGGTCTTCTGTTGAAGGAAGTTAAATAATGCAGAGTGGAGTCATCAGCGTAAGAATGGATAGGACAGTTTGTTATAGAAAGAAGATCATTGATGAATAATAGGAAGAGAGTGGGTGACAGAACAGAGCCTTGTGGAATATCACTGTTGATGAGTTTAGAAGAACAGTGATCATCTACCACAGCAAAGATAGAACGGCTGGAGAGGAAACTGGAGATAAAGGAACAGAGAGAGGGGTAGAATCCGAAAGAGGGCAGTTTAGAAAGCATAGACTTGTGCCAGACTCTACCGAAGGCTTTCGATATGTCTAGCGCAACTGGGAAAGTTTCACCGAAACGGCTAAAAGAGGATGGCCAAGAATCAGTTAAGAGAGCAAGAAGATCACCAGTAGAACGCCCCTTGCGGAACCCATACTGGCGATCAGATAGAAGGTTAGAAGTGAAAAGATGCTTTTGAATCTTCCGGTTAAGGATTGATTCAAAAGAATTAGATAGACAGGAAAGTAAAGCTAAAGGGCGGTAGTTTGAGGGATTGGAGCGGTCACTCTTCTTAGGCATAGGCTGTACGAAGGCGTACTTCCAGCAGGAAGGAAAGGTAGATGTTGATAGGCAGAGACGAAAGAGTTTGACCAGGCAGGGTGTCAGCACAAAAGCACAGTTTTTAAGGACAATAGGAGGCACTCCATCAGGTCCATAAGCCTTCTGAGATTTGAGGCCAGAGAGGGCATAGAAGACATCATTCTTAAGAATCTTAATAACAGGCATGAATGAGTCAGAGCGGGGATGAGAAGGAGGAATATGCCCAGAATCGTCCAGAGTGGAGTTGTTACAGAAAGTTTGAGAGAAGAGTTCAGCCTTAGAGATAGATGAGACGGTGGTGCTGCCATCAGGGTTAAGGAGAGGAGGAAAAGAGGAAGAAGTGAAGTTGGAGGAGATATTTTTGGCTAGATGCCAGAAGTCTCTGGAAGAATTGGAGAAAGCAAGGTGTTGACATTTTCTATGGATGAAGGAGTTTCTGGTAAGTCGGAGAATAGATTTGGCACGATTCCGGGCGAAAATGTACAGATCATGGTTAGTGGGAGTTCGAAGGTTCTGGTACCTTTTGTGAGCTGCCTCTCTATCTTTGATAGCACGAGAACAAGCGTGATTAAACTAAGGTTTTTTAGCATGGGGAGTAGAGAAAGTACGTGGAATGTATGCCTCCATTCCAAAGACAATCACCTCTGTGATGCGCTGGGCACATACAGAGGGGTCTCTTTCCTGGAAGCAGTAATCATTCCACGGGAAATCGGAAAAGTTAATCCTCAGGTCGCCCCACTGAGCTGAAGCAAAATGCCAGAAGCATCGCCTCTTCAGTGTGTCCAGAGGATGTACAGGAGCGATAGGACAGGATACAGAAATAAGGCTGTGATCGGAGGAGCCCAACGGAGAGAACAGTTTGACAGAGTAAGTAGAAGGGTTAGAGGTAAGGAAGAGGTCTAGTATGTTGGGTCTGTCTCCATGATGGTCGGGAATATGTGTAGGGTGCTGATCCAACTGCTCTAGGTCATTGAGGATAGCAAAGTTGTAGGCTTGTTCACCAGGCTGGTCAGTGAAAGAGAATGAAAGCCAAAGTTGGTGGTGAATATTGAAATCTCCCAAGATGGAGATTTCAGCAAAGGGAGAGTGGGTCAAGATGTGCTCCATTTTGGAGTTCAAATAGTCAAAGAATTTTACATAGTTAGTAGAGTCAGGTAAGAGATAAACAGCACAGATGTATTTATTAATAGAATGACAATGAAGTCTTAGCCAGATGGTGGAAAATTCAGAAGAGTCAAGGTCGTGGGCACGAGAGCAAGTGATGTCGTTGCGCACTTAGGTGCAACATCCAGCTTTGGATTGAAATTTAGGATAGAGATAGTAGGAGGGAACAGAGTAGAGATTACTCTCAGTAGTCTCAGAAACCTGTGTTTCGGTGAGGATGAGAAGGTGATGTTTAGAGGAGGAGAGATGGCATTCCACAGAATAAAAATTAGAACGAAGACCGCGAATGTTGCAGAAATTGAGAAGAAAAAGGCTCGAGGAGTTATGATGACACCTCTCAGGTTGGCAGCCAAAAGGGAAGTCCTCCCTGGGGAAGTTTTTGGTCCCCCCCCCCTTCCCCCCAGGCGGGGACTCCGAGGCTTGGTTGTTGAACGCCATTTTGAACTTTGAATTTTGGGAAAAGGTGTGTGTGTGTTGTGTGAATGTAGTGTGGTGTTGATAGAAGAGGATCTGACTTTAGAGAGCATGCTGAACTACTCTCTGGTGTAGATGAGACGATAGGGAAACGGTTAGTAAGGTAATGGGAAGGGTCTTTGGAGGGCTTCAGCACCCTCCTCACTTCCCATATAAACCTCACCGGGAGTGGCTTGCGCCCGTTCTGTTGGTGTCTTCCTACCTACTCCAGCCTCTGCATTAAAGGGCATCTCCCATCTATCAGGCCAAGCTGAAATTTTATGCAAATCCTCTTGGAGGCTTTGTCTGTCTTCGTCAGTGAGAACCGAGTTACCAATCTTTGTGTCATCTGCAAATTTACTAATGCGATTATTGATTCCAACATCCACATCGCTGATGTAAACCGAGCCCTGAGGGATGCCACTAGTGACAGGCGCCCACTCTGAGTTAAATCTGTTGATCACCACTCTTTGTTGTCTGTTGCTCAACTAATGGACCGTATTGGCTATACAAGCTGCGCCACATGTGGCCACTCAACTCCAAGCTGAATTTTCCATAGAGTTAAGTTATAGACTAGAGTGTGTCTGAGGCTGTCTCGGGATACACGGCCATGATGCCGATGTCGCCCCAAGCCGATGATTGCACACACTTCACACCTACCCGATTTCAGTTTTTCTTCATGTCAAATAGTAAAGTCAGGAAATTGGGTAGGAGTAAAGTGTGTGCAGTCGTTGGCTTGGAGCGGTGGTGGCACCAAGGCGTTGTTTCCTGGAGGCAGCCTCAGACGCACTCTAGTACATAACTTGAGTTCTATGGAAAGTACTGCTTTGACAGTTCATGGAGTGGCCACGTGTGGCGGTGCCTGTATAGCCAATACGGTCCATTCGTGATCCATTGGTGTACTTGACCATCAATGCCTAGTTGCTTTAATTTATAAAGTAATTTATGAAGTGGAACTTTATCAAACGCTTTCTGAAAATCAAGATAGACTACATCCAATGATTTGGTTACGTCATAAACTGAGAAGAGGTCGTTATAAAAGGTCAATAGGTTTGATAGACAGGATCTTTTGTTACGGAAGCCATGTTGTTAATCCCCAATTAATGAGTGGTTTTCAAGGTAACTCACAGTTTTGTCTCTAAATATGCTCTCGAGTAGTTTAGTTTAGTATGACAGCTTTACTAATTTTCAAGCGTTGCTATTTTTCATATAATATTTTTTTTCTCTTTACAGGTATTGCAATCTTGCTTTCCTACATGCTATATTATAATGTTTCCTTTCCAACTACCATGTTGGTAAGAGTCAATAGTGTTCACACAATCCTTCCATAATACATCTTCTGATGATCATGTAGCGCTGTTTACTCGGTGCTTGTACATGTACATATGCCTGTCGGGTCAGTGTATGTATTTATCAGAAGTATTAATTAGAATATCTTATATTTGTATATATCTTTTTTCACTCTTTACTCTTTACATTTTTCCTACTTCTACTTTTTTTCTAATTATCAATGGAGAATCTTTATGAATCACTTTATGATGATATTATTGGTGACAATCAAATAGGTGCAGATGATATTGACACCGAGATCATAAAAGCAGTAAATGGCCATATTAACCTTAACTCCCTTTCTAATTATTACCGTATTGAGGAATACAATTCACACACCAATAATGTGTCACATCCTTGCCTCAACATCTTCCACCTCAATGTTAGATCCCTTTACAAAAATTTTGATAGTCTTTCCTCACTCTTTAAATGCTTCAATACCCCACCACACATTATTGCATTATCAGAAACTTGGTTAAAGGATTCAACCTCACATCTTTACGTCTTAGAAGGCTATGACGCTTATCACTCCAGTAGAGTTCATAGAGAACATGGGGGAGTTACTCTTTTCATTAACTCTGACCTTCGAGCCATACCTATTCAACAATATACCTTTGTTAATGATGGCATAGAGATATGCACTGTTATGTTAAAACTTTCAACTAACTTCATATTTTCTGTTATATACAGACCGCACAGTAAGCATATTGGAGTGGAAGAATTCACACATATTTTACATAACCTACTATCTTATGATGTTTAAAAAAACAACAACACTGTCCTATTTGGGGATTTAAACATTAATCTCCTAGAACATTCTTCCCTTCAACCAACTAACCACTTTTTGAATTCTATGCAAACTTTGAATTGTTTCCCGCACATTTCTCGTCCTACTAAATTTCCAGATAATCCTAACTTAGGTCAACCCTCACTCCTCGACCACATTTGGACTAACTTCACTCCACCTTCTACCTCTGGAATAATCCACTACCAATTATCTGACCACCTCCCCATATTCCTACATATTGCAGTAATCTCTGATCTTTGCACAAAGCATAAAATAGTCTATCGACACTTTAATAGACATCAACATAACCTATTTACCACTAGTTTATCTGCGATCAATTGGAATGTTACACTTAATTCTAATGATATAAATGTAAACTTCAACAATTTTATGGAAACCTTAAATAAATTATATAACAAGCAATTCCCTAAAGTAGTTAAATTTGTAACTGCCAAACGATTGTCTAACCCATGGTTAACATCAGGAATACTTAACTCGATAAAATACAAAAGTAAATTATTTAAGATGTACAAATTAGGAACTGTCAATCACAACGCTTACAAATTATACCGCAACCATCTTACACGATTAATTAGAGGAGCTAAATATAATTACGACATTTGAATTTTCAGTAACTTTAGAAACAATACCAAGAAAATATGGCAAACTATCAATGAATTAGCAGGTCGACATAAACCAAAAACAATGATAACAACATTATCTCATAAAGATTCTACACTTACTAAGCCAGAAGAAATTACTGAAGCTCTTAATGAACATTTCAGTGAAATTGCAGCCAGGCTCAATGATGCACTGCCTTCTGCTTCTAGAAATGCCACTGATTTCCTCCACGGAAATTACCAAAACTCAATGGTTATCCTACCAGTCACTTCTGCTGACGTGATGAATGTTATCAAGACTCTCAAAAGTAAAAACTCAAATGTTAATGAAATCTCGGCCCACATAATTAAACATAATATTGAGGAAATTACTTACCCCATTGCATTGCTCTTTAATCAATCAATATCCACTGGCAAATTTCCCTCTGATTTAAAAACTGCAAATATCACACCAGTGCACAAATCTGGCCCCAATAGTGTGCCCAACAATTACGGCCCCATTTCCACCATCTCTCCCTTCTCTAAAATATTTGAATTATTAATGAAAAATAAATTAGTTGCATATCTTGATAGCAAGAAAATTTTGGGTAGATGCCAGCATGGCTTTAGGTCAGGTTCTAGCACTTATGATGCCCTCAGTATGTTTTCTTCTCATCTCTATTCTTCCCTTAACATTAAACAATCAGTCTTATCCACCTTTGTTGACTTCTCAAAGGCTTTTGATACCGTTAACCACATGATTCTACTCGACAAATTATATTTCTATGGTATACGAGGACCTCTGCACTCCTGGTTTCAAGACTACCTAACAAACAGATCTCAGTGCACAATATATGATGGCCATAAGTTTTCCACTCAAAATATTTCTACTGGTATCCCACAAGGGAGTGTTTTAGGGCCTATTTTGTTCCTTATATATATTAACGACATCACTAACATCTTCACCTCTGCCAACACTATCCTCTTTGCAGATGACATGGCTTTGTATTTTACTGACTCTAATATTGAAACATTATTTCCACAAGTTAACCAAGACCTCAACAAATTATATAATTGGTGTTTAAGCAACAGACTCACAATTAATACTAATAAAACCGTTTATATGTTCTTTTCTAACAAAGTAAATGTTTACTTGCCAGACCTTAAAATCAATAATAACCTTATTAGTAGATCAACTAGTTTTAAGTTTTTGAAGTTATGTTTGATGAAAACCTTAATTTCAAATCCCATATAAATAATGTTTCGAATAAACTTTCAAGAAGCATTGCTATGCTATATCGTCTAAGAGATTTTATGCCTTGCGAAGTACTAAAAACCTTGTATTATGCACATATATACCCTCACCTTCTGTACTGCAATCCTATCTGGAGTACCACTTATGCCACCCATTTAACTAGCCTGAACTTACTACATAAAAAGATAATTTGAATTATTACAAACAGTTCTTACCTTGAACACACCAACCCTCTCTTTAAAAACACAAAAATCCTTAAACTACAATATATCACTAAACTTTCTATTGCTACCTGTATGTACAAACATCAGATCAGTGCCTCACTTCCTACTCATCTATATCCCACTAGACACAGAGAGCAGTTCTGCCTTCCATCATATCGCCTTACTCTCTTTCGGCACTCCACGATGTACCAGGGACCTTCGATCTGGAATTCCCTTCCCCAGGATATAAAAAATGCTCCATCTCTCAACATATTTAAAAACAAACTAAAGCATCATCTGCTTGATTCTTATTGATTGTTATCCAGTAAATTCAGATTTCTCTTCAGTCATATAACGTCATCTCCCTCACACTTGTTCCGTAATGAATTACCCATGTATTTTGTCCTTCCCTCTATTATTATTATTATTATTATTATTATTATTATTATTATTATTATTATTATTATTATTATTATTATTATTATTATTATTATTATTATTATTATTATTATTATTATTATTATTATTATTATTATTATTATTATTATTATTATTATTATTATTATTTCATTTTGCTTCATCCTATAATTCTGTATATAATTTCATTTGCTTCTATATACATTATATTTTTTTCTCTTTCTTTATTTTATTTTGGTTTATTATTTTTAATTATGGTATTATTGATTTTGCCGAGCTTCTATTATGTATGTATGTCCTACCACTGTTATATTTCTAACTAATGTTCAGTATTCTGTATTTTGTATATTTTTTTGTTCCAAGATATATTTGCATTATTCCTATTTTTTTTCTTATATATCTGTTGTCTTCACTTTTGCCTGAAAAGCTTATGCTTATATAAAGGCTGGCCTCTAACAATACATACATCAACATATATAACTGCACCTAATAGGCTATTAATAAATGTTTCAAATGTTTCAAATGTTACAACTGAAGTTAGACTAATGGGCCTGTAATTACCTGGATTTTTTTTGTCTCCTTTCTTAAAAATCGGTGTCACATTAGCCTTTTTCCAATCTGAAGGGACGATGCCTTGTCGCAAGGACATATTGAATACGGTTGTGAGGGAGGAGAGTATTTCGCTCTTTGTTTCTTTAAGCTGTATAGGATATACTTTGTCAGGTCCGGGACTTTTATTTGTTTTAAGGGATTGGAGAGCTTTTAGGACTTCATCGGTAGTTATTACAAAGTTAGGCAATGCATGCTCGAGATTTACATTAGTACTGTTGTTGTCACTGGTGTTGGTGGTAGTGGTGGGAAGACTGCTATAAAAGAAAAAAGTAGGTTCACTTAAGCTAGATTCCTGGCGCCTAGGCAGGTTGGTAAGCTTGCAGCTGATTGGCTGCTCCGCTCTCTCGCAGACACTCATGTCGGTCCACATCTTGCATGCTCGAGTGAGACATGTTTCTTTATTATATGCCATAGCTCACCTCATATACGAGATGGCCAGTTTTGGTTGACACCATCAGACTCAGCAGTGACTGCAGAATCAAGATGTATTTTAAAAACTCAACAAAACAAAAAAGAAAATTGTGTTACGGTGAGTTGAACCGTGAAGATGTTAAAAAAAATGTTTAAAACATGTTTTACTTATGCTCGCTGTTTTCAACAGTTGTTCATTGACTGCAGAAATATATTATTGCGTTACGTAGGAAAATCTCTCGTGAACACGATAGTGTGAGCAGAATGCAGATAAAGCTCCACGTATTGGAAACACAGAGTTATTTATAGCAACATGTCACTCGCCGCAACCATCACGGCGTGTGCGACACGCTGTGTGATTATGTTAAAATCACGGCCAACAGAAGAGAGACGGTCCAACCGCGCACAGCATTGTGATGTCAGCAGGTGACGTCAGCGGAAGTCGTCGAGAGAAAACGCATGATTTTGTAGTGTAAACTATTCTCTCTCTCTCTCTCTCTCTCTCTCTCTCTCTCTCTCTCTCTCTCTCTCTCTCTCTCTCTCTCTCTCTCTCTCTCTCTCTCTCTCTCTCTCTCTCTCTCTCTCTCCTTTTTCTTCTTCTTCTCATTATTATTATTATTATTATTATTATTATTATTATTATTATTATTATTATTATTATTATTACACTATTTACTTTATCAGTATTATTATTATCATTAGTAGTAGTAGTACAATTACTATAATTACAAGTAATATTATGATTATTACTGTTATTATTTCTATTATTACAATTTATCATTATTGTTGCTATTATCATTATTTTTGATGTACGTACAATTTGCTTTTTAATCTATATTCCTTATCTCCACGAATGTTCCTATGAACGAGATAAAGGCATCAATATCATTATCATATATATCGTATACACTGTGTGTGTGTGTGTGTGTGTTATATATATATATATATATATATATATATATATATATATATATATATATATATATATATATATATATATATATATATATATATATATATATATATATATATATATATATGTGTGTGTGTGTGTGTGAGTGTGTGTAATTAACCTTCTTATCCAAGTATTATTGGACATATTCTTACTCACCGCAATCATCCTTTATTGAACAGTTCTCCTGTCCTGCCTCTGACACCCTCTGCAACACCTTTCCCACTTCTAGCCCATTAATTGTGTGACTGCTTCAGTTCCTTAAACCTAAATGCTAAAGTCACCCATCGAAATAAAAGAAAATGGAGCACTAAATGCTAAAGTCACCCATCGAAATAAAAGAAAATGGAGCACACAAGATACATCCCCACCAATGGTCAGGCGAAGACTGGTGGGGTGGGACCGTGGGCGGGACTGAGTGTCTGCGGGTGACGTCACTGCGCAGAAGAGAAGAATTCTGGTACGAGGTTGAGAAGACCTTGTATTCTCTTGGCCTTGGTTAAAATTAATGAGTGTCGCGCGCGCCGTGATGGTTGCAGCGAGTGACATGTTGCTATAAATAACTCTGTGTTTTCAATACGTGGAGCTTTATCTGCATTCTGATCACACTATCGTGTTCACGAGAGATTTTCCTACGTAACGCAATAATACATTTCTGCAGTCAATGAACAACTGTTGAAAATAGTGAGCAAAATTAAAACATGTTATAAACATTTTTTTGACATATTCACAGTTCAACTCATCGTAATACCATTTTCTTTTCTGTTTTGTCGAGTTTTTACAATACATCTTGATTCTACAGTCACTGCTGAGTCTGATGGTGCCAACCAAAACTTGTTATCTCGTATATGAGGTGAGCTATGGCATATACTATAGAAACATGTCTCACTTGAGCATGCAAGATGTGGTCCGACATGAGTGTTAGCGGGAGACGGTGCAGCCAATCAGCTGCAACCTTTCCAACCTGCCGAGGTGCCAGGAATCTAGCTAAAGTGAACAACGTACAGTATTAAACACGGTGGAAAAGTAATTGTTTAATAGGTTTGCAACGTGTTGGCTGTCAGTCACTAGTTCACCGTCACTGTTTGTTAAAGGTCTAATTCCATTTCTGATTGCCTTCCTATTGTTAATATAACTGAAGAAGGATTTCGGATTATTTTTACAGTTGGCTGCAATGTTTTTTGCATATTTAGAGAGATATTTTTACATAGATTTACATAAAAAATCAGACCACACAGACCCTATGGTCCAGACTAGGTGGTCTGTCCTTAAACCTAAGTGATTCTACATTAATCAGAAGGCTTCAAAACGTTGCATTTCAACGCTAGTTAATATTAAGTTGAAGGAAGTGAGGGTCGAGCTTGTTTTTGAAGGAGTCAATCATGTTACACTGGACCACTGATGGTGGGAGCTTATTCCATTTTTGCACTACAACGTTGGTAAAGAAGAGAGAATTATTACATAGAATTACATAGAAAATCAGACGACACAGACCCCATGGTCCAGACTAGGTGGTCTGTCCTTAAACCTAAAAGATTCTACACTAATCAGATGGCTCCAAAACATTGCTTTTTACTCTAGTTAATATTAAGTTCAAGGAAGTGACGGTCGAGCTGGTTTTTAAAGGAGTCAATCGTGTTACACTGGACCACTGACGGTGGGAGCTTATTCCATTCTCGCACTACAACATTGGTGAAGAAAAATTTGGTGCAGTCTGAATTTACTTGTCTACATTTGAGTTTTATGCCATTGTTCCTCGTTCACAAAGTGTCATCGATCATAAACAATTTTGTTCTGTCTACATTCGTGAAACCATTAATTATTTTAAAACATTCGATCAGTTTTCCTCGGAGGCGACGTTTCTCAAGAAAGAACATGTTAAGGGTGGAAAGCCTTTCTTTGTAGGATTTGTTGCGCAAGGAAGGGATCATTTTTGTTGCCTGACGCTGAACACTTTCTAATTTTGCAAAGTCCTTTGCATGGTGAGGAGATCAAAACTGTACCGCATATTCCAAGTGAGGTCTGACTAAACTATTGTAGAGCGGAAGTATTACATCTTTATTCTTGAATAAAAAGTTTCTTTTAATGAAACCCAACATTCTGTTCGCTTTATTGGCTGCATCGATGCATTGCTGTGAGAATTTGAGGTTTGACGCGATTTTGACTCCCATGTCCTTAACGCATTGAACGCTTGTGAGTTTAACGCCGCGCATTTCGTAATCGAACTTCTTATTTCTTGTTCCAACTTGAAGGACCTGGTACATCTCCCATCTATCTGACCAAGCTGAAATTTTGTGCAAATCCTCTTGGAGGCTTTGCCTGTCTTCGTCAGTGAGAACCGAGTTACCAATCTTTGTGTCGTCTGCAAATTTACTAATGTGATTATTGAGTCCAACATCCATGTCGTTGATGTAAATAATGAAGAGCACTGGGCCAAGAACCGAGCCCTGAGGGACGCCACTAGTGACCGGCGCCCACTCTGAGTTAAATCCGTCAATCACCACTCTTTGTTATCTGTTGCTCAACCAATTCGCGATCCATTGGTTTACTTGGCCATCAATACCTATTTGCTTTAATTTATAAAGTAATTTATGATGTTGGACTTTATGAAACGCTTTCTGGAAATCAAGATAGACTACGTCCAATGATTTGGTTACGTCATAAACTGAGAAGAGGTCGTTATAAAAGGTCAATAGATTTGATGGGCAGGATCTTTTGTTACGGAAGCCATGTTGTGAATCCCCAATTAATGAGTGGCTTTCGTGGTAACTCACAATTTTGTCTCTAATTATGCTCTCAAGCAGCTTACCTACAATTGAAGTTAGGCTAATGGGTCGGTAGTTACCTGGTATTTTTTTGTCTCCTTTCTTAAAAATCGGTGTCACGTTAACCTTTTTCCAATCCGAAGGAACGATGCCTTGTCGCAAGGACATATTGAATACGGTTGTGAGGGAGGAGAGTATTTCGCTCTTTGTTTCTTTAAGCAGTATAGGATATACTTTATCGGGTCCGGGACTTTTATTTGTTTTACGTGAATGAAGAGCTTTAAGGACTTCATCGGTTGTTATTTCAAAATTAGGCAATGCATGCTCGAGATTTACATTAGTACTGGTGCTGGTGGTAGTGGGAGGAAGACTGTTAGTATGAAACACTGAGGAAAAGTAACTGTTTAATAGGTTTGCAATGTGTTGGCTGTTAGTCACTAGTGCACCGTTGCTGTTTGTTAAAGATCCAATTCCACTTCTGATCGCCTTTCTGTTGTTTATGAAACTGAAGAAAGATTTCGGATTATTTTTACAGTTGGCTGCAATATTTTCTTCATATCTACGCTTTGCCTGACATACTAATCTTTTTACTCGTCGCCTGGCATCGCTATAAAGTCTAATATTTTCGGCGTGCTTTGTTCTTTCTTTAACCTGTAAAACAATTTTCTCTCCTTGACTGAGTGTTTAATTTCACTATTAAACCAAGGTGGGCTTGTATTAGTGTTAATTCGCTTCTCGCACAAGGGGACGAATGTGTTCTGAGTAAGTGATTTTTAAAGCTTAGCCAGACTTCCTCTACATTGCCGTCATCTGATAGTTTTTGTCGGATTTCTACAAAGTTAGCTCTTTTAAAATTGGGCACCTTTACTTTATTTTCAGTCACTGATGTTTGAGCTCTAATGTCGATGCGCACTAATTTATGATTGCAAGAACCGAGGTGTTTTCCTTCCGTGACATTACTGACTAGGTTATCTTGGGTCGTTATAACATGGTCGAGTATGTTATTTTGTCGAGTTGGTTCAGACCAATTTGGCTTAGATAATTTTCTTCTAGAAATTTGATCATTCTATGTGACTCGCCTTCTGTACCTGACAGTGTCGCCCACTCGATATGGGGGAGGTTAAACGGCCGTTTTCTTAAACAGTGTAAACCTAGGATACCACATTGTTAGTTAGCGAGACACCCACAAATGGCTTTCATAAACGCATCTGACGCCGTTCTGTGTATGGCTAGGATCCCACATTATTGGAACATTCGTGTGTTGACCTACCACACAACATGGGCCGACCATACCCACCCGAAAGAGAAACAAAATGTAAGAAATGTATTCATTATATTAAAAACACTTATGAATAATAAATAAATATGCTATTATTCTACTTCTGTTATTATTTCATTTCTCTTTTTCAATCAGTAACTCTGTAATCACAACAAGTACAAGATTTTAAAATAACGCTTGGTCGCGCGTGTATTGAGGGTGCCACACTCAAAACAAACATCTGAGTTGGACAAGAAGTTGAGAAATTCTTCGTTATAATGGTATATATGATATATAAGCATAGCTGGGCGTTATCGCGATAAGTTATCGCGATACTTTATCGCTGATAACAAAATCGGATTATCGACCATCTGCTACTTATTTAAATATATATCGGTATCTTCGTTACTTTTGTAAGCAAACTAGCGATAATCGCTACTTTTTTTCCGCCTCTCAGGAAAAAAATGTTTTCTCCTTACTGCGCATGCGTGGCCCGGTGTTGTATGAAAAAACTTCAGGGTATGAAATATCTTCGGTGATGAGATTTCATACTTAGGTCATGAAAATTAAAACACTAGGTAATTTTTTTATGTTACTCAAAAATCAATGTATCACAGAGAAAAATCATTTAACTTTGCCGCAAAAATGATTATTCACTGCCTCAAATTTAATATTCCATATTCGTTTGTGAGCATGCCATGGTGTTGAAGGCACCCGGAGTTGTGTTATTTGGTGTCCCATCGTCAAAAGCTGTGTACAAACACTGGTCTCTCGTGAACTGCGCATGCTCAGACCATTAAGTGTAGACCTGTACAGTCTCACAATGCTTTTTTAACACATTAAGAGTTGCTGGAAAGCTGAATCAAACATACAGTACCACCATCCTCGCTGTTTCTAGAACGACGTACACTCTGTACATATAAGAACATAAGAACATAAGAACGCAGGAATCTACAAGAGGCCGGTAGGCCTGTACGAGGCAGCTCCTTTGACCCTAAGCTCCCGTGTATCTAACCCCACCTAATATCGCTGTCCATGAATTTATCTAGTCTATTTTTGAATGTGACAATTGTATTGGCACTCACCACATGACTGCTAAGCCTATTCCACTCATCCACCACCCTGTTAGTAAACCAATTTTTGCCTATGTCCCTGTTGAATCTGAATTTATCCAGTTTAAACCCATTACTTCGTGTCCTGCCCGATTCTCTTATCAGCAAAACCTTATGAATGTCTCCCTTATTAAAGCCCTTCATCCATTTATAAACCTTGATCATGTCTCCACGCACCCTTCGCCATTCTAGAGAATGCAAGTTTAACTGTTTGAGTCTTTCCTCGTATGGCAAGTTTCTCAAGCCCTGAATCATCTTAGTCATCCTCATCTGCACTGCACCGATTCTAACATTTTGATATCCATTCTATAGTAAGGTGACCAGAACTGAACTGCATAGTCAAGATGAGGTCTCACTAATGCTAAATATAGTTTGAGGAAGACTTCGGGGCTTCTGTTGCTTACGCTCCTTGAAATAAATCCCAGTACCCTATTAGCTCGATTTCTAGCTTGAATGCATTGTGCCCTTGGACGGAGATCAGAGCTCACTAAGACCCCTAAATCCCTCTCGCACCCAGACCTGCTTATGAGAGTGTCATTTAAGCAATAGTTATGTGAGGGGTTGTTCCTACCTACACTCAGAATACTGCACTTCCCTACATTGAACTCCATCTGCCATTTATCCGCCCAGTCATACAATCTGTTGAGTTCACCTTGGAGAATACTAGCGTCCCGATCCAACTCAATTACTCTACCGATCTTGGTATCATCTGCAAATTTACTAACATCACTACTAATTCCTGTATCTAAGTCATTGATATAAATAATAAACAAAAGTGGACCTAATACCGAACCTTGTGGGACCCCACTCGTAACACATCCCCAGTCAGATCTTTTACCATCGATTTGCACTCTTTGCTTCCTATTGCTAAGCCACGCCTTGACCCAGTTCAAAACTTTACCCTCTACTCCGTGAGCCTGTAATTTAGGCAACAGTCGTTGGTGAGGAACTTTGTCAAACGCTTTACTAAAATCAAGATAGATTACATCATAATTTTCATCTCTGTCAACCGCCTCAAATACCTTATTGTAGAAGGACAAGAGATTGGTGAGGCATGACCTACCTTTTGTGAACCCATGCTGCGAGTCGTGAATTAAGCTATGTTTCTCAAAATGCTCCCGAATGTTCCTGGCTATTATGGACTCCAGCATCTTGCCTATAACCGATGTTAAGCTAATTGGGCGATAGTTTGAAGCAACTGACCTGTCCCCCTTTTTAAAAATCGGCGTCACATTAGCTACTTTCCATAGGCTCGGCACATAGCCAGTATTTACCGACATCTTTAAGATGTCGGTAAATACTAGCTATGTGCCGAGCCTAAGGAAAGTAGCTAATGTGACGCCGACTTTTAAAACCAGTGTTTGTAAACAATTTTTGACGGTGGGGACGCCAAATAACAACACCGGTTCAGGCATTTCTAGTATTAACGTCCATATGTACGTATCAACGTGTGGTTTTAAGGTTTTGTAAGTTTCCGAGAATACAGATAATGAAAATTTGAATTCATCAATGTTGTTCTATCTGAAATATCAATATAGTATCGTTTTCGCCTATCGGACTTATCGCTAGCTAGTATCGGAATTGTGGATTTATATCGGGTATCGGTTATCGCCTATATTTGTGTCTCTAGTTAACGCATATCGGTTATCGCCGTTAAGGTTTTTCATTATCAGTTATCGGTTATCGGGAATAAGGTTTTCTGTTATCCTGCCCAGCTATGTATATAAGTATATGTAATATAGTGAAAATACGAAACATCATAGAGAGAATGTTCGAATAAAGGGTTATACATGAGAGTTGTTGCACGGTTAAATACTGAAACCACTGAAAGACCGACGGTATTTCGGCTTCTCGCCCCACGCAGGTACACATTCCTACCCCTACCTCATTATATAGAGCAGTGATTCCCAATTATTTAGCACTTGCGACCCCTTTACCAAAAGGTTCAAACTCACGCGATCCCCTGCTATCAGCAGCTTGCAAGCAGCAGCTAGGGCTTGTATGACTTAGGTTGCTTGTCAACACCAGTACACCACTGCCCAGCTGGGATATAAGGCAGTGTCTCGCCACACACGAGCCGCCAGCAAGGGTGTTATAACTGTTATTCTACTAGGTAATTCTTTACAAGAAGTCCGCCTCCCCTTCCGCCACTCCAGCCCCCCCTACCCCCAACACAACCCTGGTGACTTGTAATCTATTATAACATAACCTAGCAGCCGGTCTGTTGACGAGTGTCGGGCGTGTCACCCCCCCACCACCGCCACCCAAATCCGTCCCGCGCTGCGTAATTTTCGACAGCCCCCCAACATCATAACCTCCTAGGGAAAAAGATCGTAGAAGTTTCTTAAGGATTTCTTTAGGGAAATTTTGGAAGTCCATTCTTTAAGTACTCCCAATTCCTCTTGAGCTGTTGCTGGGTTTTACCTTCCTACACCGAGTTCACATTGAAGTTCTCGGTGATCCTCTCCCATGCTGTTTTGCGTGCCAAAACAGCACTGTAGTCCGATGGCTTCCTGTGGACGACCGGGTTGTCTCTTATCTAGTTCACTAGAAACAGTTTATGTGAATAAGAAAGCGGGGAGGTCTTGTCCACAGAGTTATATACCTAGAGCGCGCGCTCCCGTGTTGTGGGGTTGGCGGCGGGTGAGGCAAGCTACCCTGGCGCGGCAGCCATCTTGGGGAGCCCACTTTCCCTCACTCTGTGGTAGTGGTTTTGATGGTGGTGGTGGTGATGGTGGTGGTGATGGTGGTGGTGATGATGGTGGTGGTGGTGATGGTGGTGGTGGTGGTGGTGGTGGTGGTGAAGGTGGTGATGGTGATGATGGTGGTGGTGGTGGTGATAATGGTGGTGGTGTTGTTGTTGTTGGTGATGATGGTGGTGATGGTGGTGGTGATGGTGGTGGTAATGGAGGTGATGGTAGTGGTGGTGATGGTGATGGTGGTGGTGATGATGGTAGTGGTGATGGTGGTGGTGTTGATGATGGTGGTGGTGGTGGTGGTGATGATGGTGGTGGTGTTATTGGTGGTGGTGGTGATGATGGTGGTGATAGTGGTGATGATGATGGTGGTGGTGGTGGTGATGATGATGATGATGATGATGATGATGATGATGATGGTGGTGACGGTAATGGTGGTGGTGATGGTGGTGGTGGTGGTGGTGGTGGTAGTGGTGGTGGTGGTGGTGGTGGTGGTGGTGATGGTGGTGGTGGTGATGGTGGTGGTATGGTGGTGGTACGTGATAGTGGTGGTGGTGGTGGTGGTGGTACGTGAATAGTGGTGGTGGTGGTGATGGTGGTACGCGAATAGTGATGGTGGTGGTGGTGGTGGTACATGATAGTGTTGGTGGTACGTGATAGTGGTGGTGGTGGTGGTACGTGATAGTGGTGGTGGTGATTGTAGTACGTAAATAGTGGTGGTGGTGGTGGTGGTACGTGATAGTGGTGGTGGTGGTGGTGGTGTTGATGGTGGTACGTGAATGGTGGTGGTGGTGGTGTTGGTACTTGATAGTGGTGGTGGTGGTGGTGGTTCGTGATAGTCGTGGTGGTGGTGGTACGTGTTAGTGGTGGTGGTGGTGGTACGTGATAGTGGTGGTGGTGGTGGTGGTGATGATGGTGGTACGTGATAGTGGTGGTGGTGGTACGTGAATTGTGGTGGTGGTGGTGGTGGTACGTGATAGTGGTGGTGGTGGTGATGGTGGTACGTGAATAGTGGTGGTGGTGGTGGTACGTGATAGTGGTGGTGGTGGTGGTACGTGATTGTGGTGGTGGTGGTACGTGATAGTGGTGGTGGTACGAGATAGTGGTGGTGGTGGTGATGGTGGTACGTGAATAGTGGTGGTGGTGGTGGTACGTGATAGTGGTGGTGGTGATGGTGGTACGTGATAGTGGTGGTGGTGGTGGTGGTACGTGATAGTGGTGGTGGTGGTGGTGGTACGTGATAGTGGTGGTTGTGGTGGTGGTGGTGGTGGTGGTGATGGTGGTACGTGATAGTGGTGGTGGTGGTGGTGGTGGTACGTGATACTGGTGGTGGTGGTGGTGGTACGTGATAGTGGTGGTTGTGGTGGTACGTAATAGTGGTGGTGGTGGTGGTGATGGTGGTACGTGATAGTGGTGGTGGTGGTGGTACGTGATAGTGGTGGTTGTGGTGGTTGTGGTGGTGGTACGTGATAGTGGTGGTGGTGGTGATGGTGGTACGTGATAGTGGTGGTGGTGGTGATACGTGATAGTGGTGGTGGTGGTGGTGGTGGTGGTGGTACGTGATAGTGGTGGTGGTGGTGGTGATTGTGGTACGTAAATAGTGGTGGTGGTGGTGGTGGCGGTGGTACGTGATAGTGGTGGTGGTGTTGATGGTGGTACGTGAATGGTGGTGGTGGTGGTGGTGGTGGTACGTGATAGTGGTGGTGGTGGTGTTGGTACGTGATAGTAGTGGTGGTGGTGGTACGTGATAGTGGTGGTGGTGGTGGTACGTGATAGTGGTGGTGGTGGTGGTGGTGGTGATGGTGGTACGTGATAGTGGTGGTGGTGGTGGTGGTACGTGAATAGTGGTGGTGGTGGTACGTGAATAGTGGTGGTGGTGGTGGTACGTGAATAGTGGTGGGGGTGGTGTTACGTGATAGTGGTGGTGGTGGTGGTACGTGATAGTGGTGGTGGTGGTGGTGGTACGTGATAGTGGTGGTGGTACGAGATAGTGGTGGTGGTGGTGATGGTGGTACGTGAATAGTGGTGGTGGTGGTGGTGGTGGTACGTGATAGTGGTGGTGGTAATGGTGGTACGTGATGGTGGTGGTGGTGGTACGTGATAGTGGTGGTGGTGGTGGTGGTGGTACGTGATAGTGGTGGTTGTGGTGGTGGTGGTGGTGGTGGTGATGGTGGTACGTGATAGTGGTGATGGTGGTGGTGGTGGTACGTGATAGTGGTGGTGGAGGTGGTGGTACGTGATAGTGGTGGTTGTGGTGGTACGTAATAGTGGTGGTGGTGGTGGTGATGGTGGTACGTGATAGTGGTGGTGATAGTGGTGGTGGTGGTGGTGATGGTGGTACGTGATAGTGGTGGTGGTGGTGGTGGTACGTGATAGTGGTGGTTGTATTGGTGGTGGTGGTGGTACGTAATAGTGGTGGTGGTGGTGGTGGTGGTACGTAATAGTGGTGGTGGTGGTGGTGGTGTTTGGAGATAGTGGTGGTGGTGGTGGTGGTGGTGGTGGTACGTGATAGTGGTGGTTGTGGTGGTGGTACGTGATGGTGGTGGTGGTGGTGGTGGTGGTACGTGATAGTGGTGGTTGTGGTGGTGGTACGTGATGGTGATGGTGGTGGTGGTGGTGGTGGTACGTGATAGTGGTGGTTGTGGTGGTGGTACGTGATGGTGATGGTGGTGGTGGTGGTGGTTGTTGTTGGTGGTGGTGGTGGTGCTGGTGGTGGTAGGTGATGGTGGTGTTGGTGGTGGTGGTGGTGGTGGTTGTGGTGGTGGTGGTGGTGTTGTTGGTGGTGGTGGTGGTGGTGGTGGTGGTGGTACGTGATAGTGGTGGTGGTGGTGGTGGTTCGTGATGGTGATGGCGGTGGTGGTGGTACGTGATGGTGGTGGTGGTGGTGGTGAGAGAGAGAGAGAGAGAGAGAGAGAGAGAGAGAGAGAGAGAGAGAGAGAGAGAGAGAGAGAGTATAAAACCTGAGTTATGTCATGTCACGTCAGTCCGTGTCTCTCTCTCTCTCTCAACCAACTCCTCCACCCACCACCATCACCACCACCACCAGCACCATCACCATCACCACCACTATAGCACCACCACCACCACTATATAGCACCACCACCACCACCATCACCACCACCACCACCACCTACCACTTACCTCCACTTTGAAATTGCCGGCTGGAGCACAGAGTTGGCTGGACTGGGTTCCCAAAGATGGCGGCCGAGGTACTTCCGGTTGCCGCACCCGAGTGTTTGGCTCGCGCGCTCTAGGTATATAACTCTGTGGTCTTGTCTCTTGTAGCCATTTTCAAAGAATGCGGCGCTATACTACATCAGCTGATACACAGGCCAGCCAACCCAAGGCAAGTATAGAGAGGTATCGTCACTCTCATAGAATGTGAAGAACCAAATTTTGAAATAAGCTTTTTTATTAGGACTCTTCGGATGTCATCGAGTGATTGCCCGGGAGGCCTGTAGGTGAGATATATTTAAATTGACTTTTGCAATGTTTACTCCCACGCACAAATGTTCAACGTTACTATACCTTGGTGTTTTGTCAGTGGCTTCCAAATAGCTTTTGACAAAAAGGGCGACGCCACCGCCTCTACGGTTTACACGATCTTTGTTGAAGAGTCTGTAGCCATCTATGTTGTATTCGGAACTTAAATCAATATTTGTGGTGTCGATAAATGTTTCGGTTACAGCAATTATGTCAAAATTTTCTGTTAGAGCAAGACATCTCAGTTCATCAAATTTGTTTCTTAGGCTACGCGCATTGAAACTAAGGATTTTTAAGTTATCTAGAGGCTTGGAAATAGAGGTGGTGGTACTTGCGGGATCACGGTTACGGGTTTGTTGCCATGTATGGCGTCTATTTACACGAGCGGGGTGGAGGAACGTAGTGAAGGTCGTTTTTTGATCGATATATATATATATATATATATATATATATATATATATATAGAGAGAGAGAGAGATTTTTATTTACTAATCTCTCTCTCTCTCTCTCTCTCTCTCTCTCTTAGTCACCTACAGACCTCCCGGGCAATCACTCGATGACGACCTCGAAATGTACAGCGTCTTAAGGCAGTCACGTAATAACAACGACTCACTGAAATTAGGAGACTTTAACCTCCCCCATATCGACTGGGCGACACTGTCAGGTACAGAAGGCGAGTCACATAGAATGATCGAATTTCTAGAAGAAAATTATCTAAGCCAAATGGTTTCTGAGCCAACTCGACAAAATAATATACTCGACCTTGCTATAACGACCCAAGATAACCTAGTCAGTAATGTCACGGTAGGAGAACACCTCGGTTCTTGCGATCATAAATTAGTGCGCATCGACATTAGAGCTCAATCATCAGTGACTGAAAATAAAGTAAAGGTGCCCAATTTCAAAAGAGCTAACTTTGTAGAAATCCGACAAAAACTAACATAAATACAACTATCAGATGACGGCAACGTAGAGGAAGCCTGGCTAAGCTTTAAAAATCACTTACTCACTCAGCAGAACACATTCGTCCCCTTGTGCGAGAAGCGAATTAACACTAATAAAAGCCCACCGTGGTTTAATAGCGAAATTAAACAATCAGTCAATGAGAGAAAATTGTTTTACAGGATAAAGAAAGAACAAAGCACGCCCGAAAATATTAGACTTTATAATGATGCCAGGCGACGAGTAAAAAGACTAGTATGTCAGGCAAAACGTAGATATGAAGAAAATATTGCAGCCAACTGTAAAAATAATCCGAAATCTTTCTTCAGTTACATAAACAACAGAAAGGCGATCAAAAGTGGTATTGGACCTTTAACAAACAGCGACGGTGCACTAGTGACGGACAGCCAACACATTGCAAACCTCTTAAACAATTACTTTTCCTCGGTGTTTAATACTAACAGTCTTCCTCCCACTACCACCGACACCAGTACTAATGTAAATCTCGAGCATGCATTGCCTAATTTTGAAATAGCAACCGATGAAGTCCTTAAAGCTCTCCATTCACTTAAAACAAATAAAAGTCCCGGACCCGACAAAGTATATCATATACTGCTTAAAGAAACAAAGAGCGAAATACTCTCCTCCCTCACTACCGTATTCAATATGTCCTTGCGACAAGGCATCGTCCCTTCGGATTGGAAAAAGGCTAACGTGACACCGATTTTTAAGAAAGGAGACAAAAAAATACCAGGTAACTACCGACCCATTAGTCTAACTTCAATTGTAGGTAAGCTACTCGAGAGCATAATTAGAAACAAAAGTGTGAGTTACCTCGAAAGCCACTCATTAATTGAGGATTCACAACATGGCTTCCGTAACAAAAGATCCTGCCTGTCAAACCTACTGACCTTTTATAACGATCTCTTCTCAGTTTATGACGTAACCAAATCATTGGACGTAGTCTATCTTGATTTCCAGAAAGCGTTTGATAAAGTCCCACATCATAAATTACTTTATAAATTAAAGCAAATAGGCATTGACGGTCAAGTAAACCAATGGATCGCGAATTGGTTGAGCAACATACAACAAAGAGTTGTGATTGACGGATTTAACTCAGAGTGGGCGCCGGTTACTAGTGGCCTCAGGGCTCGGTTCTTGGCCCAGTGCTCTTCATTATTTACATCAACGATGTGGATGTTGGACTCAATAATCGCATTAGTAAATTTGCAGACTACACAAAGATTGGTAGCTCGGTTTTCACTGACGAAGACAGGCAAAGCCTCCAAGAGGGTTTGCACAAAATTTCAGCTTGGTCGGATAAACGGGAGATGCCCTTTAACGTAGACAAGTGCCAGGTTCTTCAAGTTGGAACAAAAAATAAGAAGTTCGATTACCAAATGCGCGGCGTTAAACTCACAAGCGTTCAATGCGTTATAAAGCTGGCGTCACACTGGACCCAAATCTGGCGAGCACGAGCTCTTGCTGGCAGCTTTTGCTCGCGAGCAAGTCACTGTTGTCGTCACACTGACGAGGGGCGAGCGACGAGCAACATTGTAAACAAAGCCTCAACCATGGTGCCTACTACACCTACGCTTCGCATTACGGCTAAATGTGCAGCTGTGACGGCATTACTTGCCGTTATTCAACGAGCTCAGAAGAAGAAAAGACGAGTCTGGGTTCGGTCATGGCTGAAGAGGAGGGAGACCCATGATGTGTACATCATAACATCATAACATTCTTCAGCGTAGACTTACAGAAATCTGGATGGCTGTGGTCCCATAACTCGGGATGGTCCCTGACTCTTGCTATCAAAGAGTGTACAATGAAGGAGGACAAGTGAACTTTTGAACGAGGAGAGGTGGCCATGGCGAGTGTTTATATCAGCTGGCCTGGGCAGTCTTGGTCTTGGTCTTGGAAATCAAAATAAAATCCAACACTATAAGCATTATAAAATATTACAAACACCGCCAAACATAAAAGGAGTATGTGAATAAGTTTTCTAATATCATGGGTATACGGATTCAATACACTAGGTAATATATATTATTCACATATCGGTGCACCAAAGAGCTCATTTGACTGCCTGCTTGCGGCTCGCCGAGCTGCTCCCCGTCCAAGCGGCGAGCTAAACGCAGGAGCAAAAGCTCGGGAGCAAGCCATCCCTCCAGCAAAAGCTGCCAGCAAAAGCTCGTGCTCGCCAGATTTGGTCCAGTGTGACGCCACCTTTAAGGACCTGGGGGTCAAAATCGCGTCTAACCTCAAATTCTCACATCAATGCATCGATGCAGCAAATAAAGCGAACAGAATGTTGGGCTTCATTAAAAGAAACTTTTTATTCAAGAATAAAGATGTAATACTTCCGCTCTACAATAGTTTAGTCAGACCCCACTTGGAATATGCGGTACAGTTTTGGTCTCCCCACCATGCAAAGGACATTGCTAAACTAGGTGTTCAGCGTCGAGCAACAAAAATGATCCCTTCCTTGCGCAACAAATCCTACGAAGAAAGGCTTTCCACCCTTAACATGTTCTCTCTTGAGAAACGTCGCCTCCGAGGAAAACTGATCGAATGTTTTAAAATACTTAATGGTTTCACGAATGTAGACAGAACAAAACTGTTTATGATCGATGACACTTTGCGAACGAGGAACAATGGCATAAAACTCAAATGTAGACAAGTAAATTCAGACTGTACCAAATTTTTCTTCACCAACGTTGTAGTGCGAGAATGGAATAAGCTCCCACCATCAGTGGTCCAGTGTAACACGATTGACTCCTTTGAAAACAAGCTCGATCGTCACTTCCTTGAACTTAGTATTAAGTAGAGTAAAAAAGCAACGTTTTGGAGCCATCTGATTAATGTAAAATCACTTAGGTCTCTCTCTCTCTCTCTCTCTCTCTCTCTCTCTCTCTCTCTCTCTCTCTCTCTCTCTCTCTCTCTCTCTCTCTCGTGGCGAGCTTCATTCACCTCGATGGCTGGGTCGGGAGAGGCAGGCCTGCGGCCGGTGAGGGAGGAGGAACTGGAGGAGGTAAGGGAGAGGCTGGCCCGGCAACTCCCTCACTCCACTGTTGTAAGTATACTGACTGGCTGGTGGTGCGTTTTATACACGAGGGTGGAGGCAGGCAGTACACTATTTGTACACTCCCAGGAACCTTGTATAATGGACGGTGGGGATAAGCAATACACCATTATCGCATACACGTACGACCCATGAACACTAGATGTGGGGATAGTTACTAACTCCCACTTCACTACGTTTACTCCCTTACCCATCATATGAATTTTATTAAACTCGTTTCCTCATCGTTTCGGTATATAAAATGTGTAATGTAATTGTGGTTAATCAACCTAATTATGTACTTATCTATCTATCTTCCTATTTACATATCCGTCTTCTTGTGTATCTATCTACCACTGCCCAGGTGCACGGCGCTGTGTCCCTGGCCAAGCGCTATGGCCTCCACACCCTGCGTCCTGCCTCCATCCTAGTGCCGGCCTGCCCTCAGCCTTCCTGCCTCACCGTCATCACCAACCCGACCTCTAGCGTGAGTACTGTCAGCCAAGAAACTATCAGCGAAAGCACTTTAAGAACGATGGAGCAGAATGTGAGCGAAAACTGAGGGAAAGACACACATAGTGGTACAAGGATATGTGTGTCTGATGTACTCGTGTAGATAAAGACTATATTACTTTGTTCGAATAAGGGGAAAAAATAGAAAAAGAAAGCATCCATGTAAGATACGGGCCACTAAGCTTTTCCTGAAGGAAATCGTTGAAAGAATTTATATTTTTAGGCGAGAATCATGAGGTTGTTTCTTTTCATATTACTCCGTGTCCTGGCGGACGGTTAACTTCTTGGATGACTGTGTACCAGACTCCACCCACCCACCGCCCTCCGCCTGGCGTTGTGGCTGCGCAGGGGTCGGCAACTCAAAATGCTACATGAGCCATTCATTTAATGATTCATAGAAAAAAATAATCTTAATGTAAGAAAACAAAAAATTATAAGGGATACACCTTCCTGATGCCTTAATATCTTTCCAAAGTCAAACAAAACAACCTAATATAGCCCTGAATAGTGTTACGGTGTATGATGCCCTCGGTTTGGAGAGGTAAATAACTATTTAAGAAGATTTGGGAGCAGCACAAATGTCCTGAAAGAGTCACAGGTTATCGAGCCTGTGATGATGCTCGCTGGACGGCCAGGCAGCCATAGGGGATCAGCAGGTGACTACAATAGGCCTATACAGCTGATGAGGCGGGCGGCACGCTAGGCCTCTTTAGTCTCTGATATCATGAGAGGGCGGCAAAGGGGGCAGGGGGCGGGGGAGGTTGCTGGGTATCCCCACATGATGAAGTGGGTGATCCTTGAACCCTGAGCTGTAAGGGGTAGCCTTCTTACGCCATAACGTCCGTATATGTCCAGGTGGTTATGAACGTTGCCGCTGCAAGCTGCAAGTTTTGAGCAAGTTTCCGGGTTGCAAATTGGTCAGGATGAATGGGAAGACGGGTGGTTGGTCTGCAAAAGGAACCTAGGTGTCTGTGGCAGATAAATACATCAGTGCTTTGAAAAAAAAAAAAAAAAAAAAATCTTTGGGAGAAAAGCATCCGAGGCTTTTTTTTTCTTTTTTTTTTAAAGCTGGACAGTGAAACTGAAGGAGCAGTTGCTACTGCAGGGGGTACGCGCGTCTTTCATGCTTCACTGCACAATAACAGTTTCAAGACCATGGACAGCTTATCTTAGTTTTCTACCTTGGTGAAAAGGCTTTTCCTGATTCGAAGGTAGTGGCGCGAGTATTTCAAACCTTATGCCGGTCAGATTATCGAAAACTTTCAACGATTTTTGTTTGTTTTTTCGAATTTTTGACTGGCAATATATTTGACGATTAGGTACTTGGGGTTTCCGGATACCCGGGGCTGTAAGTGCAAGCGACTGCAGGTTGCATATATCGTAACTCGTGGACTATCTGTGCTTAGTGTTACATCCGTAGTGAAAAGGCCATAGAGCTGCTGTATAGGTGGCTGGTTCTCTGTTGGTACGTGTTCTTTGCAGGCCATACAGACCCTGGTGATGTTCTGGAATCCTGAGGAGGACACAGCGAGGGACGTGATGGACCAGCTCTCGCGGCTCGCTGTCCTAGACTGGAGTCAACCCGTGCACTTCATAGCAATCCCCACGGCCTTATTGGACTCAGTAAGTTCCTCTGTGTCCATATATAATCTTTGGCATCAGATGGCCTACTTATGAAATTATTCTATTATGGAACACCAAGAGTCCACGACCAAAGCGTGCAACTAAATGACTGAACTGCGACACCATGTTTATCAGCATTCAGTACATTTGGGGATCAATGTGGCTCTTCCGCAGATTGAGGCCGTGGGCAGTGTAGGAAGCCAAAGAGTGAGATACCTCAGACAACAGGCAGGACACATCTACACGCTAGAGACGGCAAGGACACAGGACGAGGGGTGAGTATGATTGTTAATTAAAGGAGTTCTGTCCCTCGAAAAAGAATGCCAGATTATCTGGAAAGCATAATTTGGTACAGAAAAGTGGGTCTACTATAAAAACATTTTTTGCTTATCCCAGTGTAATTCAAAACAAAGTTATGAATATTGAAAACATTATTCTTCAATAATCTTTGACACATGCGGTATTATGATAAATGAAATTATGAAACTTTGGTTGCACAGCAGCCTCAATCTACCTGTTGTTCGTTGTTTTTTGGTCAAGAAACACTTCTGTACCATCAATTTTAGGCATTTGATACACTAAAACAATTAATAAATCACGAACACAGACTTTACTTGATAATTATGTATTTATACTTTGGAGATAGATTTATACGACTTGGCATTCCAAACCAAAACAAACCTTCTTCTTCTTTTGACCTGTAACGCTTTTCATCTGCTCATCACCATCACTTCTTCTGGTACTAACTTCCCTCTCTGCCTCTCGTAGTTGCTACATTCTACAATTAGGTGTTCCACTGTTTCTTTCACCCCAGTGTCCAAGACAGCTATTACCAGTTAACGAAGCTAACTTTTCGGTTAGCGGTGCCCACCACTGTATATAGATAGCCAATACCGTCTATTTCATTTATCACTTGCACTACCTAATACTGGCCCTGTCTCTTTGTTACAGGTTGGCCCCTGAGTACCTCATGACCAGTCTCAGGTCGTCGGATGCAGTCACAGTCTGGACACACTGGGATATGAACGCCTTCGACTCCCTGGCAAGCACCAAACACATCATCACCTCCTTCCCGTCCGTCGGCGTTTACAAACGTGGACCCTCGGAGCCCCACCAGGCCAAACAATGCACAAACAACCCCGGCTCACTGGAAGAAGGGGCAGAGGGGACGCTGGTGTCGTGGACCCTCTTATTCAAGCTTGGGTGGATAGGTCACACTTTCACGCTACCACAACACCGTCGCCGAGGCCTGGCCCGCGCTGCCACCCAGGCCCTGGCACAGCAGCTACAGTTTGAGGGGCTCCTGCCTTACGTGCTCGTGGACGACACTAATGATCAGTCCATCAAACTACACAAAGATCTAGGGTTCCGCCGGCAATGTGCCGCATACGTTGTGATGGTAGTGCCTGATCCGTAAAGTAAGAAGGCTTCATCATATTATTCAAGGAATAAGTGATATATTTGTTGTGGATACCAACTAATAGACCATATGCCAAGGTGCGCGTCGCTTCACTCACCCGCTGCCTCCACCCCCGACGGTCTTCCTGAGCGAGCCCCATTGTGGCTGCCCTTCCCAATCTAAGCCACTCTTGGCAGAATCCATGACCTTGCCCCATCCATAGGTTAGGTGGGCGTTCCCATGGTTTCCTCCACTCAGGAATGTCTTGTACAGTAACAACCTTATAAGCAAGATCGACGTCCGCGAAGCTGCCCAGTGCCCATATAGCCAGAGTTGGTAATACACCGGTCACACATAGATGAATCTGAACCCGAATGCAACCCGAATGCCATTGTTTGCATTCGGTTTTCATTCGGGCACCGATTCGGGGTGTTCGGTTTGCATTCTGAACAAGTTCGTGCGATTCGTAATCGATTCGGAGAGTTGGCCGAGTTTTTGGTGCGACATTAAATATTCGTAACGGATTCGGGAATGAGGAAAATTCGGATTTCAGTCGGTATGCGTTCGATATGGATTCGGTATGGGTTCTGTATGCGTTCGGTTTGCATTCGGATTGTTCGGTATGCATTCGGGACAAAAAAAAAAAAAAAAAAAAAAAAAAAAAAAAAAGTCCGTTAGAACTGTCAAAATTCGGTTTCAAATCAGAATAGATTCTGTATGTACTCGGTGTTCATTCGGGGAGAATTCGAAATGGCTATTCCGAATGCATTCCGAATGTACTCCGAATCCAAATCGAATTTTGACATGTTCCAAATGCATACCGAATAAAATCAGAATGCATCCCGAATGGGTTCAGAATGCAAACAGAATTCAAGCCGAATGCAACCCGAATCGATACCGAACGCATCCAGAATTGACATATACCCAAATTTCGATTCGTACTGGATTCGATTTGTATTCGGTTTACATTCGATTTGCATTCGGTAAAGAAAAGAAACTTAAATTTTGAGTTTCGGAATTCGGTGTAAGTTCGGAACGCATTCGGTTTGCATTCTGTTTGGGGTCGGTCTGCATACAGTTTGCATTCACAATATATTTCCGAATGCAAACCGATTGCAGACGGACAAAAAATTGACCTTGAAATATCGCCCCGAAAATGCCCGAATCTATCCCCAATGACATTCGGGCTGGATTCGGAAGCGATTCGGCTATGTGTGACCGGGGCTTAAGAGTTAAGAGGTAACAGGCCTCGATGCAGTTTCATGAAGTAGGCACTGCTTCAGTACGAAGTCATTCCAGCTATACCCTATGATCCTGCGCAGTGGTGGATCTAGAAAATAATTTTGTGGGGGAGCACTTGGCACTCGGCTCGCAACCGATTTTTTCGGTTGAATAGATTTTGGGTTCTATTCCCGGGCAGAGTGAGAGTTAAAATGAGCTTTCTCTCTTTACACCCCACCCCCTGCGCCTCCCTAGCTGAGTGGTTTCTGTGACCGCCTACCACTCCTCGGGGAGCCGGTTCGAGTCCGATTAGCTGCCTTCGGTGCACAGCCCACCCAGCTATTGCCCCTGATCATCCTTCCTTTCGGGTTGGTCGATAAACGGGTACCTGGGGAAACTTGGGGAAGGTAAATTGTGGGAGTCCGGACGACATGGGGCCAAGTGTCCCCGGGTTAGTGGATACGAGTCCACCACAGGCTCAAAAGGTCAAGGAGGCGGAAAAAAGCACTGATGCGACGCGCAACAATATCGCATGCTCCCCACTTTACCTACGAGTATGACTTTATTAGGCAGACATTGTAGGCTAGTCTCTGGGTTACTAATATTTCTCATCCCAGTTTGTCTTCCGTATTGTACTTCTAAGATATGTTAGGTTACAAATCCTGCGGTGTCAGCAGTTTTGACCGTTGGCGCCCCTCAGAGGCTGGCAGTGCCTCAGGGGCCAGTTCACCCCGTCTCTGTATCGCCTACGCACGTACTCGTTCTTTCTTTGTTATTAGCTTCATTAATTTTTTTTGTGAAGTGAATGTGGAAAAGAAGCTGGAGGAGAAAATTTTTGTTCTTGAGTTTACTTACTCGATGTAATTTGTATTAACAGTGCTATGGTAAATAAATAAAAAAAAAAAGGTAAAAATTCAATTCACTGTAGCATAAGGGGCACAATTTTATGACAAAATTAATGAATAAATAATATATATATATATATATATATATATATATATATATATATATATATATATATATATATATATATATATATATATATATATATATATATATATATATATATATATATATATATATATATATATATATATATATATATATATATATATATATATATATATATATATATATATATATATATATATATATATTTATATATATATAGATAGAGATATATAGATATATATATAGATAGATATAGATATAGATAGAGATAGAGAGAGAGAGAGAGAGAGAGAGAGAGAGAGAGAGAGTGTGTGTGTGTGTGTGTGTGTGTGTGTGTGTGTGTGTGTGTGTGTGTGTGTGTGTGTGATGTACAAATTACAGGATAAAGTTTCTTTTTTTTCTTTTTTGAAAATATATCAATGACAGCCGTAACAAAATTTTCAATCAGATCACCGATGGTCAGTTCACGGTGAATGCATAGATTTGCAAGCCCATCCAATCTCTCCTCACCCATATTTGACAGTCTGCATGATTTTATGTTTAAGTGAAAAAAAAAAAAAAAAAAAAACCTTTGTTCAGCTGTAGCAAATGAAATAAATTAAAGTGGCATAAATAAGTAATAATTTCTTTGTAACAGGATAATTTTGTGAGCACTGCTCATATGTATCAAGTACAGCACTTGGCAAGGAACTTTTAGGTACTGAAGATCAACGTGATCTCCACATTCTGGATTCAGTGACATAATCATGTAGATCATCCAGACACAGAACTATGGAGGTTTTGCAGCTGACGTCATCAGTGGGGGTGCGGGGGTAGCGCGGGCCTGCACGGCCATCTTGGTGGTCAGTGGTGGTAGTCACTTATCAAAGCAAACCTTGGTGGCGGCTAAACAAGTGCTCTGTGTGTTCGTCATGGGATATGTATGCTGTGCGGTTGGATGTTCTAACTGACACGGGAGAGATGCTGTGTCATTTTATAGATTTCCAGCGAATCCAGAAGAGCGGGGGAAATGGATAGCAGCTGTGAGGAGGGAAAACTGGCGGCCGTCTGCTTCATCTCGACTCTGCAGTGCTCATTTTGTCAGAGGTAAATATTACAGGCAAGACTGATCAGATTATTACACGAGGTAACATTCATTTAGGTATTGCCCCGGGTCCCCTAGCTTATTGTGTGGCGGGGGATTACTCTGGAACGGGATTTACATGAGCTGGCGGAGGTAAACAAGGAAGACGACGCTCAAGCAGGGGAAGAAAATAGGAAAGGAAATTCAGCGGAGGCAAAGTGCACAGAGGGACAGAGCTCAGTGCTGGGTGGAGTATATAAGTGTACGCAGGGAAGTGACCAAGAGTGCGTAGTGTAAGGTGACTTGGCGTCACTTGCCCTCAACTGTTTGCCTGCCTGTGCTGCCTACCTGGGCCTACCTGGGCATCACTGGTCAGCAACAGATCGGCCAGGCAGAGGGACAGCCAGTCAATCGACCAGTCAGACAGTCAGCCAACCAACCAATCAGCCAGTCAACCAATCAGCCAGTAAGTCAACCACCCAGTCAGTCACCCAGTCAACCAGCCAGCCATCCAGTCGGTCAGTTAGACAGACAGTCACTTTACCAATCAGCCAGCCAATCAACCCACCAGGCAACCAGTCAACCCACCAGACAGTCAGCTAGACAGCCAGTCTACCGGTCTCCTCCTCCAAAAGCACTGATTTTTTCGATGTATTTAGCTTCGCAGCATTCTCAAGCGATCTCGCGTAATCACTTAACACAAATGATGCTGAAGGTCCTGCCATTTGCCCGCGGGTAGTGACTTAGGGATGGGGCACACGTGGTGCGTCTGCTCACTCTGCTGGGGAGGTGACCACCAGCGGGTTTGCAGACGACGCACAAGGTGCAGACGACGCTATTTCGTGACGTCACTGCAAAACCTCTATATCATTTATTAAGAGGTAGTCTTTGTACATCAAATATAGCGACCAGCCGTAGCTCTCTGAGCCTCTCTCTCCCCCTTGTCCAGTACCCGTCCGATACGCTTACTATAGAGAAGTCAGCGAGGCGAAACTCGCAGAGCGTGAATAAACTGTGGTGTAAATACTTGTTCTGGGGGAGTATTTAACTTTTGTTTAGTTTTTTCTTTTTAGCTTTAAACATAATTTTTATGTTAACGCGAACTAGAAGATAATCATTCATTTATGCATTTTAATAATAATGGTAATAATAATAATAATGATGATGATAATAATTATCATTATTATTATTGATTTCGTAATTAACCCTTTAAGTGCTATGGCCGGGCATGGATAGAACCCCGTACTGCGGGAGCTGGGGAGAAGTGAAGACAAAATTCACGTTAGCATCTCAGAAGTAGCGGTGTGATTTGGGAGGGAGGGAGGAAGTAATGAATGAAGCGGGGGAAAGCGCAGGTGTTTTGCCATTGGGGGAGGATTAGCAGAGATAATTATCTTCCTCTTTCTCTATTCCTTCCTTTCTTACTCTCTTCCTGTCTTCCTCTCTTTCTTCTTTCCTTTCTTACTTGCTTTCTCTTTCGCCTTTCTTACTCTCTCCTTCATTCTTGTTTCTTTCTTTCTCCTTCTCTTTTCTTCCTTTTTTTCTTTCTCTTTACTTTCTTTGTTTCTCTTTCTCCTTTTTCTCTTTCTTTCATTCTTCTTCTTTTTCACCCTTCCATTCTTCTTTTTATTTTTCAACCTTTTCTCTTTCATTTTTAATTTTTCTTCCTTTCTTTCCCTTTTTTCTTCTCTATTTCTCCTTTATTTATTTATTTATTTCATTTTTTCTTTCTCTCTTTATTTTGCTTTCTTTCTTTCTTTCTCCCATTCTTTTTTCTCTTTCTCCATCCTTCTCTCTGTTTTTTTCTTCTCTTTATTACATTCTTGATTTCTCTTTTTCTCTCTCCCCTTTCTTCCTCTTTCATTCTTCTTCTCTTTCTTTATTTCCTTATTTCTTTCTTGCTTTGTCTTTTTCACTTTCTTTATATTTTCTTTCTTCCTTTCATTCTTCTTCACATACGCAGGATATTTTGAGGAGGGAGGGAGGAGAGGAGGATGGGGATAGATGGGGAAGGAGGAGGAGGAGGAAGAGGAGGAGGGGAGATCATTATGGAAAGGATCTCTCTCTCTCTCTCTCTCTCTCTCTCTCTCTCTCTCTCTCTCTCTCTCTCTCTCTCTCTCTCTCTCTCTCTCTGTCTGTTTCTGTCTCTCTCTCAGTCTGTTTCTGTCTCTCTGTCTCTGCCTCTCTCTGTCTCTCAGTCTCTCTCTCTCTCTCTGTCTCTGTCTGTCTCTCAGTCTGTCTGTCTCTGCCTCTCTCTCTCTCTCTCTCTCTCTCTCTCTCTCAGTCTCTGTCTCTGTCTGTCTCTCAGTTTCTGTCTGTCTCTGCCTCTCTGTCTCTGTCTCTGTCGGTCTCTCTCTGTCTCTGTCTGTCTCTGTCTCCCTCTGCCTCTCTCTCAGTCTCTGTCTCTGCCTCTTTCAGTCTCTCTCAGGCTCTGTCTCTGTCTCAGCCTCTGACTTTCTCTCTCTCTCTCTCTCTCTCTCTGTGTGGTGGTGGTGGTCGTGGTGTGTGTGTGTCCCCTTAGGTCCCTCCCCCGGGTTGTGGATGGGTAGGTAGGGAGAGGGTGCTAATCTAATAATTGGCGATCGAGCGTGACCGCGCTCCATCGTGACCAACAAGGTGCCAACTAGCTGCCCAAATATAAAAAACATCCCCGGACGCTCATAGCAGAGAACCTGGGAATCGTCCACAGACGCTCATAGCACTGAAAGGGTTAAAAAATATAATATTTTTTTTTTGGGGGGGGCATGTGACCAGGTGCCCCCCCCCTGGATCCGCCACTGATCCTGCGAAGGCACTTGGCACTAAAAGCAGTATGACAGGGAGCACAAGTGACTTGAAGATTTTAATCTTTGTCCACCTGCATAGATATCGAGAACGACAAATACTTGTGTTGAATAAGTCAATACTACAGTCAATCAGACCAAATCCGTTGAGTGACTTCCTGGCAAGAAATGTGATGGGGAACTTTGGGAATATATCCAATATTCGGAATTTCCACATCCGGTACCTTTGAATCCCCGCGTATGTTGGTTACAAGGCATTTTAATGTACTATCGACTCCAATGGCCTTGAGAACACCAAACTCGAGTTGTCATTCACGGAGACAAGATATGGCAGCGTCGCTCTTCCTCCCTAGGTCCCCTGGGTCAAGGCCTATGAGAGGGGAGGCCTAGGCGATGGGGGGGGCTGACCTGAGCCACTCATCAAGGTGAGGGTAAGGTTAGCCCGCACTCCTCAGTTTCTTCCCAGGTCAGGTCGGGGTCACTGCGGGCCATCCCTTCCCGCAAAACAGTGTCTCTTAGTGGTTTATTTTTGCTATCAATATTATTTGGTTATGCCTAACACGTGTGCAGTTCCAAACTGCAAAGGAAACTACAGGAACAGCCCAAAAGTGCACGTGTTTACCTTCCGGAAAGATGAGGAACTCTTCCAGAAATGGCTGCGCGCAATCAGGAGGGACGGCTATACACACCAAACAAGCACAGCAGGGTAAGTCCTTCTCATGTTCTTTTAACTTCATTCTTATATTTTAGGGACAAAAGAGAGAGAGAGAGAGACCTATTCAGGAAAACACATCACACATGACTTCATATGTACGTAGTATGTATTTACACAGGTATGTATGTATCTACATATGCATGTATGTATGTATGTTTATCTATACATCTCTATATATATCTTGTATATCTATGTGTGTGTGTGTATATATATATATATATATATATATATATATATATATATATATATATATATATATATATATATATATATATAGATAGATAGATAGATAGATAGATAGATAGATAGATAGATAGATAGATATAGATATAAATATGTATGTGGTTTTATATATATCTGTATATCTATATCAATCTTTATTTTTAACCATAAGAACATAGGGAAACTGCAAGAGGCCGGGTGGCCTACACAGGGCAGCTCCAGAATACCCCCCACTACTCACGGTGGGTGAGGTGTAGTTACAGGGGTTACAGGTAGAGGCTTGATCCTCGTTATACTGGTGGTACTAGGCACGCATCCAGTACCATGTCACCTTACTGCACCCACACCTCACTGCCACCTGTCGTCCTCGTCCATGTAGCTATCCAGTCTACTCTTAAAACAAGCTATCGTCCCTGCACTAACCATGTGATTGCTGAGTCCCCCCACCACCCTATTACTAAACCAATGCTTGCCTATATCTCTCCTAAATCTATACTTTTCTAATTTAAATCCATTACTGCAAGTTCGATCCTGCTGGCTAATTCTCAGTACTTTACTTATATCGCCTTTGTTGTAACCCTTGACCCATTTGAATACTATCAGATCTCCCCGCACTCTTCATCTCTCTAGTGAATGTAAGTTTAGATGTTTCAGCCTATTTTGATAAGGGAGGTTCCTCAGCCCCTGAATCATCTTGGTCATCCTCCTCTGAACTGATTCTAGCAAGTTGATGTCCATTCTGTTGTGTGGGCACCAAAATTGGACAGCATAATCTAAGTGTGGCCTAACTAACGCTAAATAGAGTCTGAGGATGACCTCTGCACTCCTGTTGGTTACCGTCCTGTTAATAAAGCCTAATACCCTGTTAGCCCTATTCCTTGCACTAATACATTGCTTCCTTAGTTTTAGGTCAGAGTTCACTAACACTCCCAAATCCCTTTCACTCAGACCTGCCTATCGCTGTGGAGTCTAAACTATACCCATGTAATGGGTTGCGTGTTCTTACACTAAGTACGCTACACTTGGTGATGTTAAAATTCATCTGCCCTTTCTCTGACCAAGCTGACAGTTTGTTGAGATCCTCCTGCAGTGCTCTAGCATCCTTCCCTGTCCTAATAGTGCGTCCTATTTTGGTGTCATCTGCAAATTTACCTGTCACTAGTTATCCCATTGTCTATGTCATTGATGTAGATAATGAATAAAAACGGGCCTCAAACTGAACCTGGAGGAACCCCACTGGTAACATTACCCCATTTGGATTTTTTACCATCTATCTATCTATCTATTACTTTTATAAATTCAATTATTCTATATATTTTATATATACATTATTTTTTGCAGGTGTGTAAGCTGCATTTTAGGCCCGAGGACATCATGCGAGAGGCAACGTACTTCGACGAGAAGACTGGAAGGAAACTTAGTGCTAGCTTGATGAAGATTCGCCTCCAGGATGGTGCTGTTCCTTCCCAATTACCTAGCTGCCCTGACTATTTATCGGGACCTGCACATGTTAGAGAAGGCCCCGACATGAAGAGAATGAGGAGGGAGCAATCTGCTATACAGGTGGCAATGGAGAGATGTATATGTGAAGTGTTTCTTTACCATTAACATTTAAGAAATAAACTAAGTACGGTTCTTTTTTTCTTGAAAATAAGCCTTATATAAGACAGCATCATGTTTTCATCAACAAAGTACAGTATCTAACACCAAATGAATAAATGAAAAAGCAGTAAGAAGGGCAGTACTATAAGCCTTAATGTCATCAAGGGTAAGTCATTATATAGTGGGACACATGGAGGTGAAAAAAAGGAGAAGACACACAGCGCAGAGCGGGGAGAGGAGACAAGAGCGGAGCGCGGGACCACACCTTGCTGACGTCACTCCCCATCGCCTAGGCCTCCCCTCTCGTAGGCCTTGCCTGGGTGCCCTGACTGTCAAGCGTCTCTAAATAGTTTACAGGTGTGTGTGTGTGTGTGTGTGAGAGAGAGATAGAGAGAGAGAATTTCTCCACACACACACACACACACACACCTGTAAACTATTTAGAGACACTTGACAGTCAGCGCACCCAGGGGACCTGGAAGGGAAGAGCGACGGTGCCATATCTTATCTCCGTGAATGACAGCTCGAGTTTGGTGTTCTCGAGGCTATTGGAGTCAATAGTACAAATGTTCCTCGGGTTATGACGGGGTTTAGGACCAAGAGGCAGGTCGTAAATAGAATTGGTCCCGAGTCGAAATTTACACACAAAAAATAAACAAGATATTCAAATGTCGTATGAATGAGTAGAGCGATGTTCCCGCTTTTCCTACCCTCCCCTAACCCTCATGAGCTTGCCTCGCCCCAGCCCTACGCTTGGCTGACTCTTCAGCCACACAACGTTGTGCAATGTTACGAAACTGAGCTACCAAGTTTTGCCAAGATGGCAGTGTTAGCCTTGGTCTTGATCCCCACCAACAAATCATTGTGTGGGGGGTTGTGCTGGCAAAGGGGACAGTGTTTGAAATTTGAAAACAAGAACACTTTGTAGTTAAATGAGTGGCCAGTCACCTCTGCTGCATCTTCTTCCCACTCCTGTGAATGTTTCATTCTACTATGATTTTTTTTTTTTTTTTTTACAACAAAGGAGGCTGCTCAAGGGCACACAAAAAAAGAAAACAATAATAAAAAAAGCCTGCTACTCACTGCTCCTAAAAAAGAAACAAAAGAGGTGGCCAAAAGCAAGGTCAAATACGAGAGGAGAGGTGTCCTGATACCCTCCTCTTGAAAGAGTTCAAGTCGTAGGCAGGAGGAAATACAGATGAAGGAAGATTGTTCCAGAGTTTACCAGTGTGAGGGATGAAAGAGTGAAGATGCTGGTTAACTCTTGCATAAGGGGTTTGGACAGTATAGGGATGGGCATGAGTAGAAAGTCGAGTGCAGCGGGGCCGCGGGAGGGGAGAAGGCATGCAGTTAGCAAGTTCAGAAGAGCAGTCAGCGTGGAAATATCGATAGAAGATAGAAAGAGAGGCAACATTGCGGCGGAATTTAAGAGGTAGAAGACTATCAGTATGAGGAGGAGAGCTGATGAGACGAAGAGCCTTAGCCTCCACTCTGTCCAGAAGAGCTGTGTGAGTGGAGCCCCCCCACACATGAGATGCATACTCCATATGAGGGCGGATAAGGCCCCTGTATATGGACAGCAACTGTGTGGGGGAGAAGAACTGGCGGAAACAGTACAGAACGCCCAGCCTCGAGGAAGCTGATTTAGTAAGAGATGAGATATGAAGTTTCCAGTTGAGATTTTGAGTTAAGGATAGACCGAGGATGTTTAGTGTTGAGGAAGGTGATAGCTGGGTGTTGTCAAAGAATAGGGGATAGGTGTTTGGAAGATTGTGTCGAGTGGATAGGTGGAGAAACTGTGTTTTTGAGGCATTGAAGGACATCAGGTTTCACCAGGTTTCACCGAAACGGCTAAGAGAGGATGACCAAGAGTCAGTTAAGAAGGCTAGGAGATCACCAGTAGAACGCCCCTTGCGGAACCCATACAGGAGATCAGATAGAAGGTCAGAAGTGGAAAGGTGCTTTTGAATCTTCCGGTTAAGGATTGATTCAAAAGCTTTAGATAGACAAGAAAGTAAAGCTATAGGACGGTAGTTTGAGGGATTGGAGCGGTCACCCTTCTTAGGCACAGGCTGTATGAAGGCATACTTCCAGCAAGAAGGAAAGGTAGATGTTGACAGGCAGAGGCGAAAGAGTTTGACCAGGCAGGGTGACAGCACGGAGGCACAGTTTTTAAGGACAATAGGAGGCACTCCATCAGGTCCATTAGCCTTCTGAGAGTTGAGGCCAGAGAAGGCATAGAAAACATTATTCTTAAGAATCTAGATAACAGGCATTACGGAGTCAGAGTGGGGATGAGCAGGAAGAATATGTCCAGAATCGTCCAGAATGGAGTTTTTACAGAATGTTTGAGAGAAGAGTTCAGCCTTAGCTATAGATGAGACAGCGGTGCTGCCGTCAGGACTGAGGAGTGGAGGGAAAGATGAAGAAGTGAAGTTGGAGATGTTTTTGGCTAGATGCCAGAAGTCACGGGAAGAGTTAGAAAAAGCAAGGTTTTGGCATTTCCTATTAATGAAAGAATTTTTGGTTAGTCGGAGAATAGATTTGGCACGATTTCGGGCAGAAATGTAAAGTTCATAATTAGCATTAGTTTGAAGGCTCTGGTACCTTTTGTGAGCTGCCTTTCTATCATTGACAGCACATTGACAGTCACCTATTAGAGCTGCTGCAGGAATAGTGTGAGCCAGTGTAAGAAATCCAGTGTGAGGGGGCTGTTTCATTTTGTAAACCAAATGGCATCTGCTAGATCTAGCGACACATACTAGGCTTGAGTTCCAAAGGGTGAGTGAGCTGGCCCAGCCCACTCACCCTTCCCTCCTCCTGAGTCCTGCCTTACCCCAGTCCGACTGGGGTGTCGCTAGCGCAGGACAACGGGGAATGGGGACGGGGGGAGGAGCACTATGTAAACAAACTGCTGCTCTTCCCGGGGCAGGAAATTTGACATCTCAACTCAATACTTAACCAAGTATTACTAATATTATTGGCCTAGTCATAAGTACAAGCAGTTTAACTCAACGACTACCTGTCCTGAGTACCAACTCGTTACTTTATACTCGGTACATGAATATAAATAAACTTGCTCATCAGTGAAAAATTGTGACTATGCTGAATTACCTTGTATCTGCATGAAAATATTCATAATACTGCTAGTGATTTATACGATAAAAACTATCTACTGTATATCATTAACTGTGCCTCTGTGAAGCAGTGGTCAGTGTGTCTGGCTATGAGTCCCCTCTCCCCTCTTCAAGATGCAGGGATCCCATAGGCTTTTCTATCTATCTATATCTCCAACGCCTTGCTCCCACGCAGGAACTTCCCTCCAGGGGGTGGCAGCAGCATAAGTGTCTCCATCTCTCCCTGTTCTGGCACTCCCTCTCAGCACATTCAATCCTGCTACTTCCAACTCTCACTCCCATAGGCTTTTCCCTGCACTTGCCATAGGCAGCAGGCTCACCTGATGCTGATGCATAAAGGGAGCTCCTGTGTGGTTAGTTCCCCAACAAAACAAGGTGGGGGATGCAACCCTGACCTCTTTCATTTTTTTTGCCTAAGTAAAGTTTTATATGGAGGGGTTGCAGGCTCTACCCCTACCAATTCAGATCAGGGATTGGACTGATTCCTGCCCGTGGCCAGGGACACAGAACCCCTGAGAAGACAAATCCCCCGGCCACCCACCTAGTTTGGTACTGTGAAATGACTGAACTTTCACACTCTAATGGTACTGGTACAATACAGAACACTTACTAATGACATAACTGCTGGTTTCCTGTTTCACTGAAGTTGTGCTTTAAGACCTTTTAATGACATCACCTTCCTTTGTCCTTGGTCACTGGTCACTACACTGCAAGCACACAAAACACATCAAATGCAGCAAGAAAAATAAGAGTACTTGCTTATTGTGTTTATTTAGTGTTAAAATTTTCATCTATAACATAACTAACCCAATAAGTATGACTGAAAAACTTGATCGATGCATCAAATAAGCTGTTAACAAGACTTATATCTAAAAATAGATAAATAAATAAATTAAATTTAAGCGCAGACTTATTTTAAGATTCTGGTGCAGTGCTGAGCCTCAACCATTTTCACAAGAGCTCAGGAGTGAGTAACAAAAAATGAGATGGGACAAACAGGGCATGGCTCAGGCCTCTAAAACCTTACGAGGCACATCACCTAAATCAGGACGCAACAAAACTTGACTTGATAGACGGATGTGATTACTTGGTGGCTCAAATAACAAATGATTGGCAAACATGTCCCATTCCCAGGGGAAGAGGGACTGGCAAAAAATTATTACATTCATACAAAAAAGCACTTGCAGTTGTACTATAATACGTGTCTATGGAACAAGTGATATATGTGATGTACTTTGTAGCAGCTCAGTAATAGTATATATGCTGAGTGGAAGAAAACTGGATGGCCTGGTACAAATCCAACCCGTTTGGCTGGCTTGCTTAAACTATGGAATGTATCAATCCTACCTGCACTAACAATGGTTGCATTAGTATGTAGTACCTGTCGACCAGTGGTATATACACAGTCATATATGTACATGCGGTGTCAGCTTTCTAACATTTCCTACAAAACTAGTATATCCATTACCTGTGAACTCTTATCCATGAAACACTAGAGTATGTGGTTCAGGTTCAGATAATCCCTTACATGTCTAATGGTGTGGGTGGGAGGGCTGTTATGAGATGATACAAAACACTTCCCAAGTCCTGCAGAACTTATGATCATGCAAAACATTTGTACAAACATGGATGATATTTACACAAAACCATTGATCTTGCCATTGGAAAAATACTATCAACCTTACATTGCTAATACCTATGGAATAATCACACATTGCTGAACAGACAAGTCCCTCTGTGGCTGGCCGATACTGTGACACACCAATTGAGAATACTTGATAGATGAGACTCCAACACGGACAGCTGACCTACCAGCTAGAGAGTGAACAAGACACGGTGATCACTAAATGCCACACAAGACGGTAGTACACCTCGACTCATAGCACCAAGAGGATGAGTTATAAAGAGAGATAAGTTCACTAGTATAAGGCAGTCAGTACCCTATGTGTTGGCTACATCAGGAGGAAGCTACACACTAACACTACAAGTCCTCTCAGCAGACCACTACTCCTGCGTGGTCCTTTGTTTTCGCTGAGTTCTTGCATGGCTCCACCCTGTTGGAGATGAAGGAACATTATCCAATCACTAATATCTACAGGTCAGTGGCTTACCTAAAAAAGTGCTAATGATTAGTTATGTCATTTTCCCTCCAGTCTTGTAGAAAGTTAATGAGGGCCTGGGGAGAGGTCTGGGCCATAAACTGTTATACACTGCAGCTTCTTAAACCTTACTGGTGTTGGACTGCTATTTGGAGTGTTACACTTTGTCAACTGATAAACTTATCCTGAAATAAATAGAACATAATTATTAAATATCACTATTTAAACAATAAAAAGCTTTACACTGCTAAGTCCAATACAGCCTAATGAAGGAAAGCCATAAAAGAGAAATGTATGTTCCAGCATATGACTCGTTTATTCAATAGTTGTAAAGGTTATGTAAACTGAAAATGTTTGCACTTCCATTTTGTATTATTTTTGTGTAGATCAAGATGAGCATTCCTCTTTACTAGACAAACCAGTCTAATCATGTGTTCATTGGATCTGTGAATTACTTCAGCTGACAAGAAAACAAAGAAATGCTCATTCAACATATGTATTAAATCAAAGGATCATTCATTTTCTATATAAAACCTTATTTTATACCACAGCTTTTCTTTTATTTTACAAATGTTTCTTGAACAAAACATATAACTGGCAGATTTTTCATGTTAGCTTTTAAACATACACAAATTAATGAATTACACACTACAAAACCCCACTGTGATGGATGCCCCCATGAACTAATTGTTGAGTGGCAACACTGCAACCCAGACTACCAGGATGGACCATGAAGGCAATGTAAAGCTATCAGTCACACCAGCGCAGTGGCACACCCATCTCCCTATGCCTCCTGTGTGAAGTGTTTTCAGTGTTTGCATCAAATGGAACTTCTCTTCATTCCTATAGTCATATTATGGGTCAAGTTGAGCATTCTTATCAAATGAATCAACAGAAAATATATATAACTCATGCCCTGAAATAATAAACATTATTCTTTTATATAATATTCCTCCATCACAATGTTCCATAGCATTACCAAACAAAATACTTTTATACACAGAAATATTCGTGTAAAAATTGAGTCGTTAAAACTAATACTAAGAGGGTTAACTTTTACATATACATATACCAGTTTCCTGGGGCTTAGATTCATTCTTTAAACATGCTAACATACCCTCAGAGATAGACTTTTACACGAGTATATGTGGTACACACAGACACACACATTCAATAATTTTACTAACTTGTACCTGTATTTTGAGCCCACTCATGCTTTTCTACCTAAGGTGCCTGATATGTTCATGTGTACTCTGCCCATCTCCTGAGCTGCCTGTCACCTCTCTTCACTTCCAGCAAACCTGCACAGCTGTCTGCCTCCAAGTTCATTAACAGAAAAACAAACCTTAAGCAAAAGAATCATCATAAAGCACTATATAATTGTGCGAAATTCATTTTAAAATATTTCTTTTTTTTTTCTTTGTCTTGACAGCTTTTATCTATGTTTGTAATTATATGGTCTCTGTTTTGGGGATAAGACCAGCAGCCCTTCCTGCCATCATGAGATATCACTGGGGTTCAAAACACCTCACTCCGGCTTTTCACTTAAATGGCTTGATGCTCTAACCCATGGGATCACTGCATCCCTTTGGCTTCTACTTTTCTAGGGGGATAAATTTAATTCTCATTGGAACATATCATAGCTCTGGGGGATGGCCATTTACCTGAGACTGACTTACACAAATATGTAAGGTAAGCAAACATTATGGAAATTTAAGAAAACTAAAGTACTTGAAACTGAGCTGTAAAACACAACACTAACCCACAGAATATGAAAGTGCAGTCCTGAATATAATAAGGCAAAAAGTATCACTGAAAAAGGTCGTTTCAAAGGAGAAACTAAGTAGCAACATATGAAATGAGAAATCCATGGGGCAAACTGAGGTGTACATGTTTTGGAAGTGGGGAAAAAAAGCTTGATAAACATGATTAAAAATTAATCTGATAAAAATTGTTCAAAATAATTTACTCTCCACTAGACAGACAGATGTCTATATATAGATAGCAAAGTGTGACAAAATTATAAATAATATTCAAATTACGATAACGATAGTAATAACAATTGTGCACAAAATAGGAGATTTCAATTCAATACTCAAGATTGATCTGATAAACACAATAAAGCTAACACAATACACTCATATCACAATAAAGCAAATAAAAATTGTAACAAAACATAATATCAGAGGCTACTTGAGTTCACACTATCAAATTTTTGCATTGATTCCTATTTTTCCTGCACCTCAGCATACTTTGAGGCTTCATGTGTGCTGGTGTGTGTCAGCTTTGTTCTCCTGAGTGTGGCTCTATTCTGCTCAATACTTAATGTCCGTTCAAGCCCAGGATCTGTAGGCCCTTTTAAACAACCTTAATCTCGGTTGAGTTTTTCCCTACCAGTTTCTTTCAAATTACCATTTTCATATCAATGTTTAGTTTTTTTTGTTTTCTTCCAACATTACCCACACCTTTACTTGCCACTCTGCAATACTTACACAAGCAAATTATCATTATCTACATTTTAAAATTCCTGCTGACAGCTATTTATTATTATCAGAGGACGTATCCACATGATCCATAATTTAGTGACCCACCTGACGCAGAAAGCCTAACTTAATTGTGGGGTTCCTTTTCAGCTGACTCATCATGGGTTTGATCCCTTGCACTGGAAAATCTATTTCCCTTTCTGGGGTAGACCAACTTCTCAAGTGTTTCGAGACACTGAGATAATGTATAATCAAGTAGATTCATGTTACCCCCCCCCCCCCGCCCCCATTACAATAAGGGTACAAATGAATGTAAGCACTTATGATATATCATAAGATTATGAACACCTTAACCACATACCAAGTCTGGACATTGGTGAGCCTCATGTGGATCCTTAAGTGGTAAGCAAGTACATAAAGCAAGTAATCTCTCTGCACATGAGAAAATAATGACAGTAAATGCAATGCCATTATATATGTTAAGTAACTAAGAGTCACATCACAAGATGAATCTTCAACTATTCAAGTGTCAATATCCTTAATACCTTTCAGCCTCAGTGTTGCCTCTTATATTCATACTAGTTACATAAAATAACTTGATCTGGGACACACCATTACAAAACTTTCATAAAAAAGTTTAGAGCTAAATAAATAAATGGCTAAAAAGTTCAATTTGGAAACGAGGCTATACTTACAACAACAGAATTATCAAAGTACACTAGAAACCTAAGGGTAGCCTCTGGTCAAGGTTCTTATCTATATGTATAAAAATAGTTTCATATAAATAAATGGGGTGCTCCTATAAAAAAAAAAATAATAATAAAATAAAATAAATGAAGTACACACAGAAATAAAGAACAAAAATCAGCTCAAACTACAAGAAACAGAGGAGGACATGCATTCCTCTCCCTGTAGTCCACCACTAACCAGGAAGGAACTAAGGGATTCCTTGAGGTACCAGTGACTGCATTAGAGTAGGGCATGTTTCCCAATCCATGTACACCATTCCAGTAAGTACTCAGTCAGGAAAATCAAATGACTAAAAAAAATTGGCCTGAGGCTAAAATTCAAATACTATAAAAAGTATTAGTCTTTACTTTGATATTTATTCATTTTCATGCCTCAGTAAATTTTCCAGTACCTAGCTTTTCCTCATGATCTTCCTTATATCGTCCCCCCTGAGTCAGGGGTTATTGCATTTTTTTAAATTTAAGAGCCAGTTTCACAGTCCAACACAGTACTTGTAAGCACCCTAACCAAACTATGCAATCCTATATAATCCATAAGGGTCAGGTTTTCTAATCAGCAGCTAATTCTTAAGACTTCATGTATAACTTCCACAAATTTGTTACATTAGATCTGGAAGTAATTTTTGTACTTTCCTATTTGGTTTGGAAACCTACAAACCCGCGATGTTGTCTGTGGAACTGGTGTTTATTAATAAGACCAGACACCCTTCCTGATGTCACATGAAGTCACAGGGGATCAAACTACCTAACCCTGGCTCATCAAATACAAGGGGTTGAGGTTGGTATTGTCAGATGCTTCCGCCTCTCATCAACTATTTCCAAAGGCAAAAAAGGAGATCAATCGGATTTTAATGAGTTTTTTTAGGTTAATGGTAGAGGAAGGGCCAAACTACCACCAGGATCACAGAACTACCCAAGGAAATGACCAAAACTCATATGAAAGTCGTGAGCTTGGGCATCAAAATGTTTGAAAATATGGCCCTGAGGCTCATAACCCACTCAACCATGGCACCCCTGATGTGAGCAAAGGGATGGTGTATACAAATTGGGGAACATGTCTTATTTGGCTTAGGGTTGTTCTGGGTGAAGGTTCCAGATCTAAGTCTCACCGGTGCATCTCGCTGGCAGCCTCATCACACGTATACAGCCCTGGTAAGGCACTTAGAAGGGCGGGCCACAAGCTACATGACATAGATACTTACCTTTGACACACCAATTGAACCGTGAGTTACTGGTGTTCAGAGGTGTGTGTGTGTGTGTGTGTGTGTGTGTGTGTGTGTGTGTGTGTGTGTGTGCTCTCAACTATTCTTAATTGTATAGAATTGAGTCGACCTTCTAATATCCCGTATTGTGTGTGCATGTGTGTGCGTGCGTGTGTGTGTGTGTGTGTGTGTGTGTGTGTGTTTCTGGCCTGAAAATACATACATGGCAGGTCTGTTATTTAGAATGAGTTCGGGTGGGAGTCAACTTATCACCTACAGTAGCACCATCTATGCTCCCTGAACCACTACTTCCACTACTTAACTTTTCCTGGGCTTAATTTTGCCATACACAAAGTTCTGCCCTCGGTCCACCAGTCCTTCCCCCGACGCACTCTCCATCAATGTCTTCTTGCGGATGAAGTGGAAGTGGTCGAGGGCGAAGTTGTAAAATTCATTCTCCAGCCTCCAGACCTGAAAAAATAAAGGAGAGGGGGCTTGTCTTTTGTGCATGTTTGAAGTAGCTGAGTCTCCTCCTACTGAAAGGAATTTACTAGAGGCATATCAAGACACCTCTGAAACTTAATTTGACTATACTTAGCCATCCTTTTTGCTTATGTAAGATCAGTATATGGTTATTTTTTCATTTTCACAAATAAAGGTCTTGGCCTGTATTAACCCTTTCGATGCTAAATCCTCACAGCGAGGACTAGCGTAACTTGCCGGTGGTGCTAAATCCTCGCTGCGAGTTCCAGTCACACTCAAATTGCTCGCGTGTGAGAGTGTTCCAACACTATTTCTCACCCCACAGCATTGCCAATTCAGTGGGTTTTCCAGTAAATTTGGTGGAAAATTATATCAGCCTAGCGCGGAAGTTTTTTTTTTTTTTTTTTTACAACAAAGGAGGCAGCTCAAGAGCGCAAAAAAAAGAAAACAATGAAAAAAAAAAAGCCTGCTACTTGCTGCTCCCAAAAAAGAATTAAAAGAGGTGGCCGAAATAAAAATCAATTTCGGGAGGAGAGGTGTCCTGATACCCTCCTCTTGAAAGAGTTCAAGTCGTAGGCAGGAGGAAATACAGATGAAGGAAGGTTGTTCCAGAGTTTACCAGCGTGAGGGATGAAAGAGTGAAGATGCTGGTTAACTCTTGCATAAGGGGTTTGGACAGTGGAGGGATGGGCATGAGTAGAAAGTCGTGTGCAGCGGGGCCGCAGGAGGGGGGGAGGCATGCAGTTAGCAAGTTCAGAAGAACAGTCAGCGTGGAAATATCAATAGAAGATAGAAAGAGGAGCAACATCGCGGCGGAATTTAAGAGGTAGAAGGCTATCAGTAGGAAGAGGAGAGCTGATGAGACGAAGAGCCTTAGACTCCACTCTGTCCAGAAGAGCTGTGTGAGTGGAGCCCCCCCACATGTGAGATGCATACTCCATACAAGGGTGGACAAGGCCCCTGTATATGGATAGCAACTGCGCGGGGGAGAAGAACTGGCGGAGACGATACAGAACGCCCAACCTCGAGGAAGCTGATTTAGCAAGAGAGGAGATATGAAGTTTCCAGTTGAGATTTTGAGTTAAGGATAGACCGAGGATGTTTAGTGTTGAAGGTGACAGCTGAGTGTTGTCGAAAAATAGGGGATAGGTGTTTGGAAGATTGTGTCGAGTTGATAGGTGGAGAAATTGAGTTTTTGAGGCATTGAAGGACACAAGGTTCCTTCTGCCCCAATCGGAAATGATAGCAAGGTCTGAGGTTAAGCGTTCTTCAGCCACCAGTCTGGAGTCGTGTACTTCCTGTGTTGATGGTCTTCTATTGAAAGAGGTTGAATAATGCAGAGTGGAGTCGTTGGCATATGAGTGGACAGGACAGTTTGTTATGGAAAGAAGATCATTGATGAATAACAGGAAGAGAGTGGGTGATAGGACAGAGCCCTGTGGAACGCCACTGTTGATAGGTTTAGGGGAAGAGCAGTGACCGTCTACCACCACAGAGATAGAACGGCCGGAAAGGAAACTGGATAAAGGAACAGAGAGAGGGATAGAATCCGAAAGAGGGCAGTTTAGAAAGCAAAGACTGGTGCCAGACTCTATCGAAGGCTTTTATTTTGTCTAACGCAACAGAGAAAGTTTCACCGAAACGGCTATGAGAGGATGACCAAGAGTCAGTTAAGAGAGCAAGAAGATCGCCAGTAGAACGCCCCTTGCGAAATCCATACTGGCGATCAGATAGAAGGTTGGAAGTGGAAAGGTGATTTTGAATCTTCCGGTTAAGGATTGATTCAATCAATCCTTAACCGATTCAATCAAGATTGTTGTCCAATAAAGCGGCATTTTTGCATAGCTTCACCTATCACCTGACTGATTCTTTGACCAAATAGTTGTAAATTTTGCAGTTGGCAATACTACCTTGCCAGCAGTACATGAAGAGATCTCCGCAGTTGCCTCAATATGGCTGACCGTTGTACATGCACTGATGTAAGTGTTCATAGGCAACACCCCCTGAACATGCCTGTACATTTGCAGAAGAGGCATACATAACTGACTGCTATAGATCTGGGCCTCCTCTTTCCAATGGTGGTTTTGTTTTTTAGGTGTGATGAATAGTTTTTGAGATACAGAGGTTAAAAGAGACCCCCCTCCCTCCACTGTCCTGCCCGAGTGCGCCAGGGGGGATAGTTGCATCCCTCGCCATGCGCAACGATAGGGTTAAAGGAAGGGTTGAGGGATATTAAGCTTTAAAGAGAAAGGAATAGACACAGAGAGGAATGACTGGATGGTGGAAATAGCAACATTCCAATCATACATTCTATTTGACTGTACTGACCTAGTATTGTCAACAATCATAAAAATTACAATCATTATATGATTAATTACTTAGTCTGATGCTTTAGTGCTTATTCTGCTATTAGAAATGTTAGAGTTCTAATGTAAATAATACTTTAGACATGTAGTTAAATGTTTTCAACACAATCACACAAAAAAAATCACACCTTTGTATTTTGTAGCTTGGCCACTGTCTCCTCTGACGGTATTATCTTCTTCGTAGTTTTTCTGATGTGCGACTTAGTTCCTGAAACATGAAATACGTGGAAATAGAGGAACAAACCCTTTCCCAACACTGCAATGCCAACTCTAACACTACATCATTAGTATGAACATGTAAGAAGCATCTTTATTTATGCCACCCACTAGATTTTTCCACAATAATTACTATGACACTAAACTTATCCAGTGTTCCTGATCTACTAAACTACCAAATCCAGAGCATATATTATACCACCCCTATATAAAAAAAAAAATAAATAAATAAAAAAAAAATAAAAACACCAGCACCACTAATGAGTTGGGGTCACGCACTAAGGGCCGCTTTCACAGTCACGTTTGTTTGTGTTGATCGTTACCAATGAGCGGCGATCGCCACTACCAACAAGAAATCTGCTTTCACAGTCGTCTTTCGCGGCGCTGTTTGTTTGCGTCAGTACCAGAGACTGGAACCTCTGGTGACGGAGCTCTGGTAGCCGCGGGGGCTCCCCAATGGAGCTTACCAATGACATTAATTAGTAAATGATACAAATTCTTGCTCTCAAATGGTTATATTATTTCTTTAAATAGATGTGAAAAAATATTAAACAATACAGCAACATGTTGCACAGCTTCAATGGTAATATGAGAAAAAAATAGAAGAATTTGAATGACATGAACTCACTTCACCTGCTGACCAGTAAACGTCCTGCTGAGAATTTCAATTTGATTGATTGAATTTGATTGAAATTGTTGCAAAAGTACACAACAAAGAAGAAGGGAGGACTTTAATACTTGTCACCTTTATTCACCTGTTATGCCTTCTTTGTCAAACTCGTATTATTCTAGTTAGCCTAATATGTATGCATAGGGCATATATATATATATATATATATATATATATATATATATATATATATATATATATATATATATATATATATATATATATATATATATATATATATATATATATATATATATATATATATATATATAGACTTATATATATATATATATATATATATATATATATATATATATATATATATATATATAATGAAATCAGCCCTATTAAGTAAAGAATAAATGTGAAGTCTGATAAATAAGTGTGAATAATGAATAACTGTAATTGATGTTGGTGAAGAGTTTGTCTTGCTGACATCTGCTAATATAAGAGAACTTTAATTTAATACTTCTCACCATTATCTCACCTTTTCCGCCTAGGAAATATTAGGCTATCAGCAGATTTGAGGGGTGTATCAGCGAGACACTCCACATTTTTTAATTATATTTATTCTTCACAGTTACTCTTTATGTTTATTCTTCACGTTTACTTTATGTACGTTTATTTTTCATACTACTCCTTCATAATCCTCCGCTCAGCTGATGTAATGTCGACATTTCCCACCGCTCCGGCATACCAACACTGCCGAATAACGTGCCTTCGTCTGGTCATGATCGTCACCACGCTGGTAGTCGCCGATACCACGAAAACAGCGACTGTGAAAGCAGCCCTAAGTAAGGGGCCAAGTGGGGAGGTGGTGGTTGAGTGGTTAGCATGCTGGCACCACATCCAGGAGGATGCGGGTTCGAGTCCTGCCCGCTGCCACAGATGGGATTTTTCAGTCACCACCGAGTGGCCTAAGACTACCCACATGCTGTCCTGAAGACCACCTATCAACCTGGACTCTAGATTCTCTCTCTAAAGAGACTTAAAGATGAGATCGGGGTGTAGCACGACCCAAGCAAGATAGCGTCACTATAAACACTTGCCTGCGCCACAACGGGCTGGAGCTGACCATCAGGCCCCACCAAGAAATCCTACTGGTGGAAAAAAAAAAAAAAACAAAAAAAAAAACAAGAAAGAAAACTGGAGCTATGGGCCTTGCACAAAGAGAAGTTAAACATTCAACATCATCATCTCTGTCCTACAGATGGAACCCAACAACCTTTTCTTAGTCCTAAGTTTGAGGGTCTGTACTTACTTTTCTGACAAAGAATGGAAAAGAAAAACTTAAAGGTTTGGGAATACTCTATAGCTGTGTGTGGCTTGAGAGCTCATGCCCATTCCATTAGCCCTTGAACATGTGGTGGGTGAAAATCCATTACCCCAGGTCACAGGGCAAGTACAACATCTAGGTTTTGACATTTTACCTTCCCCAGGTACCCATTAATCAACCAGTCTGAATGGGGGATGAATAGCTGGGTGGGCTGCCCGCCAATGCCCGGGCAGGGATTCAAACCCCAGGCCTGTAGATTTGTAGACATGGAATAACCACTAAACCACAGAGGCATGTAGATTAGAATGAAGTTAAATGGGCAAGTTTTGGAAAAAGGAGAAAAGAGAAATCTAATAAATAACCCCTCATGAATAGACAGGAATGAAACCACAAAGGGGAGGCTGCTGCAAAGGCTACCTCCCTGACCCTGAACAGAACAGCACCAGCAGCCCACCTGAGACGTAGAGGTCAAGGGCACCCCTGAACAAGCGGGGCAGTGAGTACTCCAGCATGGCCACAAAATCCTCCAGCTCCTCCGTCACCCCCACCAGAAAGTAGTTGCGGACCAGGTTGTGTTTGGCCATCTCCAGTGCCCAGGAGGACCCCGGCACCCTGCAGGTAAAGGTGAGCTGGTGAAGGACTCACTCCTAAGACAAAGGGAACTAGAGATGCAAACATAGAAAGAATAGTGATTATTCATCATCTTCAGCCATTACTAGTTCACTCTTGGACAAAGGCCTTTCCCAACATTCTCCACCTCTGTCTTATTCAGAGGTGGGCACTCGCTATTTTTTTGTTAGTCCGCAATTCGCAATTCCGCTAACTTTGTTGGGCATTCTGCTAATCGCTAACCCGCAAACTTTCCAGCTTCGCCGGTCCACTATTGCAAATTTGCTAATGCTAACACTAATAAATTTTTTTAGTCCACTAATAAAGTCTACAACAGTCTGCTAACCATTTTTTTAGTCCGCTAACCCTTTATTGGTATTAAAAACATAATTTCCAATAAAATTACCTTACAATTTATATACAGGTAACTCTCGATTTACGTGAGTTTGGTTTACGCGTTTTTTAAATAACGCGGGGTCGAAAATCCAAATAAATGTTTAATTTACATGTTTTTTCACTTATACGCGATATTTTATGGAGTGGCCACCAGATGTCTCACGCAACTGGACTCACACGGCGCCGCGGCCACACAGCAGAGCTCAGTTCTTCCTGCGCGCCACTTGAACAAAAATACAGTACCCACGCTGCCACGCTATTCAACAATAAGGGTGGGCAGGTACCGGTACCAGTACCGGTACTAACGGTACCTGTACCAGACTGCTCGGTACCGGTACCAATACTAGCCAGCCGCTCATGGTGTCCCTCATTTCTTCCTCACATGAGTGAGGCTGAGACTGAGTGCCTGAGTGGATATCTCGGTGATATGGATATTCTCTCTCTCTCTCTCTCTCTCTCCACTGAACGAAGTGAATAAGCATATTATTCCCACCATCACCCGTAGGTTATGACAGACAACTAGGCAAGACACAATTCACACGGTTCTGGTGACACGCGGCATGCAGCTGTTTGTTGTATGGGTGTGGTTGTGTGGTTTGTAAACAATGCAAATGGCGGCCGGGCTGGTATTGCGTGAAATAACTCCTCGTACAAGACTCATGATGTACAGTTTCTGATATCATATTTACCCCATTATTCTCACTAATATTAATAATTAATAATCAACACATGGATATTTTTTTCAAATATGATTTTTTATGTAGCTTGTACTGCTCCTTAGTCATACAATCTTAAGCCACCTGTGACATCAAGATCAAGATCACACAAATGGTGCCCGACGGAAAAACGGGATAACAGCAGGGCATGGGCGATCCTCCACCGATTTAATTTTTGTATAGTAGTTATTAGATCGCCCTGTATTCTATGGTAACATATTATAAGACAGCTATGGACTATGAAGGATTATAAACAATAATAAAGGTAAGTTTGCCGTTGTTATTGGATAAGACAAAAAACAGACCCTTAAAAACACCCCAAAGCAGAAAAAAAATCATTAAAAATTTGTACATTCGGCGTATTACGCGCAGGGCTAAACTTTCAGGCATTTTTTATGTGAAAAAGGTGCGCGCTATTCGCCGAAAAATACGGTATTTATTTTTCGACAGAAACCTACCTCTTGTTTGATTTACATCGTTTTTGATTTACGTGACCTCTTCAAGGACGCAATACTCGCGTAAATCGAGTTACCTGTATAAAAAATCTTCCATTTTAAAATGTAAATCACTGTGAAAATATCAAAATAAATCAAATACAAATACTGCAAGGAATACGTCTCTAAAACTCAGGGCGAGTTAATGTAAACTGCCTCCCACGTAGGCCACGCAGGACAGGACGGCTGCGCAACAGACAGTTCTTGAATATTCCTGCCCTCACAACCTGTGCAGCCTGCCGCCTGCGTGCTGCGCAGACTGGCTGCGCATCAGACAGATCTAGAATAGGATGGCCAGATTTCTGGACGTGAAATCCAGGACGCTTAAAAAAAAAAAAAAAAAAAAAAAAAAAAAATCCTGGGACAGTGCATGAAATCAGGGACATTTCCGGAACGAACCATTAAAATCTGAGACTGTCCTGAAAAATCCGGGACATCTGGCCACCCTAATCTAGAAGTTTCTCCACACTTTCAAGAATATTCTTGAATTTCCCGGAAATTTCACTGTTGCCGTTTTTTTAAAGTTTGCGTTAGTGGACTATAATTTTGGCATTCCACTAACTGCAAATCCACTAATATTTCAAATTTTCTGCTAACACTATTCCGCAAATTTTTTGTTAGTCCGCTACTAGCAGATTAGCGATTAGCGGACTTAAATTGCGGAATGCCCACCTTTGGTCTTATTTTAGTGTACTCCATTCTGCTCTGCCAAAGACTCTATTTCATTGTTCCTCAAGGTCCTCTGCTGCCCTAACTACTATACAATTTCCGGGTTGCCACCCTAACTTTAGTTATCCATCTGTTATCAGTTCTACACATAGTACTACATGCCTAACTCCAGAAGGAAATTTCATTATTAAAAGATAAGACTACTTGGTACTTGTTTTGAAGAGCTCCATACATGTTTGTGTGTATCTAGCTTGTTCTCCTAATGATGGTTTTCCAGGAAGCCATCACAGGGAATGGGAACATTCTCCTACAGCTGTATGACCTCACTGGCACCAACCCCTTTAATGATGGGGATAAAAGATTATGCAAGGTAGGGTTGTCCACTTCCCTGAGCCAAGAAGTGCCAGCCACATACATTACACACAATACACAATCTATTCTCAGGGGTAGTTTACAGCAGCCTGACAACACATCCTTTAATTTATGGGTGCCTTCCTTGCTACCATGCCCAGAAAATCCATAGGGTGGCTTCAGAGACACAGGCTGGAGTGTGATGTCTGAGGGTCACTCTTTGAAGTCTTAGTCCCTTGCCTTGAACTCCAGCATTTGATGCACTAAATTTTACATGATCGTCTACAACTTATTTTTCTAATATTACCACTCACTCATTCCTTTATCTCTTGAATTTAAATTACCAATATTGACACAGCATAACCTAATCTATTCTAATTTATGAATAAACTAATTTTACATGGCTGACCCCTTAGTTTTCTTTCTTTTACTTCACAATCCTTCCATTATCCCTTCTATTTCACTCACAACTATTAACATAACAATGCTTCTCTATACATAACTTATCATAATCAAGCTTAAAATTTATGTGGCCTTTGCTGTCTAGTGCTAGGATATTAAACATAACACTCCAGAAGAAAATGCAGACAGCCTTACCAGCACTCTGCATAGTGTCCACAGAAGAAGGGAATCTGCATCCACAGGTGGGTGGTGGAGCAGTCCTGGTGCTGGATGGCTACACACTCATCCAGGGTCTGCAGCAACAAGAAAAGAAAATTGCTCAGACCACAGACTGACTCTAGGCAGGCTAACTTGTCAATCAGTAGGGGTATACACCAGGCCACCCTGTGATGTCACACCCGCGGTTTTCTCCGGGCAAGTCTCTGTGCAGACTCCCTTCTCATCCCAAGTACCCCATGGTAGGATCTATTCCTATTCTATTTTTTTTTGCAGTAGATGAAACAGTTCAAGGAAAAAAAAAAAAAAAATCCCACAACTCACTGCTCCTAAAAAAGAGTCGAGAGGAGTGGCCGAAAGATAGGTCAATTTCGGGAGGAGAGGTGTCCTGATACCCTCCTCTTGAAAGAGTTCAAGTCGTAGGCAGGAGGAAATACAGATGAAGGAACATTGTTACACCACTACTGACTTGCTGAAGTTACAAACTCTGTGCGTGTCCCCTTGTCCTCCACTCAGGATTGTCTCTTACAGAAACAACAGGTGAGCAGGGTCAGGTAGTGTGCCACATGCCTGTACAGCTGGAGTTGGGATTCATGGATTATGCAGTCAATAGGTCACGATCCAGTCTCAATAAGTAATGGCCAATTTGACATAGTCATTTCAGCAATATCCCATGACTCTGCATAGGTACTCATTAACCAAGGCATCAATCTACCCCTTCAAGTCACTACTCAGTGTCACTGTCCCTGTCTCACAATCACAGAGTAGGACATGGAGCACAATGAACTTGAAGATCCTTATCCTTCTGCACAGATATCGACAGTGCCATATATTTGTGCTGAGTGAGTCCATAACACCGCCAAGCCAATCTACTGCAAGACCTTGACAAGACACACTATTGTGCTCCACTATGTTTCCAAGGTATGTGAATTTCCAAGATATGAATGTCCTCGCCACAAGCATGAACGTACTGTACTGTTTCATCTAATAAGCCTCCAAACACCTATACCTTGATATTGGCCCAGGAGGGCTGAAGTCTCAAGGGCTTCACCTCCTCCAGCAGTGCCTCCAGAACTATCACTAGAACCTTCAATGACTCCATAAGGACTAATGCATCATCAGCAAGAAGATTGGTGACCTTGGTATTGCTAACAGATGCTCCACAGTGACTCTGATCCACATCTCTACCTAATACCCAGTCCATACAGGGGCAAGAACATAGCCCTGCCTCACTCTCATGTTCAAGGGAAAAAAGTTGGACATACTTCACAGTACTCTCAATCCCAGGGTACAGACCCCAGGCCCCGAACTTATTACCAACTGCAAATGTTCACCTAACAATGCTTGTAGTTAAGTTTCCTTTTGTGTATGTAACCACTGAAAGCTGGGAGCAAAAAGGTTCTAAATCCTCATCATTGAAGCAAGACAGCTTTTGGTTTCTATCTCATTCTTTGATGAATTTTTTTCTTTTTTTTCTCTTTTTGTCTGCTGTCTGCTGGTCTCTCTTCCTTCACCATCTTGTAACCTCCGTTTGGGAGGACACTCTAGGGCCTCAAGTTATAAACTTAATGGATGAAACAGAAAACCATTCCCCCATTCTCCCTCTCTTTTGTTCCTTACCATCTTGTCCCCCATCTTCTTGAGCACACGCTGGGGCCTCAGATCATCCCCATAGCGGATGAAATAGTAGTGGGATACCAGGCGGTCCAGTGGCTTGCGGATGACATTGATGTACAGAGGCTGAATCTTCACCCCAAATCTGCAGGATGAGTGAGATGCAGTGAGAGGGAGAGGCATGATGAAAGGTGAAGTGGTGAAAAAGGGTGTTGAGATGAATAGGTGATGGAGTGATGTGATGAGGGATGTTGGTAGTATGAGGGAGAGCTGTGCAGGAAACAACAATGCGGTGAGGGATAAGATGAAGAGAGGATGCTGTGGAGAATAGAATGAAGATGTGTGAGAAAGATGTAAGTGATAAAGAAGGGCGTTGCGATAAAAAGTGATAATGTAGGGGAGAGAACAGGTGTGAGGGAAAGTGTGTGGTGAGGGAGGGCACTTATTGGGAAAATGCTGTGGTAAGGGGAAAGTGAAGCAGTAAGGGTAAATGGGTAGTGAAAGCCGTGAGATAAAGGAAGAATGATGTGGTTAGGGGAGAGTGAAGCTGTGAGGGGTAATGAGTGTGATGAGGGAGGGCATTCAGATAAAGGAAAATGCTGTGGTAAGGGAAGAGAGCAGCTGTGAGGGGAAATGGATATGATATGGGAGAGCACTGAGACAGAGGCAGAAAACTGTGGTGAGGGGGAGTCAAGCTCTGTGGAGGAAGATGCTGTGAAGTCAAGAGGGAGGCATAAGGAGAGGAGGGTGATTGGGACAGCTTAGAGACATCAATAGGAGTCTTTTTACCTGTTAAAATCAAGGTAGCCCAAATGACCGTGGTATATGGCTGGCTTCTTCTCCTCCCAGTTTGAGACATTGTAGACAAATCGCATCTGTAGAGAAAACAAAATATTTAAGATATATATCCCACTTTATTTTGTATTATTCATGAGTGTGTTTTTCATTTTGTTCAACTCCAAGTCTGCTTCTTTTTACCATAAAAGGAAGATAATAAAATTACTTAAACAAGTGACCACAAAAATTCTAGACAGCCATTTGGTATTAGTATGATACTGAAAAGGACTTGTATTTAAAAGTGATATGCAGCTTAGGTGACTGAACAGGTGTGGAAGAAATTAAGTGTATAAGTTACATCTGTGCCACAAAAAGAGAAAGGACACAATATTTTAGCATATTTAAGTATAAAGCCTAAATATGAGATTACAAAAACACATATATCTGACAATGCAACAGATTTAATTGCAGGAAGATGTGTGAGCATTGTGATAAACACACATCTAATCTTAAGTTGCTACTGAATTGAAAGAATGAGTACCGTCAACTGGGATGAATTCGGACTCGGCGCGAATTCGGAAGTTTCAGAAAAAATAGTTATCCTGGTTAATATATCATGAACAAATAATCATATCAGTGATCTGTTTGTACTCATGTGTTCGTTATTAATGTCTTTTTCTTTCAGGCTATAGAGTTTTATTATATGATAGGATATGTTCTAAACACAGCTTAAAAAACAAAGACGTAAAAAAAATTGAAAATTTTGCAACTTGTACAAACTTTCTTTGGCAGAGACACTGTTGAATAGATGCAGGAATATCTTTGGTGCTCAGCTGTACTCCCACAAATAGTGAGAAAGTACAAAGTAAGTTATTGAAAATTACTTCAATCGTTTTTACATAATTAGATATTTAATGAAATTTTTGGAATTTTAATTCAAAATGGCGTCATTTCGAACAGGGGGGATAATGGAGGAAAAACTGGGGCAAATTCGTCGTCCTCATCTTGCTCTTTTCTGTGTCTGAAGACGGATGTGAGGAGAGGGGGAGGAGAAATGAAAGGAAGGTTGGAGAGAGGGAGAGTTGGAGGGGAAGGAGGAAAGAGCCATCATGGGAGAGACTCATCAGTGCGTGTGTCAAGGAGTGTCAACCCCGCCCGGAGGTGACGAGGCACCGCTGTGATATGAGTGATGCTTTCTCCCTCTACCTTCCTCTTTCTCCCTCCAGCATTTGTTTATTCACTAATGTAAGACTATGCAATGAAATCGGTAGTGGATTAGGGGGGTGAGAGGGGACGAAGGGAGGGGAGGGGAGTGGGTAAGGGGGCTTGGAGAGAGGGTTTGGATTGAAGGGGGATGTGAAGTCGTAATAGAGGAGGGGGTGAGAGAGGGGTAACGAGTGTAGGGAAGGAAGGGTGTCATAGTAGTAGTTTAGGGCTAAGGGAATGAAGGCTGAATATGAAAGGGGTTAAGGGAATGAGGTGAAGGGGTTGGTAGGTGGTCAGCCCTCGAGTGGGGTGAGTGGGTGTGATCAAGGCAGTCCGACACGACACTTTGACGAGGAGACATACCCTGGGGTGCTGCCAGGACCTTGGGGTTGGGGGTGAAGGGGGAGAGTATGTGGAGCTATTGAAGTGCATACGCAGGTGAGGTAAAGGGGGGCAGGGAGGGAGGGAGGGAAGGGTGAAGCATGTGGAAAATGGTGTGAAGGAAATCTATGAAGGTGACATTCCAGTGACGCCACATTCGGTGGCATGTGGAGTAAAATAAATAAATAAATAAAATAATAGACATACAATATGTCCAGTATATGTGAAGTAAACAGGTAATATAACGGCCTTGCAGGGAACATAGTCGTTCCAGCTAACAGTAGGGTTGCACTGCCTTGGTGTTTAATTGAGTGAAAACTACAAGTGGCTAGAAATACTCGATTCCTCATATGGGTCTGGTCTGACCACGTGGCCGCCATGCAGCTTGGCCCGTCTGCAGACCTCGCCTTCCCGTCTGTGTGGCTGCCTGCTCGTACGCATAAAAACATTTTTTTTAAAACCTAAAACTGTCCGAATTAACCTCATATACGTCCGAGAATATACTGGGATTCAAGGGTAGTTCTCCAAACACATTTTCTATGACTGCCTGCCTTCAGTGCAGGCATCCGGAATGACCCCAAATCGGGTTAGATTCGGACACCCTTTCGTATATTTATGAAAAATTTATATGAAAGATTTTAAATATCACAGTACTATGAGTCGATACCCCAGTGGACCAGCCTCACATACAATACTTAACATCACAAGTTGACCTAAAATTTAAATTAGAATTCACACACACACACACACACAAAAAAAAAAAAATAAATAAATAAATAAATAAATAAATAAATAAATATATAAATAAATAAAAAAATTGTCCAAATTCACCCCAGTTGACGGTACACAAAACCGACAACAAAGAGACATAATTGTGTAAGGAAGATGTGTGTGGATTAAATTAGCATTAACACACACATCTAATCTCAGGTTGTCTGAGGTGAAAAAACAATTGTAAAGACCTTCTGGAATCTTAATACCCTTATTTTTTTGTGTGTAGCTTTGTGTACCATGTGGATAAAACAGTGGGAAAGATGCATAAGTAAAACAACTGCATAAAACACAAACAAATGACTAGTTTCTTTTAGTGTAATAAAAACCTTAGAATGATATTTAACCATTCAACCTGTGTCCTCATCAACTTGCCTGGTCTGTGAGGGAGAGCGTGGGGTTCTTCTTGGTGGTGTTGACGTTGATCACACTGAACTTGTTCCTGGAGCAGAGGTCGTAGGCGAGGCCAATGAAGGAGGTGGAGCCCGTCTTGGGGATGCGGTTGTAGATCACCACCAGACTCTCCAGATCCAGGCCCTTGTTGTTCATCATGCCACCACCACCACTGCCACCTCTTCCCCGGCCTCCCTTGCCCTTGCCACCCCCCTTGCCTCGCCCTGAGTTGTTATTGTTATTGTTGTTGTTGTTGTTGATAAAGTTGTTATTGTTGTTGTAGTTGTTGTTATTGTTGTTGTTGTTACTGCTGCTGCTACCACTGCTTTCTTGCCCCAGAAGTGCCCCTCCCATCTGCAGTTCCATGGCTGAAGAAGTGAAGCATTGTTAGTACTTTGTTTCCTTGAGATAAACCATTTCTATCCCATCAACTATGCACACATCCATGCCATTTATGCATATCTCCTAAACAGTTACTTCATCCACAGCATCAGTACAATTTAACTATGACTTCATACATGGAATCAAATCACATCTCTTTAACTGTGACCTCATTATACTGAATCAAAATATATCTCCTTAATGTAACCAAGCAATACAAGCATGACGCTAACTCAAGACTTCCCAGGACCAAAGGGAGGGGTGTTAAATGCAGGGGTGTGGAGTTGGAGTCGGAGTCGGTGGAGTCGGCTACTTTTGGCCGGAGTTGGAGTCGGAGTCGGTAAAAGTTAGTGATGTACCGATGTATCGGTATCGGTGGTATCGGCACATTTTAAGAGTATCGGTATCGGCTGATTTCTGCCGATACTTGAAGGAGTTTTGTACGTCGCATGTCACTCGTTGCAAATAATTTTGTTCAACAGAAATTGGATTTTCTAATTTGTTGAAAAAATATTAGTCCATTCCAAACTATGGAATTTCCCGTGATTTAATTTTCGTCACTTTAAACGATAAGACTCATATTACTTTGAATACAAATATATAATACTTGGTATACAGTATAGCCTCTGGTACCGCGGACGTGTACAATACAGGTTTAGTAGCTTCGGCGCGGGATTGGCGGAACCCCTTTACTTGCCTGCCTCAGTCAGTCAGACGGTTGCCCCGCAACGGGGCACGCTGCAAGGGCTGCCTAAATGTAGTACGGCAATTAAGGTAAAGCTAACCTTGCTGAGTCAACTAGACCTCACGAGGCACCTCCTCCCTCGCCCCTTGTCGAAACTCATGGGGTTGGGTGTTAACACTTGGGTTAACCATGCACTGCTGCCTTGCCGCGCCGTATAGGGTTAATATGCGGTTCCATAGTGCAGTGGTCAGCACGTCTGGCTACGGATCTATGGACACCTTTTTTCAGGCCACCACTGGTTACTTTTTTTTCTTCCCTTCTATGGTGGAAAAAATAGTGTTTTTTTTTCTTAACATTTGATATTGCCTTTTAGCTGCTGGAATTGTTGTATAAAAAAAATTAATGCACAGGTATCAGTATTGGTCAAATATTGGGGTACTGGTATCGGTATCAGTCAAAATTTTGGTATCGGTACATCCCTAGTAAAAATACCCCCGACTCCGACTCCTTAACGCAATCATTTATCGTGTAGATAATGTAGTTGTGAAGGTTTTCCTTTTACATTATCTAGATCAATGTTGTCCAAACTGGGGTCCGCGTACCCCTGGGGGTACGTGGAAAGACGATGAACACACACACACACACACACACACACACACTAAAGAAACTTCCCATGTTCTATGAAGGAAAAGAGAGAGGGAGGGACGGGCACCTTTATGAAGGACGCGTAATATACGTGTACCTAAATATAATATAATATAATATAATATAATATAAATATAACATAATATAGGTAATTGAGTTTCATCAGCCATGGGGGGGTACGTAACAGTAGGAGAAGGTAATAAAGGGTACAATAGGCGAAAAAGTTTGGACAGCATTGATCTAGATGTTGTCTATAAAGAGTACATGTAATTTGGATGTAAATACATGTAAGAAAAAGGACCTTAAGAGACTACTGGCACTACAGGCGGCATCTAAAAAAAAAAAAAAAAAAAAAAAAAAAAATGCAGTATAAGGGGAGGGGCATGGGGGCTGGAGTTGGAGTCGGAGTTGCAACTTTAAAATTTCCTGGAGTTGGAGTCGGAAAATTTTTACTCCGACTCCACACCCCTGGTTAAATGGGACAACTATGCACCCAGCCATGACATTAACTCTCAAGACAGTACAGGGGCATAAAAGAGGGCATTAAGGGAGAACAGTTATGTATACCATTCATGTTAAAGGGGAATAATTATGAACCCATCTATAACAACTCCAGTCTACACAGAGGGGCATCATGGGGCATGTTAGTGGGGATGATGAAGTACTCACAGTGAGTCTCAATGTAGTTCCTCAGTGTGCAGACCTCCTTGGCCAGGTGGAGGTACATGAGCAGCACAACACTGCTCACTCCCACCAGCAGCAGCACCAGCACCTTGGAGGCTGGCAGCCGCGAGGTCGTCATACTGCGGTGCAAGGGGTTAGGTGAGGGCTGTGGTGTGGGAGAAGTCAGACAAAATTATGTTGGGTCTGTTTGTCCTTCAGACTGGTGTGTGATATGCATGCACTGGAGCTTTACTTTCAGTGTATGTGCAAGGCTGTACCACTGACCTAACCCTGACAGTTGGTATCGAGTGAGGAAGTGGGAATCATCATGACATTTCAAAACAGGAAGGAAAAATTAAGTAAGTATTCAAAAGGGAACAGCATCCTCAACTCTTAACATCTCTCATTTTTGTCTTTCACTTTCAATACTTTTAGTTTCTCAAATACAAACTATGAGAAATATTACATTGCAATTCAAGTGCTTAGGTACGCATCCTTACAACATCAACAAAGAGTAATGTGATTCAATGTACTATTAATGATACACTGCTGGAAGAATGACTTGATCCATAACATGATAATTCCTTTCACTGGCCACTTCAGCACAACATAGGCCTATAAATGGTTATGGTTTAAGAGCATAAACAGGTGTAAGCTATCACCTTTTAGAGTACAACTCTTAAACAAAAGTGTGATAATAATTAACCATATGAAGTAGGATGAAAGGAAATGGTGAAATTAAGCAGTTCAGGATGTGGAGGATGAAAGGATGCTGCAGCTGGACAAGAAATATGAGCACTCTTAGAGGCAGGACTGAGAAAAAAAATATACTATGCAAGACAATGTGACTAAGGGAAAGAACCAGATTGACACTTTTAGGGAGAAAAATGCCACTTTTAGAGGAAGAATGACAACATATTTTAAAGGAAGAAGAACAACACTTGGGGTAAAAAGCAGAATGACACTTTTAGGGAAAGAATGACACTTTTAGGGGAAGAAAAGAAGAACACCACTTCACAATCCAGCTAACTAACTTTTCACTTTAAAAATCTCTTTACCCATAAGCTCATCCTGTTGCTGCCACATTTGATAGTGACGTTTCAAGATAATGTGGTTTGTTTCTAGAGTTATCATTTCCTGTCTTCACTCTGTATCAACATCCTATCATTGTTTCTCTCGTTCATCCCCTCACATAGCATTTACTAACAAGTGTTCCTGTGCATAGTGGTAACTTCTGTAATTCCTCCCTTTTCTTGCAATATTTTTTATTATAGATTTTCATTACCATTAAATTGCACTCATATTACTTAAATGGAACTGGTAAAAGCTTATATATACATGGATCTGTTCAAACCACGTCATCCTTAAATTTTACCAATATAAACCCACACCAGGGTGACGATAAAGTCCTTTAGTGGAGAAAAAATTGTTGCTGCTCATAGCAACGGGTAAAAATTAGAGATTCCAATGAGCCACTTGCATTAGGAAAAACTTGTATCAAGAAAAAAACTACCTTCAATAATCAAGTAGTTGCATAAATATAAGTTAAAATAAATTATCATACTTTATTCTGACATAATTTTTGCACCCCAGTTCAACTTCCCGGCGTTTGTGATATGAGTACTGGCCGGAGCGATGCACAGGTATTAGCAAATATATCCAACCTATGCCCAACCTCTACCTTCTGTATTGATTCCTGGTACAGTACCGGCATAGTTAAGAAGATTGATTTGCTTCGTAGGTATGCCTGCCTCATCTCGATCCTTTCTTCTTTTCAACTGTATCACTTTCCTAATCTTCTCACTTCAATGAACTATATTTAGCACTCAAACTCTTATTATTTACCTATGAAAGCCAGGCAGGTGAGAAAAATCCGTGTAAGAAAATACTATTAATGCTTGAAATATTTACCCTGCCTAACACTACTCTTTACCTTTAGAGCATGACAGGTAAGAAACAGCTAGGTGATTGAACACTGTAATGGGTCACTAAAATCCAAAGTGCCACCCTTTTGCAGAACGTTGAATAATATAATGGTCATGTAATATTTCCAAAATGTTAGATATGATGACTAAAATTTTACAAAATCTTAGTTAACACAGCAAAATGTATGTAACTATCACATCAAGAAACAATGTTGTTTGACATCTTAACCTAATAAACAACACCGTATTACTGCTAAAATGGTAACCTATCACTGCTGAGAATAGTAACCAATCACAGCTTAATAAATCAAGAATTATTTATAAACTAACAGAACCTCAACTTAACCTAATGCATAGTAACTTACTGCCACCAAAATATTTACCTATTGCCACTAATTAGAGTAGTAACCCCCATCTTCGCTAAGGATTGTAACCTATCTCTGCTAAAATAATGACCCATCTCCGCTAACATAGTAACGAATCTCCGCTAAGGATTGTAACCTATCTCTGCTAAAATAGTAACCTACCTTTGCTAACATAGTAACCAATCTCCGCTAAGGATTGTAACCTATCTCTGCTAAAATAGTAACCTACCTTTGCTAACATAGTAACCAATCTCCGCTAAGGATTGTAACCTATCTCTGCTAAAATAGTAACCTATCTTTGCTAAGCATGGTAACCTGTCTCCTCTAAAGTAGTAACCTGTCCCAACTAAGGATTGTAACCTATCCCCACTAAGGATTCTAACCTATCTCCGTTAAGGATTGTAACCAGTCACCGCTAAGAATTGCAAACTATCTCCGCTAACATGGTAACCAATCACCGCTAAGGATTGTAACCTAGCTCCACTAAAAAAGTAACCTATCTCTGCTAAACCAGTACCTAACCCATCAATGCAGATTACTTCATGACATTCCACAACATACCTGACACTTTGAACTTTAGCATGACCACACAACAGAATATAGGTAAAAATGGCACAAGTGAAAAAATAGGAAAAAATGGCACAAGTGAAAAAATAGGAAAAAATGGCACAAGTGAAAAAATAGGAAAAAATGGCACACCACACCACACAACAGCCCTGCCTAGGCCTACTAAGCCCGTAGTGCAACACAGGTGAGAACATCAGACAATAAATCCAGGTGAAAGGGTGGAGACACAGCCCAGCAACACCACACAATAGGAGACAAGAGTTAAACGAGGCACCAGGCACACTGCACACCCACTCCACAGTAATGAGAGTCTTTGTCTTCATAAATTACCAAAACTTCATTCTCTGCCACACGGGGAGCTAAACACAGGTAGACAGACAGGTAGACAGCCAGGCCCACACCTCCCCCAGCCACCTCTCATCCCAGGACCACTCATCACCTCCTTACTAACGCATTATCTTATCAGCGTCGTGAATTAAAAGCTCGACAAGGGAGAATCTTGGGTGAATCTTGACCCCCTGAGCAGCCCAAGGGAGAGGGAGGTCCAGGGGTGTGTGTGTTCGGCCGTCCCCCGGGGGTGGCAATGGCTGGCCCTTGGTTAATTGGTGCTCTAGGTCTTTAGGTGTGTGTTGGTGCCTGTGGGTGCTCGTGGGGCAGGAGGGGCAGGGTGTAATTCTCACGTGAGGTCCCGGGAGTCAGGTGCTGTGCCGCCCCTCAAGGAACATGGCCGCGGAGTGAGTGTGTTGCCAGGTGTGAGTGTGTGTGTGTGTGTGTGTTGTGCTCTTCCTGTTCCTAATTACCTGGGGTTTGTTCCTTACTTGTGGTCTGTTCCTTCTTTTCTTTAGGTTCTTTATAGTAACGTGATTTGTAGTTCCTCATGTGACTTAATTCATAACCGGTAATTTGTTCTACACCAACTTGATTTATTTATTCCTAACTGTTACTGATTTGTTGTTCCTTACTTGTGATTTGTTGTTCATTCAGATTTGGAACAAACTATTTATAGGAACTAACGTGTTTTGTTATTCCATACTTGTGATTTATTAACTGTTCCTAATTAACTCGATTTGCTGTTCATCAATTGTAATTGATTCATAACTTAATTATTCATTTAGTCTTTATCTGTGATTTGTTCGATATCTGACACAATCCTTACTTGCGAGTTGTTGACTTACTATCATTCATTCCTCAGTTTAGATTTGTTCCTAACTTTTGATTTGTTATTCCTTACGTGTGATAGCTAGCCTATTATTCCTAACTTTTAATTTACTCCTAACATAATTCCTTCCTAACCCATGATTTCTTCCTAACCTAGCTATTATTTATCATTCATAACGATCAGTTCTTAACACGATTTATATTCCTAACCTGTGATTTATTCCTCGTGATTTGATTTAATCCTGATTAACTCCTGATTCGTTCCAAGCTTGATTAATCATTTCTGACTTGTGAACTGATACTATAAGTATTCCTTAACTTTCGCTGCATGCAAGATGAAAGGCCCTTGTATTAACGTACGACTCTTCACTCAACACACAGGCTCAAGCACTTTCTCATTTAGTGTCTGGGCCAGGGGTTCCCAACCTTTTTGTTCCTCTGTACCCCTTGGGCATTTTCTAGGTTCCCGTGTACCCTTAAAAAAAGTAGGATAAAAAAACAAAAGTGCAATATTTTGATATTATTTTGTATGAAATCTGTGTGTAGACTGATGATATAATTTAAATAATAGTTTTGCTTACTAAAATGAGGAAATTGAAAACAACAACAACATTGTGCAATTTGAATGCAGATTACAACACCATGTATTCTACAGCAGTGGTTATTCTCTCGGACCCAATGTACCCCCTGAAAAGTGCAAATGTACCACTGGGGGTACATATGTACCCCAGGTTGGGAACCCCTGGTCTAGACTCTAGAAGGAAGGAAAGCCGGCTGATGTATACGCCATGCACACAGATGTTAGGGCTATAAAAGGCAGACAAGCTGGGCACGTTTTAAGAGTCTGTCCGTCATCATCTCAAACTTTGGGGCTCAGTGCCCGGCACACACACACACACATTTGGCAAGGCTATCGTCGAGGTTGTGTGTATGTCTATGGGTAGTTTTATGAGCCTAGTGATAGTTTGACAATTTTTCTTCATCGTCAATGTGAAAACACTAGAGAGCCCGACTAATCTTCATT